>NC_090439.1:452774292-453077322 GCF_031143425.1 Pleurodeles waltl | reverse complement strand
TCTCGCCCCTTGCGTGTAACTGACATGAAAAAAAAACTCTGGTATCTAGTGGTTTCTGCCCCCTAAAAATTGGCAGATCTACCCCAAGGGGGGCCCGAAATAGGTTACAAAAAAAAATTCCCCCAGGGGAGCAACCCTTGCCTAAGAGGTCTCTACCCTCCTCTAAAAAAAAAGCAAATAATCCCTGTTGTCTAGAGATTTCTACCCCACTTGGGGGGCACAAAAGGCCTAAAAATAAAGTGCCCTCCTTGAGCAGGGCTCGCTCCCCTTATATGTAAATATATAAAAAATTAACTCCCTGGTGTCTAGAGGGCATTTCTGCAGCTTGATCGCTTCACAATCGGGCTGCAGAAGAGACATGAAAGGAAAGGAAAGGCCTTTCCTTTCCTTTCATGCCTCTGCCTGCCCCCATCCAGCGATTGGAAGAGAAATGCTTTGCATTTCTCGTCTGATCGCGCTGGAAGAGGGGCTTTCAGTGTGATGGGAGGCAACCTCTGATGAGGTCAGCTGGCGATTATGCGCTGACATCATCAGATGTCACTGTGGGGGTTGGGGTGGAAGGGTAAGCGATTCCCCTTCCATCCCTGATGGGGGCAGTTGGTGGGAGGCCCACGGGGGCTGGTCTCATCCTCAGCACACAGCAACCATGGCGAAGGACGAGACCAGCTGCCTCCAGGCACCAAAGGGGTTAAGATTAAAGATAGATAAAGAAGCAGCCTATGAAGATTAAGTGGGAGAGCATTCTACAGTTTGGACGTCCGAAACTTGAAGGAATTGCCTCCTTGTCTCGCCTTCAAAAATTTAGGGGCCTGCATCAGACGAAGATTATTAGACCAGAGCTATCTGCATTGCTTAGAAAGGCATAGTCTATTTCACAAATGAGATAGGCCTTCACCTGTGAAAGCTATAAATGCTACAGTGAGGGCTTTAAATTCTATGCGCTTGTTCACTGGCAACCAGTGAAGCTGCTTCAGATGAGGTGAAATAGACTGCCGAAGAGTAACTATCTGTTTGGATAAGCCTTGCTGTTGCATTTTGAATTAGAAAGGCAAGAAGGCCCAAATAGGTAATGTTAGCATAGTGTAAACAGGATGTTACCAAGGTGTGAACCACCATTTCCCCCCTGGCTTATGCTACCAGGTGCAGCAGCTTCCTTAAAGATTTAAGTTTGGTGAAACAGACCGACCAAACATGTATCATTTGAGTAGAAAAGGAGAGGGCTGCATTAAATACTATTCCTAGATTTATACTGGAGAAGGAGAAAGCAATAGAGGCTTTGGTTCCTCAGGCCACCATAAGCTGGAAGGTGGTGGACTGCAAGGTCTGAAAAAGAGAGCTTCCTTTTTATTTGAATTTAGTTTAAGGAAGTTAGAATCCATCCATGCAGCGATTCCCCGAAGGTATGCCTTGAGCTTGGTGAGGGCATAGTCCAAATGCTTCTGAAAGGACAATAAGAGCTAGGTGTCATCCGCATATTATATCAGCTTCACACCCCAGGATTCAATCAGACCAGAGAGAGGTGCTAGATATACGTTGCAAAGGGTAGGGCTCAGAGCTGAGCCCTGGGGATCTCTGTATAAAAGGGTTTTGGGGAGAGACGAAAAAGCCTAGAGAAACACCCATTAGGATCTGCCCTTCAAGAAAGATTTCACCCAAGAGAGGGCCCTGCTTTGGATGCCTGCCAAACTAAGGGCCTGATTTAGATCTCAGAGGATGGAATCCTTCATCACAAATGTGACAGATATCCCGTCCACGGTATTGTGATCCCCATAGGATATAATGGGATCGTAGGGTGTATGGGATATCCATCACATTTGTGACGGAGAGTTCCCCTCCACCAAGATCTAAATCAGGCCCTAAGTCTGTCTAAAAGGGTGACACGAGAGATCGAATCAAACACTGCAGACAGGTCCAGCAAAATCACTACTGCCGAGCATTCACAAGTCGAGGTTCTCTTTAATGTGCTCCGTAACCTCCAATAATGAAGATTCAGTCCTGAAACCTTACCAAAAGCCAGATTGCGAGTCATGAAGTAGGCCATGAGATCCCACAAAAGAAGATAACTTGTGATTCACCAGTTTCTCCAGGATTTTGGCAGCCACTGTCAAAAGTGAGCTGGGTCTGTAATTGTTCAGAGACACAGGGTCTGCATCAGGTTTCTTTAGGAGGGGCAAAAGGAAAGTTTGTTTCCAATCAGAAGGAAAAATACCTACTTCCAAGGAGGAGTTCCAAATGTTATTGCACACCTGATTAATAGTATGGGTGATCAACCTAAGGATTTGTGGTGGACGTGTGACTGCAGGGGGACCTTATTTACATTTCTTTAGGAAAACATCCTCTGAGTAGTGAAAACATTGGAGAAAGGAATATTGTGAGGGTGTGCGTAAATGGGCCACCAACACAGCTCCTGTAGTGAAAGTTGCACACAATTTCTGAATCATCTTGTGGAAAAAGGAAGATAAATCATTGCAAAGGGCCTGATTAAGATCTAGGCAGAGGGGTTACTCCATCGCAACTGTGACAGAATCAAAATCTAAATACTATTGTTTTCTGTGGTATTTAGATTTCGTATGATGGGATATCCGGCACCGTTGTGACAAGTAACACCTCTGGCAAGATCTAATCAGGCTCTAAGTTTGTGGGAAGGATTAACTTCGCTTTGTGTGGCCTTGGGCAGAAGGAATGAGTTAACAATTTTTTTAACTTAATGTGAGGTATTTTTAGCTGCTTCCATACAAGAGAAAAAAAACTCTTAGCGCTCCGCGAGATAATTTGTGAAATGAGTGGATCTTTATATTTAGTCTTGGCCTCAGGGCAATAGGTCTTCTCCAAATTCATTCCAGTTTCTTATCCCAGTCTTCTCTTCCCTAAAAGAAAGGGAGAACCAAGGGGCTGAAAGCTTAGTCCTTTTCACCACATGAAGTGTCAGTGGCACCATATGATACCTGGCATTGCTGATCCATTTAATAAAATTGCCCACATCTGTATCAAGACTGTCCATTAGAGAAGAGGAAGTGGATTTTAGCATTTGGGAGAAGAGTGCCTGTAATGTCATCCTCTGGTAAGAATCAGAGGTTTATCTAACTACTTCTGATTCAACATGCCATAAAAGAAGAAAGGAACAAGAAAGTGATCCAACCAAATGAGACACTAAGCCAGCAAAACTTGCAAATCTGCAATAATGGAATACATCAGATTGAGAATGTGTACTGCCTTTTGTGTAGGGGGCAGGATTAGTTGTGGCTGGTTCATGCCTGCCAAGGTAAGACTGAGCTAAGTAGCTTGAGTGCATCCTCATGCAGATTAAAATACCAGAGAACAATGAAATAGAAGTAGTGCAAAGAACGTGGAGCAATAGTTTCAAACAGTTGGAAAAAACAACTATTTGGACAATTACAGAGACCATAACTCAGCTATCTTGACAAGGAGAAAGAGGGAGCAAATTTAAAGCTAAAAATAAGCCCCTCCATTTTCCCTACTTGACTCAGTGGGGTTGCAGTTCCTTCAAAATAGTCTTTGAGTATAACAGCAACAGGGCCTCTCATTTAACTTCCTTCAAGTGTAACACATAACACACAATATTGTGGGGGAATGGCAAGTGCTTTAGCAGGTACTGAAGTTTCCTTCATGTTTCAGTCAAAAATATAAAATCCCTCATATTATTGGATAGTAGATAAAGCATGTCAGAAGATGTTTTGGAAGCAATCTACAGTTGATGAGACAGGCCCTATAATAAGGCTATTCATCAGGAAGGGGTGACAACGGCAATTCTGGTGAGTCACTTTGTTTGCAGTAGGTATCCAATCCCAGTAGAGATTCACGCAGTGGCCAATGCAGCGCTATCCCCCAAGAGTCACAAATGCAACAATGTGCCTTAACCTGTTCAATATTTATAGACCTTGAAGGGAAGCAAGTACTGTTTCTTAATGTTAGAAGTGCCTCCCTAGAATAAGACCTTGCTAGAAATGGCCCTTTCTGAAGGGTCATTCGCAAACCTTTAATCTTCTCCGTCTATTTTTTCCTGAATTCGTTGTTGTTGGCCTCAGAACTCTGTGCACTTTACCTATGCTAACCGGTGCTAAAGTGCTTATGCTCTCTCCATAAAGCATGGTTAAATTGGTTTATACCTAATTGGCATACTTAAGTTACGTGTAAGTCCCTTGTAAAGTGGCATACCATGTACCCAGGGCCTGTAAATTCCACTGCAGCACTTATTGTGCCACCCAGTTAAGTAGCCCTCCAAAACCTGTCTCAAGGCTTCCATTGGAGCCTGAATGCTGTATCATACTGCTGACTTGGCATTTCAACCCCCTTGTCATGCTTTAAAATCCCCTTTTATTACATATGTCACCCCTTAGGTAGCCACTAAGTAGCCCAATGGGCAGGGTGCTGAAGGTGCTGTGTAATTAAAAGGTAGCAAATGTACTTTTACTTTTTATATGTCCTGGTTCACTACTGTGAGGCTTATCCCTCCCATGGGATAACATTGAGGATTCGTTGTTCCATTTAAAAAGCTATAATTCCTATTACAGATGAGATAGATATGTCATGTTTGGTACCTATTAAATTATACTAATGAACCCTTTTGTGCCTGCAGCCTCTCATGGGTCATGGATAACTTAAGGCGGCCGGTTGTGCTGGCGTTAGTCACCTCAAGACTCGACTACTGTAATGCGCTGCTGCTTAATGCGAATTAAACATCCCTAGACAAACTACAGTCTATTCGGAACACGGCAGCATGCCTTACTTTGAATCTCCCCAAGTCCAAATCAGCTAGCAACTGTTTGACATCTCTACATTGGTTACCAACTAAAAAGAGAATTATTTTCAAGACACTCAGTCTTACTCACAAAGCATTACAGTCGGAGGGCTGTGACTATTTGAAGTCCGCTCTGCAATTTTATCAACCGACTAGATATTTGAGATCTTCTTTCAAATATATGATCATGGTGCCTCATTGCAATAAGGCTAGGTGGGGAGACCGTGCTTTTACGGTGGAAGCGGGTAGGCTCTGGAATGCCCTGCCTTTTACGCTCCGACAAATGGTGACTCATTTTACTTTTAGGAAAAGCCTTAAAACCTGGCTTTTTGTACATTAGGCATTCCTGTGGGTAGCTTGTGCTCTTTCCCTTTTGTCCTCGGTTTGATTAGCGCTTCAATGCTTTTGCCGGAATGCGCTCTATAAATAAACCAATACAATACAATACAATACAATACATGACTGGGTGTAGCTGACAGACTTTGTGAATTCCTCCCAGACAGTCACACAATAGTGAAATTAGGTGTGTCTCGGTGGGCTATCAACTGGCAGTATGGGGGTAGAACTGAGCACAGCCACACTTGTACCTTAACAGGCTGTGTCCTGTCTCCTCGCAATAGATCTAACAACCCTGTATTGTCACTGTAGCCAGCTTGCAGCCAGAGTAGGGGAGTTAGGAAACTCCAAGAACTTCAAAGAACCTTTCAAGAAATGTCTCCCACCTTCTAGGAGCTGGGTACCCCAGTACAAAAACAGTTCACAACTGGACCTGTGAAAGGGCTCTCAGAGGACTGCCTTCTGCTCTGACCTGCTGTGCGCTCTGTCAAACTGCTGCTGTACCTGGAAGGATTGCTTTGCTGCCTGGGGCCTACCTTGAACCCTCAGAGGCCAGTCCTGCTTTTGAGCTCTGCTTCCACACCTGCACCCAGGACTACCAGAAGTGACTCCAAGGGCTAGTTTGCTTGGCTCCTGATCAGAGACACAGGGACATAACAGGCTCCCACCATCTTGGACACTCACCTAGACCGAGCCTGAGTGAGTCCTGTACTCCCTCCATTATAACTAACTAAGCTTGAAATATGTACACAATACTGGTCATCGGTGCCATGTTGTAGGTTAGAAGAACATTTGAATCTTCTACATTTTCATGCAGTTCAGTTGGTTTTCGGTATGTAGATATTGTTTTTTAATATTGATTGGAGTTTGTAGTTGCATTTGTAATACATTAGATATTATTTTCAGATTTGTGCTGGTATGATTCAGTTGCATAGAGGCATGGGCAGGAATTGTCATGCCCTTAACAAGGCTGGACTGACCGTACCGGACAATGAGTGTTTCCCCAGGAGGCTGGAAGAGTGGGGGGAGGGGCACTTTGATTACTCTGGGGCTGGTTCTATAGCAGTGCAGCAGTTTTAAAAGCACTGCAGATTTCATTGTTTATACAACAGTTTTCAGGCATCAATAAAAGTGCCAAGATAACTGATTAAAGTACCTGCTGGAGAAAGATCTGAGGTTTGTCGAGTGGCAGTTTTGACTCATCTAAGGAAACGCAGAGGGTTAATATGCCTGCTGAAACGAACATGTACTGTGCAGATTACAGAACAGCATTTTATGTGTATAGTTCACTAGGTTACTGTTTTGTCACAGAGATCCTTTTGTTAGTGTGCACTTCATAAGTTTCAATCATAATCTAGCACAATGAGCTATTGAACTGCCATCAAAAAGAGCTGCATACAAACTGCATGCTACAGGTTAGAACGTTATGTTTTTCCCAGTATTTGATTATCCTAATTTTGATAAAAAGTGTTTGTTTGGGTAGAAGTATTTTATTTGTAATGCCAACCCTAACCACTGTGTTACATTCTAAATCCTGAGTTTATTCTTCCCCAGCCCAGGCACTCTTACAAAATGCCTACCAGTATGGATGATGTGAATCCTACACCTTGTAGTCCCCTTTGTCTTATATAACATTTTCTATACACTGATTTACACACACATATGATTCAGTCTTTGTATGTGTGTATGATGAAAGTGCACCAACACCCCATGCTGGTAAGAGAGGTGCTATAAAACAAATGTAAGACATATGAGAGAAGGGTCTAAGGAGAGATGACAGGCTCTGATAGAGGGTGATGGTGAGTGAATCATTGAAGAGCCCCAATAAATATTGCTGTATCATGGTGCTCTGTAAGGTCATCATTTACTATAATTTAAAACCTAACTGTCTGATTTAGAGTTTGGTGGGCGGGTTACTCTGCACAAATGTGGCGGATATCCCGTCCACAGTGTTACAATCGCCATAAGCTAAAACGGGATTGTAATAATGGGGACGGGATATCCGCCACGTTTGCGACGGAGTAACCCCATCCACCAAACTCTAAATGGGGCCCTTATACATTTGAATATATAATGATAAATGTGCTGTAGAATGCACATTTTCTCCCCAAATCCCATTGTAGTGGTCAGAGTCGCTTGCTATGTACCCTATAGGGGCTGGCCTGGCAAAATTTGCCAGTGCTGTTTTGGGTTCCCTGGCCCTTAGTATGTGTGACTTGAGTTAGAAGGCACAGTGTGTGTAGTTCTTAGCAGGGATGGTAATACATTAATGAACTTTAACTTTAGTATTTGCTCCACGTTCATTCTTCCCTTTCTGATAGCATTTTCAGAAATTAAGACACCTTTCAGGCACCAAATCCGACACAGCATCCTATAAATATAAAGCTACCTGTGCCAAAAGGAGCCCAAAATAAGCACAACCATCTGGCAATGGAAGGTCAGAATAAGCCCAATCCAGAGCAAGCCCAGTCCTCCCTAGAAGCTAAAAGGAAGCCCATGCCAGACCAAAAATACACTACCCACCAAAACATCAAGCTTGAAACAATCCTTGGTTCTGACAAAAAATCCCAAAATTAGTACAGCACCATATTAAAATACATAGCCACTGAGATGTTAAGACACTTTGCATGCCCAAGTGCCACACCATCATTGTAATGGATTAGTTGCTGTTATTCATACCAAATGGCATCATTCAAAGATGGTGAAAAAATAGCCTTCCTTCTGCTCTGCTTACTTGTCATATAGGGAACCTAGAAGAAGGAAAATGTGAATAAACACTGCACTCGTGAGAATATTATAAAGGATTACAAAAGCTGAGCATAGAAACAAAAAAGCAATAAAACAACATTAGAAAGAACGGTTTAATTCAAATGGTATATAAAGAAGTATGGAAGCACAAAATCATAATCATCAGATCTTGATTCTATATAAAATCAGTCATTCTTCAGTTATTTGTGTTTTTTGTGAAAAAATAATCTTATTGAAAAGTAACTCTGATATTATTAGATTGCATTTTCCTATTGATTTCCATCATACTTTAAATAAGGATTTTTTCATTTTTAGCCTTTAGTATGGATCAATCTTTAGAAGATGGCTACTCTGTTCAACAGTATAAAAAGTTATGTATGAATTGCTTCATTTTATCAAAGCCACTGGTAATTACTCAGGCCTGTATCCCAGTCCATTATTACTTTGCACACCATGCCACCTCAGTTTGGATCCGGCCATAGACAAATGAGTCTTGACCCTGCTCCACAAAGAATAGTCCATGCTGGACTACCAAACCAGGTCCTTCTTAATCAAAATATAAGTGCCTGTGGCAGAGTGAGCACAGGGTCCACATCTTAGTATACCTGTTGCACTGAAGGTGTTGCACTAAAGTACATGAAAAGATGAGGGGTGGAATGTTTGAATTATTCTCGGCCACTTGTAATTACTTGAGCCACATACCAGTACACTGTAATCTTGGATCAAGCCATATTCAAATAACTCTTGATCCTGCATGATCAGATTCTCCTCAAACCAGAACACAAGCTACCCAAGAATGGTTTGGCTCTGATTGGGGCTCTTCATTTTGGTGTAGTTCGGTTCCAGTGACACAGTAAGCACAGGGCCCACATCTGGGCATACCTGTCATTCTTAAAGTGTTGCACTGAAGTAAATAAAAAGTGACAGGAGGAATGCATGGATTAATTGTAGCCACTGCTAATCACTCAAGGCGGCAGCCCAGTCTGTCGTAATTGTGCACACTTTTCACCTCAATTTGGACCTGGCCATATACAAATCAGTGTTGACCCTGCTCCAATAGGAACAGTCCAGCCGAAATACCACCCAGGTCCTCCCTGAGCTGAAATACGAGCATCCCAGAACAGGTTTTGCTGTGCCATCTACTACTCAACACCATGTGCCTCCTGCATTGCCGTAAGAGGCGGAACAATGTACTAAACAGCCAGTAGCATGCTGTAGTGTTGGGGCCCTAGGCCCCCATCCTACTAAAATGGACCACACGGACACGGTTGGTTGGTAGGCATAACTGGCCCTGGGCACGTGCGCCCGGCCCCTTTTATTGCCAGGGTCACCTGACCGGTGACGCCTGTGTTGGGTGGGTGTGGGGTGTATGTCGGAGGCCAGCCCTCAGCAGAGAGGCTGGCCAAACACTAGAACGTGTCCAGCAGGACACTACATTCCTCCAAAACTTTGAGGAACAAAAACAAAGTCCAACCTGAAAGAGAAAAACAGAGTAACAAAAACACCACCATCAGTCTCTCGGCCTCAAAAAGGCAGGCCGCAGGATTGCCGTGG
The DNA here is from genome assembly GCF_031143425.1 of Pleurodeles waltl. Lineage (NCBI taxonomy): Eukaryota > Metazoa > Chordata > Amphibia > Caudata > Salamandridae > Pleurodeles > Pleurodeles waltl. The sequence continues at coordinate 453,067,925 of NC_090439.1, read as the reverse complement.
GCAGGTGCAGCTGGGAGCACCCCGATCCTTCTGCATGAGTTCATGATTTAACCAGTCACAGCCGGGCACGAACACAGTGTGGAGGAAATCCGGACTCTGACAGTCAGATGGTTGGACAAGTGTCCACTGATGCACCGTGCTTCAGTCCTGTGGGCACTCGTGGCGAGGCTGGTGGTGTTTACAGTTCAATTTGTTCAAATAGGGCGTATCATTCGAATTGGGTGTGTCATTCGAATTGGGTGCATCACCCGAATTGGGTGCATCACGAGTGTTGATGGAGTCCACTGTGAATCTGCTTGCCGAGACATCCTGGCTTCACGAAGGCCAATCCCTTGAAGACGGATGACATCTGTGATGGCGTGAGGTCCTCCTCTGAAGCCTTTGTATGTTCTGACCCTCTGATGGCCGAGCTGCTTCCAGACCACCTCTCATTTGTGGACTCTTCACTCTGGAACTTCTTTGAGGCCTTTTCGATGGGTTTGCCACGGGATTGGCATGGACTGTGCTGGGCTGCGTGTGGGCCATCTGCCCGCCGCTGCAAGCTCTCCGACAGGAGCCATGGTCAAATCATTCGTACAACCACAAGGTGGCTGTTCCGTGGTCAGGGCGCTTGCCGACATGGATCAGGTTCATGCGGGTTCTCAGACGGTCTTAGGGCAATTGTCTCTCAAATGCCAGGAGGGTGTCTAGTTGATGTCATGTTATTTCACTGAAGACAGTCTTGGTGTGCTGCGATCTGTTGGAGTCTCCATTGCACAGAGTTGCTTGTCTCCCTTGACTTCATCGGTGGGGCAAAGTCCAGTCCTCACTCAAGCTTGAGAGGCCCCTTGTCTGGGTTGTCACGGGACTGCTTGTGGTCTGCGCTGGGGCTGTTTGTGTGCCACATAGGGCAGCTGCAAGACCTCCTAGGAGCCACTGCCTAGTCGCTTGTGCAATTACAGGGGTAGATGGATCTGGGTCACGACTTGCTCTTGTCACCGAGAGCAGGATACCGATAGGGCGAGCAGTTGGTCATTGTTTGACTAGTTCTTCAGAGCATTAAAGCAGAGGTGTAGGACTCCATTCTGGTTGTTTAACTGCTCCTTTGATGGATACCGTGATGCACATGGCAATGATGATGTTTGCCGTTTGGACGACAAGTGATGTTGCTGGAGTAAGGGTGATTGGAGTAACTTCGTCACAGCGAGTGCAGTCCTTCTTTTGCTCATGTGCAGATGCTAGCCAGCAGTGGTGCCATCTGCTTCAAGCAGCCGATGACAGGTGGCTTGGATGGTCACCTTTGACGTGTGGGGTAAGTATGCAGTTCGCGCATGGCGTCTTACATTTGGCACTCCCGCCGAGCTGTCTCCAGTGACATCATCGCACCCTGTGGCTGTCTTGTCTGTGGGTGCACTCTTCCTTTGTTGTGGGAGTCCTCCATCTCTCCATCTTGTTGATCTTCCGTTCTTGTTCTTTTGTGGTCGTCAGGTGTTGCAGTGTGACAGGTGATGTCACGCAGTCTCCTTTCTTTGCTGCAGTGTGACAGGTGATGTCACACAGTCTCCTTTCTTCCTCCTTCATAGCGTGGTGCTACGCCACGCTTTCTTCTCCTTTGTTGTGGCGTCTGGCCACTTGTCTTCCTTTCGTGTGGACCTTTAGAAGGTCCTGTCTTGTCAAAGGACTAGGGGCTCATCCCCGTGTTGCAGTGGTAGCGTCGTGCCACTCAGGGTGTGCGACTCTCCTCTTGCCTGTTGCGAGTCACTGCCGACTCCGTCTTGAGGCAGTGTGGGGGAGGACACTCCTTGTGCGACTCTCCTCTTGCGAGTCACTGCCGACTCCGTCTTGAGGCAGTGTGGGGGAGGACACTCCTTGCTGAGTCTCTGGCCCGTTGCAGGGCAGTGACATAGGGTCACTTTCTTTTCCGCTTGCTCTTCACTTGAGGGCGCAGTGCTTGCGCCTCAAGGCCATGCTTTCTTGGCACTGGGTCTTGCTTGAACCTGCGTGTGCTTTGCAGGGTTGGTCGCTTCTGATGACCTTCTGTGTGATGGGCCAACGGTGGCCGTCTTGTGTTGCAGAAAGGCCGGCTGGCACGGCCTCTTGTCCCGTGCGTTACGTCACGCTCTTGGGTGCTCTCTCCAATTTTGTGGGTGCTTTTCCATGTCGTCACGTTCTCTGGTGCAGCTCTCTGCACATGTGACATAGTTTCTTTTCTTTTCTGGGCATCCTTTGTTATTGCCTGGCATGTCCCTTTCTTGTCCTGCGGTGATGTCCATCACCGCTGGGGCATGTGGCGTGCTTTCGGCGGTGGTGGTGGACGGCTGGCAGGGGCTGCGCAGTCCATGCGCGCTCTCCTTGTGCGTCGCGTGGCACTTGTGTCCATTTCTCGTCGTTGCAGCTTGGCTGGGACAGCTGCAGTCTTCTCCTTCCCTTTTACAGCGTCGCTTCCTTCTTCCTCGCCGTTTCCGTCTTCTGCGCCATGTCTGTCCACGGGCGCACTCTTGGTTTGGAGCAGTCACTTTCTGAAGGTGCTGCTGTAAACTTGCTTTCATCCAAGCTTCTTTTACCTTTCAAAACAGAAATAGGGTGCAGTACCGATTCTGGCCACTGGATGCCAGTAGCGCACTTTTTTTTTTAGCTTGAAGACAGTCTTTTCTGTTACCGGCCTCGTTGTATGAAACAGATGCCGGTGAAGCCATGCTGAGGAGCCGTGCTGCTGGAGGAGTTCTTCAGTCTGGTGGGGGCTCTTGCAGGTATCCAAAGATGTAGGTAAGTGCTGTTTTCTTTACTTGTACACTTTTCTTTCTTCTTTTCTTCTTTTTTCAAAGATGCACAGCCTTGTCTGAAAACAGCATGCAGACAGCACGAAGTTCATTGGGGGGTTCCGGGCACTGGTGTCAGCACCTCAATTCTCTGTTGTTCCCTAGGAGGTGGGGGCGCGGCCCTGGGCAATTTGCTTTCCTTTGGTGGTGCATGCCAGCACCACCACGGATCCCTTGTTGCGGCCGCAGCAGCCGTCCTTTGTGCTGCGGGCCGTTTTACTGGCATTTTAGGGGTGGGGGCAGCCCTGGGCACATCTTGTTCGGTGCGCAAACAGCACCATTTGCTCTCCGGCGCGGGAGCTTCACTTGCGCTGCCGGGTGTGTCTTTTCCCTGGTGCCTCCGAGCACCATCACATTGCTTCAGGGAAGGGGGGGGGGGGGGGCAGCCCTGGACATAATTTTATCTGTGTTTAGTGGCGCTTGGAACCCCCTCACCACGCGGCAGTCTTGTTTCCTTATTGTTCACCTCCTTGAAGGTGGGTGCAGGGGCCCTCCAGCCACTCTCGACAGCACCATTTGCCCCCTCTTTCGTGCACGCTGCTGGCATTTTCTCTTGGTGCTTGACGGCACCATTAACTCTAATGAAAAGGGGATAACGGCGGCCGGTCGTTTTCTTTATTCCTGGTGCCCGATCGCACCATGTACTTCACACGCGGCCGCAGCTTCTTTCATGCACGCTGCGGGTTGCACTCTTCTGGCACTATCTTTAAAAGGGGGGGGGGGCGGCCATGGGCATTTTATTCGTTTTCCGGTGCATGAAAACACCATTGAGGCTCTCTCGATGCGGCCGCAGCAGCCTTCTCACACGCTGCGGGCTGCGTTGCAGCGGACAGGGGGTGATTTCTCATGCCTCGCACCTTAATTACGGTGCCCGCAGCCTAATTGGCAGTGCTGCGGGCGCGCTGTTCGCTTACTGTTTTTTTGTTGTTTGTTTGTTGGCACACCGCTCCTGGGGGTGCGGTCGTCAGGGCACCGCCAATTTTGTGTAGAAGGGCGGCAGGATAGCCCCCAGTTCGTGCGCTGGCGGGGCTGGGGCTGCGACGGCCTTCTTCTCCCCCCAGCACATCGCAGAAGATGCTTCCTGCCACGTGGGATCAGACCCTCTCGTCGCCAATGTAGTGTTGGGGCCCTAGGCCCCCATCCTACTAAAATGGACCACACGGACACGGTTGGTTGGTAGGCATAACTGGCCCTGGGCACGTGCGCCCGGCCCCTTTTATTGCCAGGGTCACCTGACCGGTGAGGCCTTTGTTGGGGGGTGTGGGGTGTATGTGGGAGGCCAGCCCTCACCAGAGAGGCTGGCCTAACACTAGAACGTGTCCAGCAGGACACTACACATGCTAGAGAGAGAGAAATACACCTGTGATATTTTTTGAAAAGTGTTGACAAAACAGATAGCTAAATATTTCACACAAGAAATAAAAAGAAACATTGAAATGAAAGCTGCATTTGTTAGAACACCATCTACCTTGGCTTTCTAGCCCTCTCACCGAAAATGTATTTAACAGCGTTTAGAAAGCAACAGTCAAAACTATTTCACTCAAAAAAGACTGTGACAGAAGCAATAATACTGTATCTTTTGTTATCATGTATACGTGGACAGAAGTCAAACCTGAATATAGGTTTATGTAAAGTGATGAAAAATCAGACTTTTTCATGCCAATATAAAATTAATTAAAAGAGGGGGCCTTTAGATTACCCCATAAGATGTCTCATTGACAGAAATCTGCTAGACTCCCTTCAAGACTAATTACATTGCAACTGTTTTTTCTAGAAATAGATTTCTGATTAATATAGTATTGCTATCTTGAGCATTGTCAAAATACTCTATAAATTGCAGTAAATTTGAAGAGGCTGAAGAACAATCCTACCCTCACCTCCTGAAAACAACATCAATAGGCATATAGGAGCATTGCTTGGCACCAGATCTAAGTTAATCTTATCCCTAAGATTATTGGAACCAGTGCAGTCTTGAGACAACTGAGGAAAGTTTCATGGTGTAAAAATAGATGTAGAGTCAGAACTAAAGATTAGGGAGCTGCACAACACCTATGAAAATGGAGAACTGGAGAGGAGCTATCAGCGCTACATACCTTAAACAGGGAGAATGGAAATTACAAATGCCAAAAAACTGTGGCATATACACACTGACAATTTGAAGGGAAAGAACTTGGTAAACATCTGGGCTGGACCACAGAACGTTTTGGGATGGCACTTTTACATGTCGATAGTGGTATGTTGGGCAGTGTATGATAATAACAACGTTTACAAGCATAATATGAAAAAATATTTGGTCACAGGGTTAACATAGATAAAGGTGAAGGGCTGCAGATGTCCAGAGTAACGAATAGAGAAGTACTTTAGGAGACCAACTTTAAATTGGTAATATAAACACGCAAGTGTCTGGATGTCCTAATAAACAGAGGCCCTGAACACATGGTTGCTGACAAACTAACCCTCTTGGTAACCAAGACTACCAATTACTTTATCAGATGGTCCCATTTGCAATTTTCTCTCTTGGGCAGAATATAAATTATCAAATTGACGGTTGTCCCCAGTTAAGCTTTTTTGGGGTGCTCCCTTTATTGATTCCAAAGGAACTGCTCATGAACAATGATAAAAATATTTTTACTTTTGTTTCGTGGAATATGAGAAGTTGATTGAAATCATCCAGTGGTGAGCAGAAACTATGACTGATGGTCTTAAACTGCCACATGTTAAGTGATAGTACCATTACCCATAAGTTACTGAGCTATTTTGACACACACTCCTGTAGTGCCCTGCTGGACACATTCTAGTGTTTCCACCAGCCACTCTGCTGAGGACTGGCTTTCACACTCACCCCACACCCATCCATCACAAGCGTCACCAATCAGGTGACCCTGCAAATAAAAGAGGCAGAGCGCAGAGGCCGGGCCAGGAGTCCCCCAACACTACAATGGGCAGACCCCCACAGGTCCCGCCATGTGAGACTGCCCAGCAACCAGTGCAGTGAAAGGGGGTGAAGTGATACTGTGGGCATCCTTAACGTTAGAGGCATGCTGCACCAGCATAAGGAGTGTAACCCTCCACCCCACCTGCCACCTTTTGTATCCTAGCGAGGGAGAGAAGGAGCAGCCACTGACCGTGTCGCGACACAGTAGACCCCCACCCCACCTCGGCAGCTCTGTGGGCAGCAAGACTGCCAATACTGTGGAGGGAGCACTGGATCAAGGAAGCCGCCGGCACTTTGAGTCCTCACCTGTATGTCAGTGAGGCTCTCACCCGTTTGTGCTGCCAGTCTTACTGCCTGCCAGGATGGGCTGCGGTGTCTGGGCCTGTGAGGGATAGTGAGCCTCCGCTGCCGGCCCATCCTGAGAGCCCTGAGGTGGCCTCTTCATGAGGTGCCGAGCCAGCCTGCAAAAGCCAATGGCACACAAGAACATTGGATGCAGCGTCACCTAGCGGTTGCTTGTATGCACCTCAACAAAGCCAGGGAATTGTGTGAAGAGGCCTGATCGGGGAAATTCTGAAAACAGGCAAGCCTACCTGCCGACCAGCGGCAGCTGACAGTTGGCTGTGCCCACAAAGCAGCCCCTGCCTTTCAATAAAACACAACACTGATGAGAGAGCCTCAATGAGGACTCTGAAGACTGCAGCGAGTTGCGTGTCAAGCGACCCTGCATGACAGGAACAACATTAAGGCGTCCCACGCCTGCTGTCGGCTGATACTCATTTAAAAAGAGACAAGGGGAGAACCTGTGAACCCCTGTACAGTGAGACTCTGCGCTGCCCCCCAACCCCCAGGCATGCAGAACCCATCAAGGTCCCTGCAGATGTGGGGCAGAGACATATGCAACCGCTGCACAACGAATAGAGAGACTGCTGATGCCCAAAGCTGCCCCAGCCAAGCAGCAAAGCCTTTGAAGGCCGCAAGCCCCACGTGGGGCACGAGGAGAATGTGTGCTGCATGCGCAGCCCCTAGCGGCTGTCTGCCGCCACCATCAGCAAGAAGATTGCACCACATGCCCCTAGGGTATACGGCCACCACCGCAGGCCCAGAGAATGGCCATGACCAGAGCCAGCAAAAGAGCGCACATAGAGGAAGAGTCACAATGTCAGAGGTGTAGAGAGGGCCGCACCTGTGACCCTGAAAGTGCAGGCAGGAGTCTGAGAGAAAGACAGAGCCCTCTGAGAGTGAGACGCAATACCAATGGCAAGAGTTTGCTGCAGACGGCCACACGCCGCAGCACCAGATGGCCACAGCTAGCCCATCACTGAACATGTCAGGATGAATGAAGACTTTGGGGGTCATTCTGACCCCGGCCGGAGGCAGAAGCCGCCGGCCTGGCTGGGACCGCCAGAATACCGCTGCGTGGTCAAAAGACCGCCGCGGGTATTCTGGGTTTCCCGCTGGGCTGGCGGGCGACCGCCAGAAGGCCGCCCGCCAGCCCAGCGGGAAACACCCTTCCATGAGGATGCCGGCTCCGAATGGAGCCGGCGGAGTGGAAGGGGTGCGACGGGTGCCGTTGCACCCGTCGCGATTTTCAGACACTGCATGGCATGGCATGGCAGACACTGAAAATCTTGGTGGGGCCCTGTTACGGGGGCCCCTGCAGTGACCATGCCATTGGCATGGGCACTGCAGGGGCCCCCAGGGGCCCTACGACACCCCATACCGCCATCCTGTTCCTGGCGGCCAAAACCGCCAGGAACAGGATGGCGGTATGGGGGTATGGGAGTCGGAATCCCCATGGCGGCGCAGCAAGCTGCGCCGCCATGGAGGATTCCCCAGGGCAGCGGAAAACCGGCGGTACACCACCGGTTTTCCGTTTCTGACCGCGGCTGTACCGCCGCGGTCAGAATGCCCAAGGGAGCACCGCCAGCCTGTTGGCGGTGCTCCCGCGGTCGTTGGCCCTGGCGGATTTTACCGCCAGGGTCAGAATGACCCCCTTTGTCCCTTCAGCGCTATATTCTGGATGAGCGTGGATGAGTGTGTGTTAGGTACATATTGGCTGAATTTTGTTCTTTGTATGAAATATAATTTGGGATATAAGGATAGAATAAGAATGTAAACTAGTGGCTCTGCTCCTTTATTTGGCCTTTTCTATTTAGGTGGCATTTGGTATGGATTATCTACCAGGAATTCCACTCCATATAATCTGGAGCAAAGGCTCAGTAGCCTTGGTGGAAAACAGGAAGTGCTTGTCGGTAATATCTATATTGGTACTTGCTAACCCATTTTACACCAGCCCGCTTGTTATCATGTAAACACAAGTCTATTAACAACTTTTTCTTGGACACATCAACAACGGGACACTTATCTTTTCTGATGTCTCTTTGAGGTTGGTGTCATCTTTGTTACATCTTCACCACCAACTAAGGCTTAGGCTATGCATTGACACTTGCCTTGCATGTTACTTGAATTACACTTTGGTGTTGTTCTTTACTTTTTTATTTTTACTATTTTCTTTTTAATTATGTTTTTTGTTTTTGTCTTCTGTTGTTTGCTTATTGTCCCTGTCTTTATTTGTTTATTTAGCCAACAGACACTATTGGTTCTTTTACCTTCCAGGTATAAGCCTGAAGGCTGATTATCATCCTCCTGGGAAAATTATTTATTAATGTGAAACATATGTGCCCTGAGGAAGGAGGGTGACCCTTGAGTGGGTCACACTTCACTGAAACGCACATCGGCATGTGTTGACCCGGACCAAGACACTGTTATATTTGGATAAGTTGGAAAATTAAGACACTAGGGTGGTCATTACAACCCTGGCGGTCGGTGTTAAAGCGGCGGTAAAACTGCCAACAGTCCGGCGGTAAAAAAAATGGAATTACGACCGTGGCGGAAACCGCCAACATAGACAGCCACTTTAACACTCCTAACGCCAAGGCGGTACAAACAAACACCGCGGCGGTAACCGCCAACAGACAGGCAGAGGACAATGTACCGCCCACACAATTACAACAGGCCAATCCGCCACCTTTTCCGGGTCAGATTCACCGCAAACAAAAACACGGCGGAAACATCATGGAACCGGAACTTCAGATTCTTCCAGCCTTTATCTTCCTGCTCCTCTACCAGGACCACGAACGCCGGCGGCGAAGACCACAGTGACTACTACCACTACGACACAGGGGAGGGGGAAGGGAAAAAACAGTGACACACACACACAACACGCAACACTCCCACCCCCACCCTCACCCACGACAACACACACACTAGTACATCATGATACATTACAGTTACACCCCCCAACCCTCCCTGGAAGAATGCAAGGATAAAAGGAAATGAGTCAAATGATTGTAATATATCCAAAGACAGTAATCAAAAATATATCCATGTATAAAGATGTTCACACTATAAACAAATATATACACCAAGAATACAAGTCCAAGGTATTCAACTATCATAGTCCGTGGCTCACTGGGCCCAAAAGGCATGGGCAAGGCCCACACTCAATACCCCAACAAAACGGAGAGAAAACTGTGTTGAAGTAAGCCTCAGCAAGGCCTACTAGTGCAAGGGGTTCGCCCTTCTCTGCACATAGTCCTCAGACCATACAGGAAGAAGTTGGCACAGAAACTGAAATAAAAGACAAAGTTTATTAATCCTCATGAGGTGGTACTACAGTTCAAACAGCACCCTTCGGTAATGTTTGAAGTAGCACACTGAACTAAGAGAGCATGGTCCTTTTATACCCACGCAGGGGCTAAAAGAAGGTGGCACAATTATAGAAGCAAGACTTACATACATGTAAGGTCATATGGAAATGCACAGTCGACAGGTAGGAGGGGCTAACAGTTTCAAGGACTATTTGACACATTACTGTCTGTTACTGATTACTAACAGCTGCAGATCTTACTGGGCATGTGCGAAAGTGGGAGATGCTACATATAACTTGTCACTAGACAGATTTTCAAGAGTAGTTAACAGAAAGGTAGGACATAGCACATGGCGAGTACATGGCAGATAAAATGGCTGCCATGAATACAAAATGGATTCCGCCAAATGTTCACAATAGTTGCTAAATACAAGATGTCTTCTGCTAATGCTTAATCTAATCGCTATTAAATTACAACAGACGACCCTTTCAGCATTAGCTGAAGACATTCATCTTTCTGGGATAATCTAAATATTCATCTTGTATATTTATGCTCATCATCTCAGCTCTTTCCTTATCTAACATGTGTTGTGCTTTCATTTCTGCAATATTTCTTTTGGTAGGCATACAAGCAGTAATACACATGGAGCAGAACATTGGACCACACTGAATACAGATACAGCATGTGAAAAATATTCCAATCATTACACACAGGATAGTCAGTAGTTTCCAGCCCCAAGCGGAAACAAGAGCCCAAAACCATCCAGAAAAAGTCCAAGTACCAGTCTCTGTGTGGATTTCTGCAGCAATTTTATGCAATTTAGATATTGCATCATATACTGAAGGTGAGTGATCTGGAATAAAAACACAGCAACTACTACCGATGATGCGACACGCACCACATCGATCAGCTAATATCACATCTAAGGCCAACAGCGAAAAATGCTGTTTGCGAGGCGCAAAAGCCTCACCGGTATGCAGAAATGCATTTTGCGAGTCAGATCCGACTCGCAAAATGCATTTCCGACTCGCAAATAGGAAGGGGTGTTCCCTTCCTATTTGCGACTCGCAATGCAATGCAATTTCATTTGCGACCGCAAAAGCGGTCGCAAATGAAATCGCAGTTACCATCCACTTGAAGTGGATGGTAACCCAGTCGCAAACGGGAAGGGGTCCCCATGGGACCCCTTCCCCTTAGTGAATGGAAAAAACCCCAAACTAAAGGTTTCGTTTTGTTTTCCAAGTGCAGCTCGTTTTCCTTTAAGGAAAACGGGCTGCAGATGGAAAAAAAAAACTGCTTTATTAAAAAGCAGTCACGGACATGGTGGTCTGCTGACTCCAGCAGGCCACCATCCTTGTGAGTGCCCATACTCGCAATGGGGTCGCAAACTGCGACCCACCTCATTAATATTAATGAGGTGGGTCTTTGCGACCCCATTGCGAGTTGCAGAAGGTGTCTGAGACACCTTTCTGCATACCAAATTGCGACTTGCAATTTTCGAGGCGCACGGACTCGCAAATTGCAAGTTGCAATTTGCAAGCTACCTACTTCTGGCCCCTAGTACCATACAATTTTGGAGCGCTACAATCCTCGCAATTTGGAGCTCCTCAGTAATATTCCCAAGTGCCAGAGCTGCCTGATTGGTAACAGCTTCCACAACCCTAGTCAATCGTCTCACTTTCCTACTGTTTAACGCAGCACCCACAAAGGAGAACAACCCTAAATTAAAATCAACATATTGTTGCAGGCTAGTATCCATTTGGTCTACCTCATTTGTACTTATTGTCCTTTTATATTTATTTTTAATGATGTCATTGAACAGTTTAAAATCTCGGTAATATGATGCAGGGGCCAAAACACGGGGGGTAATAGAAAAGATACATAACACACACCTGACCACCCAACAGGTAGTTGGTAATATCCATAGTTACCACAAACAAAATATGTATTATGTGAAGCTGTAAAACTACTATTATTTACACCCTCAATAGTTAAAATTAAGGTACAATCGCTTATCCCTACTGGAATTTGCCCAATGCTACGTATACATAAATGTGCTTTAGTTTTTGTAACAGAAATCACAAATTGTTCTTTCTTGTCAGAGTCTCTTATATTTGTGAAGACATATGGTATTGAAACATTGTCCAGTTGATACTATTCCCATTCCCATTTAGTTCCTTTGGCTTTGGGATAGCCATCTTTGTCTTGGTAGCATACTTTATTAAGGTGAAAAAGAAGTCTGCCCACTGTACATTTTCCAGATGCAAACAAAAGCGTATACCAAGCTTGACAAGAACCATTGTGTGAAAAAGGAAGAGGAATGAAAGGTGTTCCTCCTTTCTTTTGATGCGCAGGTATCATTCCACATACTCAACAGTTAGTAGTATTTGTAGCATTATGAGTATGATGCAACATCTGAATGAAAGTATTATTGAAGTATGATTGACGGTGCTTCTGCTCCTGATAGGGAAGCGTAAAGTTATAGTGATCCTCTGGTACTGGAGTAGTGGCAACAAAAAACTCACGAGCAGGAGCCTTCTTTTCAACAAACCAGGTGATTATTGCTATAACCACCAAAACAACAACAAACCCCATAGTACTAATGATCGGTTTGTTATTCATTTTAGCAACAGTGATAATCGACCCTTTCAGAAATTAATAAAAAACAATCGTTGGAGCTCTTATCCCTGGGCAGCCGCTGATTTCTTCACCACGGGCCAAGACGGGTGTCACTACTCTTATGCATGGCTGATCCCCCCCCTTTGCCACATTGGCTCTCCGTTTCACTAACCCAGGGCAGTAGCTCAACCAGTTTTCTCCAGCACTACGGGGTCTTTCCTTGGTCTCAAATTATATTGGGACACTCCAGAAATCGCATGGTCCAGGAAGAACTCCGCAGATTCGTCAGGTGATATAGCATGGCCTTTCTCCGTAGTCAAAACCTCTCGATGATTGGTCAGCACAGCAGGTTCCACCAAGGTAGGTAGCACTCTCTTGCAGTGAGTACTATGGACCCAATTATTTTGGTTTGTCACTCGAACTGCTGTCCTTGTAGCAAGGAGCACCTGTTCTGGGCCTCGCCGCCTTGGTTCCAAGCTGCTTGATTTTTCAAAGCACTTAATCATCACCTGGTCACCAGGTTGGAGTTCATGCCCTCACCTGTAGATCTGTCAGGAAGTGCTTCTCGAACCTGTTGATGAATAGAAACCAAATTGTCCGTTCCCTGTGCCAAATAATCATTCATCAGGACACAAGGTACATCATATACAGAATTTGGCTTAGGAACTCCCCAAATGTTCATTGGCCTTCCAAACACTATTTCGTAAGGACTAAGGCCGATTTGAGAGTGTGGCACTGACCTAATAGACAATAATGCCAATGGTAATGCATCCGGCCAAGTTAAGGATGTGGAAGCCTGTATCTTCGCTAACTTCAGCTTCAAAGTAGCATTATACCTTTCCACCAACCCTGCTGATTGTGGGTGGAAAACCGCATGGCACTTCTGTTTGATCCCTAATCCTTTCAGGACATACTTAATAACTTCCCCAACAAAATGAGGTCCGTTATCATTCCATAAAAGTCTGCAAACACCAAACCTAGGGAAAAATTATTTCAAAAGCACCTTCGCTGTGGTAACGGCAGTATCATCCTTTGTGGGGTACGCCTCTATCCATTTACTGAAGGCACATACCACCACCAAGACATACTTTAAATTGTTGCAGCGTTCAAGCTGAATATAATCCATTTGTAGAACTTCAAAAGGTGCAGTTGGTGTAGCAAACCATAGGTTGTACAAAAGCTATAGGCAATTTCCATTTATCCATCTGCTTATTCCGCCAACAGCCCTCATCATGCAATTCTCCTTCTTCAGACCATTGCTCACGTTCTTTCACAGAAGCAGATTTCTGTATATCTAATACGTCTTGTCTAGCATTATGCCAACGTTCAGCTTGTGACTTCACTACATACATAGAAGTAGTACTTCGCTGCATCGCAGTCTCACGTGCTACGTGGTCGGCAAGGGCATTACCTTGCCCTATCTTATCGGTCACTTTCTTGTGTGCACTACATTTCACAATAGCTAGTTTCTTTGGATATGTCAATGCAGTCAAGAGGTTATGCACTTATTCTCCGTGCATTATCTGCATCCTGTGGGATGTGAGAAAGCCTCTCTCTTTCTAAAGCAAACCAAAATCATGAACCACTCCAAAAGCATGGCGGCTGTCTGTATAAATGTTCACACATAAGTCAGTACTAAGCTCACATGCTCGAGTCAAAGCTATTAGTTCAGCTGCTTGAGCTGACTTCTGTGGTATACGAGCTGTCTCCACTACCGTGTGTATTGTGGTGATTGCATATGCAGCTGAGGTCGTACCGTCTGACAACTTCAAACAAGACCCATCAACCCACAATTCCCCGTCTACATCTGGAAGGGGCTTATCTTGTAAATCAATACGACCCTTTGTCTGTTCTTCGGTAAGGAATATACAATCATGGGTTTCTTGTGACTGAGGCTGAGTCACCGGATATGGCAACAAAGTGGCTGGATTTAGTGTTGCACATCTCTTCAGTGTAATGTGAGGAGCCAGAAATGTCAATTCATATCCTGTCAGGCGAGCGCTAGTTAAATGTTGTGTCTTTGTTTGATTTAAAAGAGCATCAACCGCATGGGGTACTAGCACCAACAGCTTATGTGACAAAACTATCCCTTCACTCTGACGCATTGAGACAGCTGTTTCAGCAACTGAACGAAAACACCCAGGCAACGCTCAAGCGACAGGATCAAGTACTGCTGAAAAATATGCACAGGGACGTTGATTATCGGCATGTGTCTGTACTAAAACTGACAATGCACATCCATCTTTCTCATGTACGTAAAGTGCAAAAGGCTTCATGTAATCTGGAGTACCTAACACTGGTGCTGAACAAAGGGCTTGTCGTAGCTGCCGGAAAGCAGTCTCACATTCATCTGTCAATGGGAGGGGCATTGGAGTATCTTTAGTCAAAAGTGCTAGCAAAGGTTTGACAATGTGTGAAAACCCTAACATCCATTGCCTACAAAAAGAAGTAAGACCAAGGAATGCACAAACATCTTTCTGAGTAGAGGGCACTGGTGTGTCTAAAATTGCTTGAATACGATCTGATGTAAGTGCACGGCCCTCCTTAGACAAAAAGTGACCTAAATAGGTTACCTTTGGTCTACAGTATTGCAATTTCTTTCGTGACACTTTATAATGGTGTGAAGCAAGAAAAGAAAGTAAGGACAAAGTGCACTTTTCACATTGCTCAGGGGTATCAGCCACCAACAAAATATCATCAACATATTGTATGAGAGCCACACCTTCAGGCAAAACAAAAGAATCAAGTTGTCGTTTTAACGCTTGACTATAAATACTAGGACTCTCAGGATAGCCTTGAGGAACTCTGCAAAATCTACATGATTGTTTATTCAAAGTAAAACCAAACAAATATCGTCTGTCAGGATGAATAGGGATCGAAAAGAAAGCATTCTTCAAGTCTATCACAGATAACATAGTTGCTGTCGGGGGAACCAAAGTAAGAAGTGTTGTGATGTCAGATACCACAGGATATTGTGGTATCACAATCTTATTGACTTCTCGTAAATCAATAATGAATCGGTAAATCCTAGTATCAGTTTCCTTTTTCAGAATAGGAAGAATCGGACTGTTACAAACATTATATGGAACTTCCTCAACAACTCCAACTGCAATAAGATCATGCACAATTCGTGTGAGTGCTTCTCCGCCCTCCTGTGAAATTTTGTATTGAGGCAAACGTGGCAATACAGCTCCCTCTAGACACTAATATGTACCGGTGGAGTAATCATTTGTCCCACATCGGTATCTGAAGTAGCCCACAAAGTACTAGGGAGTGAAGCTGATACAATATCCTCTGTAACAAGACAAACTCTTTCCATCACAGGATGATTATCATTTAAAATAACACGCACCCCTTCAGGAGAGCATCGTATTGTAGCCCTGAAATACTTGAGCATATCAACCAGAAACTGATCAGTAGAACCCAAAACATGTGCTGTAACATAGGGACCCCTATGATCTACTGGAACTTCAACTGATTCCTTACCCCATCCTAGCAATCCTATGAATAAGCAGAATCTTGAAAATCAGGCTGCACATAGTTAGACATCTGGTATTGGTTCCTCTATCAAAAGTATTAAACCCATCCTGCCCTCGTACATTAGCATCAACCCTAGCATGATAATTCGTGCTTCTTCTAGGCCCTGAATATCCTGAGCGATTTCTCATTTGTCCCCGACCACATGAACACTGCTGAACACGTAGTGCTGGACAATCGGTAGCCCAATGCCCAAATTTCTTACAATACGCACACTGATCAACAGACAAATTTGAACGAGTGTAAGAAGAACCATAAGATCCTCGTCCACCTCTATCACTACCTCTAAAAGGCGGACCATAAGCTTGAGCCAACATAACCTTCGTCTTTAATTCTTTAATCTTTTTATCTTCGCTACCTTTTGCTTCTAATTCCTGAAGTTCATAATACTGAGCCATAGTCAAAAGAGAAACCGGAGTAGAGGTAGTCCATGAACTTTCACTAGCTTTTAGACGACTAGCTATTCCTGGTAACAGATTTGCGACATATATATCGACAAACAAAAGTCTGCCCGTATCATCGACAATAACTGGCCGCTAAAATCATGAAATGCTTCTTCAAAATGTGTAAAGAAATCAGAGACCGATTCATCTGCCTTTTGCTTACAAAATGCTAAAACAGTCCAATCTATCTTTTTAGGGGGAATAATCGTTTTTAACTTAACTAATATGGCTGCGGGAAGATCTAGAATCAACTGATATGGCTTTTTCGCAGGTTCCCTATCCCCGTCTATATGTTCTAATTCTTTCCATGACACCCCAAAAACTACACGATCATCAACTTCACGAACAGTTCTCCACATATCTGGCGGTAATATCAATCTGAAAAATAAATCAATGTCAGCCAAAGTCATAGTACAAGAACTAATTGCTCCCTCAACTTCCTCAAAAAGGCGGCTGGATTTTTCCGCGGGTCAGGTAATGCTGTTTTAAGTGCCATTACATCTGCCCTATTCCAAGGAGTATACACCCAATTATAAATAAAATAACCCTTAGCTCCAACAGAAGTTTTATCATCATTTGTACCCAATCCTTTAGGAGGAACATTCAAAGGCGCGGCCTCCCGCATTGGTTTCGCGTGAACTATCATAGTCTTATCTGTTCCGAAGATGGAAGCTTGCACCCCGCCGGTCTGAGATGTACGTGCAACTACGTCCACGGCCCTTTTCTCCTCTTGCAAACGGACTGCCACAACACATAATTTCACCAAACGCCTGATTGCATCAGCCACCTGGGAGAAAACAAAAAGACCATCACACATTTGCTTATGATAAGCTGCTACATCATCGGGCTCCAACTCATCAGAATATTTCCGATGTAGTTCAATAACTTCGGTGCCAAATGCCTCAGTAAAATATAGCTGCTCCTTTTCCGTCCACCCTTTCATGTTGTCTAAAAGTTCAGAAGCAGAGACAACGCTACGAATTGTTTTACGAGCAATAGATCTAAGCTCAGACGCACGGTCAGCAGGCAACATAGAGCAACTGTCTCGCATCTTCTATTGCTCCGAACCGGAGACCTTAGCTAACTCATGAGGGGCAGAAGGAACGACATACGGAGGTGGAGGGCGATCTAGTAACAAAAAATCATTGAGTGGTTTATTAAGGATAGGATAGAGAGGTTGCCTATCGGTGTATTGGCCAGTTACCTGTAATTTACGTTCTTTCTCTTCTAGCTCCTTTAAGTCATTTAGGGCCAGATGTAGCAAGCCGTTAGCATGTCGCAAACTGCAAAAAACGCAGTTTGCGCAATGCAAAAGGCCTCCCGCGAAGCTCATTCCCATTTGGGAATGCGACTCGCTAATAGGAAGGGGTGTTCCCTTCCTATTTTCGACGCGCATCGCAATTCAGACTTGCTTTGTGACCGCGAATGCGGTCGCAAAGCAACTCGCAGTTACCACCAGTGTCACACTGGTGGTAACTCATTCGCAAAAGGGTTCCCCATGGGACCCCTTCTCCTTTGTGAATGTCGACAAAAATATTTTTTCAGAGCAGGCAGTGGTCCTATGGACCACTGGACCAGTGCCTACTCTGAAAAAACGAAACCAAATGGTTTCAGTATTTTTTTCATTTTGCAACTCGTTTTTCTTTAAGGAAAACGGGCTGAAAAATAAAAAAAATAAACTGCTTTATTTAAAAAGAAGTCACAGACATGGAGGTCTGCTGACTTTAGCAGGCCACCATCCCTGTGAGTGCAGGGACTCGCTATGGGGTCGCAAAAAGCGACCCACCTCATTAATATTAATAAGGTGGGTCTTTGCGACCCCATAGCGAGTCGCAGAAGGTGTCTGAGACACCATTCTGCATATGCTTTTGCGAGTCTGAAATTGCGAGTCGCACCGACTCGCAATTTCAGACTCGCAAAAGCATATCTTGCTACATCTGGCCCTTATTTCTTTCTTTCTCATTTCCAGTGCTTTCACATATACATTCTTCCGCTGCTCTTTCTCAAGCAAGGCTTTCTCACGCTTCACTCGTCCACGCACTTCTTTCTCCCACATTCGTACACAGTCAAACATATCTTGCCTAGACCTTTGCTTACACATTCATTGTCCCACATACTCATTCTTTCGCAAATCAAATGACCCATGCATAGGCCAACTTAACTCAGGATCCGCACAAGTGTATTTATTCCATAATGTGCTGTACTTATAGAAGAAAGACCATGTTTAACATACATATCTCTATTGGGCGTCCCCTCTGGGGGTGCCGGTTGCGATTCTTCCAGTCTCATATTGGTACCATTACAAAAGCAACACATCGTACGAAGTGCGCTAAAAACAGGCATGCCAAAAATTGTGCAGAATATGCAATATTATAATCAAAGTAGCACTTAAGGTGCTGTTCAAATCCAAATTAAATTGGAGAAAATTCTCCTCATTACCTGCCTATATAAATTATAATTTATATATCAATTCAAAGGACACAAATTGACTAGTCACCCAAAACACGAGAGCCACAGTAAGTAGTGCTAAACTTCATTACCAAACAAAGGCATCCAAACCCACAGCAAGTGCCGTAAAACGGCTCTTACCAATCACAGGGTGTCCAGGTTCCAACTGCCAAGTTCTAAAATCGACCAAATGGTCACTGCATGACGAATGAACAAAAAGGATCTCAGTCGAGGACCGGCGCCACCTGGATGGTCAAATCAGAAAGAAGGGAAAAACTGTTAGGGTTTGTACACAGCAAAGAGCATGTCCCCTCTCACTGCACTAGTGGGTTCTGTAATAGCCCCCTTTTAAACTTACTATTGAAAGCCTTTCTTGTTATCTCACCTTCCCCCCCCCCTAGGCTTCTGTGTATGTTGTTTAATGTGCTGTTTTGTTTACACATTGGGCCTTGCTTTTACCAAGGCTTCTTTAAAACACTCCTCCCTAGGCCATGTGTTAATCCAACTCATTTGCAAAATAACTGAAACTCTGCACACCTTTCAAGAACATGTGCAGCATGTGAGGACCACACCCAGCCCTTCAAACCACACCCAGCTCTTCGAACCACACCCAGCCCTGTCTATAAAAGGCATCCCCCGAGCCTCACCCAGTGCTTGTGCTCGTCTACCTCCCGCTTACCTGAGAACAGATCCCTCGGCGCTGGCACTACTGCTCTTTACAGACTTTCTTTGACTTCAATGGGTGCAGCTGCTGGCTCTTCCTTCTTCCGGTTTCCGGTTCCTCCTTGCCTCAGCCTCTCTCCTACGAGTAACCTGCAAAAGAGAAAGAAGACAAGGTTAGACTGATCAGTATCTCTTGCCAGCAACAAGTAAGTGCAAAACTTTTTATTACCTGAGGGAGCTTTGACGGCAATTTCTGGATTCGTGTATAGACAGTTTGAGGCGAAGTGCCTTCCACGAACATTGTGATTCAGGCTCTTTGTTGCAGGAGTATTTTGCGGAACTTTGTGAAGCGGACATTGTTTTTTTTCATGGAACTTTTGGGAATCGAACAGTGGAAACCAATGACAGCAAGGCAAACAGTAAATCAAGGACTTGCACAAATTACATGCTGTATTTTGATGTAAAAGTACAGTATTTGTTTTATAAAAGATTCTGGAAATATGGGAAAAGTGAGTCTGCTATTGGGAATTTAGGCTTTAGTTATATTATGATGAATGTTTGATATTGGTAATTCTGATAACGGTATTTGTTTAATGTTTTAGAAGCTTTACAGTAATAGAAAACACATCCCAGAGCAGTAACACATTCCAAACCTGGAAACTAGAGACCAGGATCCAAGAGGTACTTTTAGAAGAGAATTTCTAATAAATAAAGGGATAGTCAGGAACCCATTTAGGAATAGGTTGCACTTATCTGTTCTTTGTTTATGTTTCATTAGGCACCAGTTTCTACAGAAGTCAGAAAGGGCCGCAGATTTGTGCAGCACTTCAACAGTGGAAACGCAAGAACGGTGTTGTCTCTCTTTTTTATTTTATCCACTTCCCCCCTTCCCTTGAGCTTCTGTTCTTAGTGCACTGTTTTAAAAACTAGTGTGCTGGAACAAGCAGTTTCAGGGTGGGGTCGGATTGTCTTCAACCTCCATCAGAACTGAACAAGAACTCAGGTGAGCTGGGCTTTGACAGAAGCACAAGCCTTAAAAAATTTCAGTTCTGGTGGACGATGAATACCGGGGAAGAAATAGAGGGCATTGACGTCACGGATATGACGCAGGCCCTAAATGAGGACTTGGCTCATAATGAATCAGTGTCTGGCATCTTGCAACATATGCAAGAGGAAATAGAGAGATTAAAGATGGAGAATACCTCTTTAAAACAGGATTTAAGCAGGTATAAATTTAGGGGATCTCAGTGGAACACAGCTTCTACGCCTTTGTTTAAAACCTCCTCAGAGACAGGGGCGCCATCAAAACATACAACTTTGCCTTCCCCAGTTGAGGTTACTGTTAATGTTCCTAATGTTGTGCCCTTAGCAGCACCTGAACGTTTTCATGGAGATAGTAACAAATTCCATGTTTTTATCAATCAATGTCAATTGCACTTCATTTGTAAGCCACAACAGTTCCCTACTGATGAAACGAAAGTGGCATTCGTCTTGTCTTATTTGGGTGGCACAGCAGCCAATTGGTCAATTCCTTTCGTGGATAGAGATGATCCCATCCTCCATAATTGGAATCAATTTAAACGTACCATGACCAGCCTTTTTGCAAAACACACTTTCATGCAGGCAAGTGATAATGAGCTTTTAAATCTTAAACAAGGTAACAAGGATTTATTGACCTATCTCACTAGTTTTAATCGTTTACTCACCGAGACACAGTGGCCAGAAGAAAAGCGTGTCTCCCTTTTTTATAAAGGTTTGAGAGACGAGTTAAAAGACGCGCTGGCTCATATCGTTGATTTGCCAAAAGACTATTCAGACTTTGTAGATTTAGTTGTGAAATTAGAACATAGACTAGGAGAAAGAAAGGGAGATAAATACAAACTGGAATCACGGTTAACTTTTATTAGACACGAGAAGAAAGACACAGATAATAAACTCTCTGAATCAGAGCCTATGCAAATAGGGACACTCAGAGGTCCACTCACATCAGAGGAAAAAGAAAGAAGGAGAACATTTCAATTATGTTTATATTGTGGCAGGGCAGGTCACTTTGCCAGAGAATGTCCAGTAAAGCCTAAAACTCCACGAAAGGGTGCTGTTTCCTCCACCTCCTCAACTGAATCGGGAAACGATTAAGCTCGACAAGGGGAGAGGTTATTTGTTCGAGAAAACATCTTAATCAAACCTCTAATGCTGCAGCCTTCAGGGTACCGCACATACCTAGACATTTCATAATTCAGGTTGTTTTAATTGTTACTACCCAAGTGAGGCATTCTCTCCCTGTCCTACTGGACTCAGGCGCGACAGGAAATTTTGTGGATAATAAGTTAGCTGAAATCTTAGGACTTCCTATGTGCCTAAAGCCTTGTCCAGAAGCAGTATGTGCAGTGGATGGGTCAGAATTGACCTCTGGATTAATCACAAAACAAACAAGTCCACTTCTTATGGTCTGTCAGAACGGGCACACAGAGGTGATTAGCTTTGATCTGATAGATACTCCTAATTTTGGTTTGATTCTCGGGGTACCCTGGTTAACAACTCATAACCCAAAAATTGATTGGGTGAATAGAACTGTTACTTTGGATTCCTCTTTCTGTAGAACCAATTGCTATCAAGAAGCAGGTACAGAACAGAGCACAGTATTACACTGTGCTAGTGTTACACAAGATGAACCAAGTTTCCCTCCTGAATATTCTGACTTTAAAGACGTCTTTGATCCAGTAAAGGCTAGTGTGCTGCCCCCACATCGGTCTTATGACTGCCGTATAGATCTTATCCCAGGGGCCCCTTTACCTAATAACAGAGTATATGCTTTGACTGACGAAGAAACCAAATACTTAAGAACCTACCTAGATGACCTACTACAGTCTGGGTTCATCCGTCATTCCACATCTCCGGTGTCATCTCCACTCTTTTTTATCCCGAAGCCGGATAAATCCCTGCGCGCGTGTATCGATTATAGAGGACTAAATAAGGCTACAATAAAGAATAAATATCCTCTTCCTCTAATACCTGTGTTGTTGGATCAATTAAGACATTCTACTGTATACACTAAACTAGATCTGCGGGGAGCTTACCACCTTGTCCGAGTAAAAGAGGGGGATGAGTGGAAGACAGCTTTCAAGACAAAGTTTGGTTTATTTGAGTACACAGTAATGCCCTTTGGGTTATGTAATGCCCCTGCGGCCTTTCAGTTCTTTATAAATGAGGTCCTACACGAATTCCTGGACGTTTGTGTTATAGTATACATAGACGACATCCTCATTTACTCTAAGAACTCAGAAGAACATACCCAACATTTTCGTGCAGTATTATCAAAGTTAAAAGAAAATCATCTTTTTGCTAAGTTAGAAAAGTGTACTTTTAATGTCAACAAGGTGGACTTTTTAGGATACTGCCTGTCACCTCAAGGAATAACTATGGATGTAAAGAAAATCAGTGCTATTGCTGATTGGCCAGAACCATCCTCTGTAAAAGATATTCAGAAATTTCTGGGTTTCGCCAATTTTTATAGGAGGTTTATTGCACATTTTACAGACATTGCGGCCCCAACAACTACCTTGTTGCGGAAAGGGCAACGATTTATTTGGACTGATGAGGCGGCACACGCCTTTCAACTCCTAAAACAAAAGTTCACTTCAGCCCCAATTCTGAAACATCCTGATCCTGACTTGCCCTTTTTTGTTGAAGCGGATGCTTCACAAGTAGCTTTAGGAGGAGTTCTCTCTCAACGAGATGCAGTAGATGGCCAGTTACATCCTATAGCCTTCTATTCCAAAAAGTTATTGCCAGCTGAACAAAATTACACTGTGGCTGAAAGGGAACTACTAGCTATCAAAGTAGCCTTTTCAGAATGGAGGCACCATTTAATGGGAGCCAAGTACCCAGTTACAATCTTTTCTGACCATAAGAACCTACAGTTTTTTGGATCACTTAAAGCACTAACACCACGTCAGATGCGCTGGTAATTTTTTTTTAGCACATTTGACTTTGTTATAACCTTTAGACCAGGTGCACAACAAATTCAATCTGATGTGTTATCTAGATACGGACATACCTCAGACATGAAACAAGATAAAATAGGAGAACCCATTATTCCTCCCCAAAAGTTGTTGGCACCAGTACAACAGAAGGATTTCATCACAGATCTATATAATGCACACATGCAAATAGCACCTCAGGATTGGTTAAAGGATTCCCATAACACAATACAACGAGGTTTATTGTATCACGACAACATGCTGTTAGTGCCCACCTCTGAATTACAAACACAGGTGATAATTTGGCATCATGCCTCACCGTTGGCAGGTCATCCTGGTTGGGTAAAAACCCTGGAAAATGTGCAAAAACACTTTTGGTGGGACACTATAAGAAAGGACATTAAGCAATTTGTCACTACCTGTCCAATTTGTGCAAGACATAAATCTTCTCATAAGGCTCCTGACGGCTTGTTAATACCAATGCCAACACCCAAACAACCTTGGCACACTGTGAGCGTAGACTTTATTGTAGGTTTACCACCTGTAAAATCCTTCACAACGGTGTTGGTTATAGTGGATTTTTTATCTAAAATGGCACATTTTGTACCATTACGGAAATTACCCACGGCGGCAGAATTTGCCGATAATTTTATAAGGGAAATTGTGCGTTTACATGGTTTGCCAAGCAAAGTGGTGTCAGACCGAGGGAGCCAGTTCAACTCCAGATTTTGGAAAAAATTATGTGAAAAACTGAAAATAGATGTGGCCTTATCCACTGCTTTCCACCCAGAGACAGATGGACAGACTGAACGACTGAACCAAACCTTACTTCAAACGCTACGTTGTTTATTGGCTAATTATTCTAGTGAATGGTTGGAAGCTCTTCCTGTAGCAGAGTTTGTTTATAATAATACTGAGCATTCAGCTCTACTTTGCTCACCATTCTATTTCTTGCAGGGGTATCATCCAAGAGCTATACCCATTTTGTTAGAAGATTCCCTGTTGCCTACAGTAACGGATAGACTAACGAGGTTAGGTGACATACAAGACAAAGCCAGGAAACATTTATTAAAGTACAAGGAAAGCATGAAAAGACAAGCAGACAAACACAGGTCTGAGGCCCCAATGTATAAAATTGGTGACAAGGTATGGCTCTCCACAAAGAACCTAAACATAGAGGGATCCCGAAAGCTGCAACCACGTTTCATTGGACCCTTTAGTATAACTGCCATAGTAAACCCGGTAACAGTAAAATTAGATTTACCAAAAGAATATCCAGTACATACTACATTCCATGTGTCCTTGCTTAAGCCGTACAACTCAAAAACCCGACCTGAACCACCACCTCCACCCATACCAATTAAGGGAAATCTGGAATATGAAGTGAAAAGCATAAAAGACTCAAAAAGAATTAGTGGACGTCTGTTTTATTTAGTAGAATGGAAAGGATATGATGAATCTGAGAATTCATGGGAACCAGCATCATATGTACATGCCCCACAGCTGATTAGACGGTTTTATTTAAAAAATCCAGGAAAACCCCGTCCTGTAGGAGGGCCTTTGAGGGGGGCAACTGTTAGGGTTTGTACACAGCAAAGAGCATGTCCCCTCTCACTGCACTAGTGGGTTCTGTAATAGCCCCCTTTTAAACTTACTATTGAAAGCCTTTCTTGTTATCTCACCTTCCCCCCCCCCTAGGCTTCTGTGTATGTTGTTTAATGTGCTGTTTTGTTTACACATTGGGCCTTGCTTTTACCAAGGCTTCTTTAAAACACTCCTCCCTAGGCCATGTGTTAATCCAACTCATTTGCAAAATAACTGAAACTCTGCACACCTTTCAAGAACATGTGCAGCATGTGAGGACCACACCCAGCCCTTCAAACCACACCCAGCTCTTCGAACCACACCCAGCCCTGTCTATAAAAGGCATCCCCCGAGCCTCACCCAGTGCTTGTGCTCGTCTACCTCCCGCTTACCTGAGAACAGATCCCTCGGCGCTGGCACTCCTGCTCTTTACAGACTTTCTTTGACTTCAATGGGCGCAGCTGCTGGCTCTTCCTTCTTCCGGTTTCCGGTTCCTCCTTGCCTCAGCCTCTCTCCTACGAGTAACCTGCAAAAGAAAAAGAAGACAAGGTTAGACTGATCAGTATCTCTTGCCAGCAACAAGTAAGTGCAAAACTTTTTATTACCTGAGGGAGCTTTGACGGCAATTTCTGGATTCGTGTATAGACAGTTTGAGGCGAAGTGCCTTCCACGAACATTGTGATTCAGGCTCTTTGTTGCAGGAGTATTTTGCGGAACTTTGTGAAGCGGACATTGTTTTTTTTCATGGAACTTTTGGGAATCGAACAGTGGAAACCATTGACAGCAAGGCAAACAGTAAATCAAGGACTTGCACAAATTACATGCTGTATTTTGATGTAAAAGTACAGTATTTGTTTTATAAAAGATTCTGGAAATATGGGAAAAGTGAGTCTGCTATTGGGAATTTAGGCTTTAGTTATATTATGATGAATGTTTGATATTGGTAATTCTGATAACGGTATTTGTTTAATGTTTTAGAAGCTTTACAGTAATAGAAAACACATCCCAGCGCAGTAACACATTCCAAACCTGGAAACTAGAGACCAGGATCCAAGAGGTACTTTTAGAAGAGAATTTCTAATAAATAAAGGGATAGTCAGTAACCCATTTAGGAATAGGTTGCACTTATCTGTTCTTTGTTTATGTTTCATTAGGCACCAGTTTCTACAGAAGTCAGAAAGGGCCGCAGATTTGTGCAGCACTTCAACAGTGGAAACGCAAGAACGGTGTTGTCTCTCTTTTTTATTTTATCCACTTCCCCCCTTCCCTTGAGCTTCTGTTCTTAGTGCACTGTTTTAAAAACTAGTGTGCTGGAACAAGCAGTTTCAGGGTGGGGTCGGATTGTCTTCAACCTCCATCAGAACTGAACAAGAACTCAGGTGAGCTGGGCTTTGACCAAAACGCTGTGGTTGCCAAGACTCGGGTCTCCTCAGGCATTGATTGTCCGCAGCAAGATCCCAATCCTTTGTCTCTACCAATCCGTTGGGAGTCCGAGTCGCCGATGAGTCCCTGTTCGGGTGCCAATTTGTTGGAGTAAGCCTCAGCAAGGCCTACTAGTGCAAGGGGTTCGCCCTTCTCTGCACAAAGTCCTCAGACCATATAGGAAGAAGTTGGCACAGAAACTGAAATAAAATACAAAGTTTATTAAACCTCATGAAGTGGTACTACAGTTCAAACAGCACCCTTCGGTAATGTTTGAAGTAGCACACTGAACTAAGAGAGCATGGTCCTTTTATACCCACGCAGGAGCTAAAAGAAGGTGGTACAATTATAGAAGCAAGACTTACATACATGTAGGGTCATATGGAAATGCACAGTCGACAGGTAGGAGGGGCTAACAGTTTCAAGGACTAGTTGACACATTACTGTCTGTTACTGATTACTAACAGCTGCAGATCTTACTGGGCATGTGCGAAAGTGGGAGATGCTAAATATAACTTGTCACTAGACAGATTTTCAAGAGTAGTTAACAGAAAGGTAGGACAGAGCACATGGTGAGCACATGGCAGAGAAAATGGCTGCCATGAATACAAAATGGATTCCGCCAAATGTTCACAATAGTTGCTAAATACAAGATGTCTTCTGCTAATGCTTAATCTAATCGCTATTAAATTACAACAACTGCTGGGGCATCAGATAGAAATAAAACAGGCACCTCAGGAGGAAGGGAAGGGGGGCACCTCAGCCGGATGAGTGCACGATGCCAGATCCACGAGGGGGGTCCAATCCTGGGGAGTGCACAGACACAGTCTCTCAAGTCTCTCCAGTGGGTGGTTTGCCCACTGTTCAATCATGGGGAGTGCAAAGCCACAGTCTCTCAAGTCTCTTCAGTGGGTGGTTTGCCCACTGTTCAATCCTGGGGAGTGCAAAGCCACAGTCTCTCAAGTCTCTCCATTGGGTGGTTTGCCCACTGTTCAATCCTGGGGAGTGCAAAGCCACAGTCTCTCAATTGTCTACAGTGGGTGGGTTGCCCACTGCTGCATCCTGGGGAGTGCAAAACCACAGTCTCACAAGAGTATAACATTCTCCACTGTTTTCTGGAGGGGGCTGTGTGCCCAGAGTGCTTCATCCTGCCAAGGACTTAGGTAGTGGATGTGATACTCCACTGGTTCTGGAGGGGGCTTTGTGCCCAGAGTGCTTCATCCTCCCAAGGACTGAGGTAGTGGATGTCTTTCTCCACTGGTTCTGGAGGGGGCTCTTTGCCTAGAGTGCCTTATCCTGCCCGTGGCGGCCTCAGTAGCGTCGGAATCATTGGCTCTTACTGGCCTGCGGTGCTGCTGGCGGCGGTGTCCTGGGGAGCGGTGCTGCTGGCGGTGGTGTCCTGGGCAGCGGTGCTGCTGGCGGCGGTGTCCTGGGCAGCGGTTCTGCTGGCGGCGGTGTCCTGGGCAGCGGTTCTGCTGGCGGCGGTGTCCTGGGCAGCGGGGCTGGTGGCGGCGGTGTCCTGGGCAGCGGGGCTGGTGGCGGTCTTGTCCGCCGTGCAGATCTTTCCAGACTTGCCGGTTTTACTGTGCCCCTTCCCCACCTTGGATGGTGGCGCAGCTGTCTCCACACTGCCAACTGTACCCCAGGGAGTGGCTTTGGTGGCTGATTTCTTTCCCCTCTCCCGCCGGGTACTGGCCAACTTTTTATGCTTTACAGTTGCTACTGGCACCACTGGTCTCGCCGATGTTGTGGCTGAGCTGCTGGGTTGGGACCTGGAGAGTCGGGTCCTAGGAGACTGAAGGGGTGGGGGAGTTGAGGGAAAGAGGTCAAGGTTGGACAGGAAAAGTTTCTTAAGAACACTGGGACGGGTAGCTGGAGGGGGTTTGGGAGTGGAGGAAGAGGTAGTGGTTGTAGGAGGTGTACGTTTGGTGACTTTGGGTGAAGGTGCATGGGCTGGAGGCTGTCGTGAGGTGGATGGCTGTTGGGTGGGTGTGTGGCTGCATTTGTGTACCTTGGGAGGTGGCCTCACAGACACACTGGGAGAGGACACAGGGGACGTGTGAATGGTAGTGGGGGTGGTGAATGCACGTTAGCAGGGTGTGGTGGTGGGTGTGCTGGTGATGGACGTAGTGGCTGAGGATGTAGTGTATGCAGGTGTGATTGGAGACGAGACAGGGAGGGAGGAGGGAGACGAGGAGGAGGGGAACACAGTGGAGGCAGTGGATGTTGGTGTGTTTGCATGTGTCTGATGCTTGCGTGAGTGCCTGTGGGATGTGTGGTGCTTATGTTTGCCAGAGCTTCCCTTGGGTGTTGAGGTGTGTGCAAGCTGGTCTGATTATGTGCTTGGGATAGGCTGAGGTACAGGGGTTTGGGTCTGGGTGGAGGAAGTTGGAGGGGGAGGCTAGAGACAGGGACAATGGCTGCCATCAGTGCAGAGGCCAGAGTCTGAAAAGCTCACTGATGGGTTGCCTGACCAAAGTGAATGCCCTCCGTCATGCATTGGTTTGTTGCAACTGCCTGTCTACACCCTCAATGGCATTCAAAATGGTACACTGTCCAACAGTGAGGGACCTGAGGAGGTCAATGGCCTCCTCACTGAGGGCACCAGCAGTGACAGGGGCTGAGGTGCCTGGGGCGAACGAGATGCCCACCCTCCTGGGTGAGCTGGCACGGGACACATGCTGAGGGGCTGCTGGGAGGGCGGTGCTGGTAGGGGGGGTGGCGTCTGTAGATGTGAGGGGCACAGATGGGCCTGCCACCGCAAGGGAGCTCCCATCAGAGGAGGAGTCTGTATCGCTGGTGTCAGCTCCTGTCCCCGCCGTGGAGTTCCCCTCACCCTCCGTCCCACTGGTGAATTCAGACTCCGTAGTGTCACCCTCCAGGACCATGTGGGATGCAGCTCCCTCCTGCTCCGGTGCCACTGCTCCTCTGCCTGATGATGCTAATGCACACAAGAATAGGGAGGCCACAAAAAGGGGGGGAGACAGAAGAAAGATATGTTTAGTGGATGCAATACCGCTACCGTTGGCGTACACTACAGACACAGAAGCTCCCTGCACTACGCCGCGCACTTGGAGTTCCCTATTCAATCCCAGGGACATGGGTTACAAGGCTATGCCCGATTTCTGCACACATGGATGTCACAGGAGCCTGACTAGGTGTAGTTGGTACTGTACACAGGTGGGGTGGGGTGCCACAGGGCCTGCCTTAAGAAGGGTCCTTGCCTACGAAACTCGCCCCGGCCTAGGGGAACCCACAGCCCACCTACCCCACCCAGACACCTACAATGCACGCTGAATCAGCAGAATGAGAGTGTACTCACCCCCTGGTGGCTGCTGTGATGCCCTCAAGTGCCCATCCAACTCCGGGTACGCCACCGCCAGGATCCTGAACATCAGGGGGTCATGGTGCGACGGGCACCCCTCCCACGTTGGGAGACCATCCCCAGCTGGGCCTCCACCGTCTTCTTGCTCCAGCGGCTAATGTCCTCCCATCTGTTCCGGCAGTGGGTGCTCCGTCTGTGGAGGACCCCCAGGGTCCGGACTTCCTTGGCGATGGCACGCCAAATGTCCACCTTCTGGTGGGCCCTGACCTACAGGAATAGTACTGGGAAAAAATAGAAGTTATTACCGTTCGCACCGTCACAGTCATTGGCCCGCATCCCTACCCTTGCCATGATGCACATGCACTCACCGTTGTTTCATGCACGCCTCATTCTCACCACCCCCCATCTTTCATCCACACCACTTCACACAGGCATTGCCCATACAGCATGCTCACAGTGTACTTACCTGTTTGTCTGGAGGACCGTAGAGTAGCGTGTACTGGGGGAGGACCCCATCCACGAGTTTCTCCAACTCCTCCGTGCTGAAGGCAGGGGCCCTTTCCCCAGACACACGAGCCATTGTATCTTCCAGACTGAGGTCACAGCAGCACTTGCAGTGCAGGTCCTCTCCTATCGAAGATCAGGTATCAAGTGATTGAACAGTGAGAAAATGGCGGTCACGTCGATTGCAGTGCGTACCGTCACCGCCGGCGTACATCGTCATTGTCTCCTGGGACCCATAGGGTCCATGTTAACCAATGCAGGATTGCGCCGCGGTCTTCGACCGCCTACCGCGACGTTGTACAACGCCAGCGCAGTTACCTCATATCCTGTTGCCCCACTTTACAGGTCAGGCAGCCGCCATTTCATGGGCCCGCATGGCATTATTTTGGACTGCGTCACACATATCTAGGCCTTGCCTAAACACTCATACAGGCATATGTCGATTTGCTAATATTTTCAGAGTAAGCTGTGTGTATGTACCTCTGAGTTGGTTGGCTCTCTGCTCGCTGTTCTCCTCCATAGGCACCGTCCGCTGGGGCATGTGAGGAGATGGGGGCGTCCTCCGGTGTACAGACCGCTGGTGGACGTGTCGACAATGGATGAGCAACATGTGATCATCACCTACGGACTTGATCGTGGCACAATCCAGGAACTGTGTGCCCAGTTGGAGCCAGACCTGATGTCAGCTATCCGCCATCCCACAGCAATCCCCCCTCAAGTGCAGGTGCTGTCAGTGCTCCATTTCCTAGCAAGTGGGTCCTTTCAAACTACAGTGGCCATAGCATCAGGGATGTCCCAGCCTATGTTTTCCAACGTGTTGTTCAGAGTGTTGTCTGCCCTGCTGAAACACATGCGGAGCTACATCGTTTTCCCTCAGGTGGAGGATTTGCCTACAGTGAAAGGTGATTTCTATGCCCTGGGACATATCCCCAACATCATAGGTGCCATTGATGGGACACATGTGGCCTTGGTCCCCCCCGCAGGAGTGAATAGGTGTACAGAAACCGGAAGAGTTACCATTCGATTAATGTGCAGATGGTGTGTTTGGCAGACCAGTACATCTCCCATGTGAATGCCAAATTCCCTGGCTCAGTGCATGACGCTGACATTCTGAGGAATAGCAGCATCCCTTATGTGATGGGGCAACTCCAGATGCAGCGTGTGTGGCTATTAGGTGAGGACATGGACCCAATACAGTGTGAATAGTTGTCTGGGTCTGGGGATGTCCCTATGAGTTAGTGTGTGTCTAACAGTTGTCCCTTGACATTTTCAGGTGACTCTGGTTACCCCAACCTGTCATGGCTGCTGACCCCAGTGAGGAATCCCAGGACAAGGGCAGAGGAATGCTACAATGAGGCCCATGGGCGAACTAGGAGGATTATAGAGCGGACCTTCGGCCTCCTGAAGGCCAGGTTCCGATGCCTCCATATGACAGGTAGTTCCCTATTCTACTCACCAAAGAAGGTATCATTGTGGCCTGCTGTATGCTTCACAACTTGGCTTTGTGACGACAGGTGCCTTTTCTGCAGGAGGATGGTCCAGATGGAGGTGTTGTGGCAGCTGTGGAGCCTGTGGACAGTGAAGACGAGGAAGCAGAAGAAGAGGACATAGACAACAGGAACACAGTGATCCTGCAATACTCCCAGTGAGACACAGGTAAGAAGACAACACAGCCTGCTACATCTGATTTAATTCTACTACGTCTCATCTGTCTGTCATTTTTACCCAGTGTATGGTCACTGAGTTGTCACTTTCCCTTACGATTTCACAGATGTGGGTCCCACTGTGTGACATCTGCTTTGTTTCCACATGGACTAGAGCTGTGTGACATAAGTATGTTGACATTACATTTGATGTAGCATTTTGCCACTGTAATTGCTAATACACAACTTCGAAATCACAGACAGACTCCTGATTGTTTTGTGATTTAAGGGTGTTTATTTAAGTGCTCAATATTGGAGGGTGTTGTAAAATGGACAGGGGTGATGGTGGGGAAATGTCCATGGCAGAGTCCAGTCTATCAGTCTCACAGGTGCATTGTCCAAAGGGGCATAGGAAGTGGAGCTCGGGCAGTTTAAGGATGGACTGGGTGACAAAGTGGGACAGAAGGATGACATCCAGGGTGGTCTCATTTCTTGGCGGGTGTCTTGACATTGTTCTCGGTCTTTGTCCTGGATCTCAGGGACCACTTGCGGGGTGGTTCTCCATCTGCAGGGGGTGGGGTGCTGGTGTGGTGGTCCTGTGGCGGTGCCTCCTGTCCACT
The DNA here is from genome assembly GCF_031143425.1 of Pleurodeles waltl. Taxonomy (NCBI): domain Eukaryota; kingdom Metazoa; phylum Chordata; class Amphibia; order Caudata; family Salamandridae; genus Pleurodeles; species Pleurodeles waltl. The sequence goes on along the minus strand of NC_090439.1, from coordinate 453,035,751 downwards.
AGCGCCGGCGGAGGTGGTGGCCCGTTCATCGTCCAGGCTAGTGTTAGGGGCCCCTTGTTGTGCCACAGTGTCCCTCCTGGTGTTCACGAGTTCCTTCAGCACCCCTACAATGGTGCCCAGGGTGGAATTGATGGATTTGAGTTCCTCCCTGAGCCCCAAATACTGTTCCTCCTGCAGCCGCTGGGTCTCCTGAAACTTGGCCAGTACCGTTGCCATCATCTCCTGGGAATGGTGGTAGGTTCCCATGATGTTGGAGAGGGCCTGGTGGAGAGTAGGTTCCCTGGGCCTGTCCTCCCCCTGTCGCACAGCAGCCCTCCCAGTTCTCCCGTGTTCCTGTGCCTCTGTCCCCTGAACCGTGTGCCCACTACCACTGCCCCCAGGTCCCTGGTGTTGTTGGGGTGGTGGGTTAGTCTGGGTTCCCTGTAGTGGTGGACACACTGCTGATTGACGTGTCCTGGGGACAGAGGTATGGGCCCGCTGGGTGGGTGCTGTGTTGGTGTTTCCAGAGGGGGGAAGCTCTGTAGTGGCCTGTGCCAGTGTGAGGGGAACCGACTGTCCCGAGGTCCCAGATGGGCTGGGCTGGTCATCTTGATCCAGTTGGACAGAGCTGCTGTCATCACTGTGGGCCTCTTCTGTGGGTGGAGTGGACATATCTGGACCCTCCTGTCCGGTGACGTTGGGTAGGGGTCCTGCAGGGGTGTAAAGGAATGATTATTGCATCTGTGTGTGCCATGGTGTGCAATGGGTGGGTGACTGTGTACCCCAGTGCTTGCATTCCTGTGTAGGACCTTGTGTGATGATGGTTTAGGGGGGTGTATGGGTATGTGCAGTGGCCATACTTTGGTGATGGGTGTCCATGCTTTGTTGTTGCATGCAGGGTTTGGGTTTGGGATGTGTGGTTTGTGATATTGGGACATCTGTGAGGAGTTGGAGTGATGGGGGTGAGGGTGAGGGCAAGGGTGGGGGTATGTGATGGCATACAGGTAGGGGGGGTGAAAGTAGTGAAGAGTGACTTACCAGAGTCCATTCCTCCAGCTACTCCTGAGAGGCCCCCAGGATGCAGTATAGCCAAGACCTGCTCCTCCCATGTTGTTAGTTGTGGGGGTCCCCCTCCAGTCCTCTGAACCGCAATGTGTTGTCTTGAGACCACAGAACGCACCTTCACCGTAGGTCGTTCCCCCTCTTCCTGATGTCATCCCTAGTTCTTGGGTGCTGTCCCACTGTGATGACCCTCTCCACGATTCTTTGCCATAGCTCCATCTTCCTAGCTATGTTGGTGTGCTGCACCTGTGATCTGAATAGCTGTGGCTCTACCCGGATGATTTCCTCCACCATGACCCTGAGCTCCTCCTCAGAGAACCTAGGATGTCTTTGCGGGGCCATGGGTTGGTGTGGGTGATGTGTGGGGTGGTGTGTGTTGTGATGTGTGGGGTGATATTTAGAGGTGTGTTGTGTGAGGTGCTTGGATGTTGTGTGCGTGATGGTGTTGAGTGCCTGTGAATGCTAGTGTTGTTTCTGTTGGTGTATCTCTCTGGCCTTCAGTCGCAATTCTGGTCGTAAGGGTTTGTGGGTGATGTGGGTGTGTGTTTTATATTGTATTGGATATGTGGGAGTGGTGTGTGTCTGTGTATCAGGTGTGTGTATTTGGAATTGTCCAATGTGGATGTGTTTTGTAAATGTGTGTGTATTTTGAGCGCGGCGGTGTGTACCGCCAATGGAATACCGCGGTTGAAAGACCGCCGCGTGGATTTGTGGGTCGTGATAGTGTGGGCATATTCCTGTTGGCGAGACGGTGGAGGTTTTGTTATCGCCAGTTTATCACTGACCTTTGGTGTGGCGGACTTGTTTGGGTGTCTGGATTTTGGTGGATTCCGGGCTGTGGGTCAGTTACCGTGATGGAATTCCGCGGCGGCGCGGCGGTGTGTTGGTGGTCTTCTGTACAGCGGTAAGCGGCATTTACCGCCAATGTTGTAATGACCCCCTAGGTTTTAATATGCTAGTCATCCTGTTATAATGAGGTCTAGATGGATGGATGGATGGGGGAAAAAAAGGAAAAGTTTTTTTTCACTAGACACCATTAAATAGATTAGGTGCATAGTGACATTGAACAAGACATTATATGGACATTATTTGGCGGATCGTCATTGCCTTTTTTGTACTGTTATAGCTTGTTTACATAGGGAGTGGTTTGCTATTTAGGTCATCCAGTCCCAACTATGGGCCAGATGTATCAAAAAACGAAATTGCATTTCTTAAATAGCGAATTTTAAGAAATCGCTATTTAAGAAATGCAAAATGGTATGTATGAATTTTGCGATTCGGTAATAGCGTTTTCTTGAAATTCGCAAATGCTATTACTGAATCGCAAATAGAGAATCCGACAACATTTGCACCTATGGGCCTGATGCGAATGTTTTTGCATTTCCTAAATTGCGAATTCCAGTTAGGAATTCGCAATTTAGGAAATGCAAATCCCAGGGTGCTGGGGGCCTAAGGCCCCCTCTGCTGCACCCCAAAAATATTTTTACAGACATGTGAAGCACACATGTCCATTTAAAAAATGCATTTATAATGCATTTTTTAAATTTGCACATGGTTACCACCAAACTTTTATTGGTGGTAATTGCATTTCCTAAATGCCCAATTGGCATTTAGGAAATGCTTGATACATGTGCTTACGAAATCGCAAATAAGGATTCCTTATTTGCGATTTCCTATTTAGAGAATTGCAATTTGCGATTCTCCACATGGGGTCGCAATTTTAAGGAATCGCTATTTTAGCACCTTCATACATTCTGAAACGCATTTTTGCATTCGCAAACGGCTGAATTTTGCGATTCGCACCGTTTGCGAATGCAAAATCGCTTGAAACATCTGGCCCTATGTCCTTTGTTGTACATTAAGTTGTCTGGGTAATATAATTGTTGTTTTAGGTGTGACTGTGAAGTATGAGTGGTTTATTCTGATTTATATTTAAAATTTCTACATCATTTCTATAGACTCTATTGTGTATTATAGAAAATATAATTACATTTTCTGAAATAAAAACATGTAAATGTCCATATGATTGAGTGGTGCCTTTGGGATTGGTGTTTGTTGGCTGACTGTTTCTTTCTTTTTTTATTTTATTTCACGTTTCTTTTTTTTGTTACTTTCCTTGTTTATTCTTCATTGGTTTCCTGTTCTTTCTTTCTGTCTTGTTCTTTTTTGTATCTTCATTTATTTGTGTATCAATAGGATTCCTCATGTTAGGAACCTCTTTTCTGGAGTAGGATTTATTTCAGTTTATCTGGTGAGTGACCAACACTGCCAAGCAAACCGGACGATAACAGGAGCAAGTGCTGCAACTGTGCAGTCTTGAGGCACATGCACTGCGCCCTCGAGTGAAGACAGGAAGAAGGGAATGGTAACCCTCCAGTCAGGGAGAGGACCACCAAGAAGATGCCAGAAGGGATCAGATCTGTGAGAGGTCTTCAAGGAGAACAAATCAAGTTCTATGGATAGGAGTAAGCCAGTGACAGGTCCATGTGGCGCAACATGTGACTTGTGGTGCAATGCCATATCAAGAAGGAAAGCGGAGAGGAGAGAGGAATGTGGCAGCACACCACAATGTGAAGGATTGAAGAAGAAAGGGTGTGACAGACTTGGCACACAGAAAATCTGGAACACCACAGATGGGCAAGAGAGAGGGAGAACATTGATAGGGCTGAGGATTCGTGCAAGCATAAGAGAGGGCATCCATCAACACAAGCCAGCCACTGGGTCGTCAAGATGTCACTGGAGACAGGTCCGCAGGTGGACCAACTGTAAGCTGCCAGCATGAGCGAACCATGTCCAGGCTCCATGCTTCTCACTGCAACCATCCTGACACCTGTCACTGGCTGCATGACATCAATGGCATCCCTGTTGTCAACTGCATAAGCCAAGCAAGAGCCACATGTGGCTACAAAGTCCCTCAAGTCATCCTTTCTCCAAGCAAGACACCACCACATGTTGATCTAAACAAATAGATGGTAAGATCATCAACATTACCAGGTGCATCACCCAAACCCCCTAAGGAGCACTGCACCACCAGAGTGGAGCCGATGTCAGCGAAAAGACTGGAGGTTGACAAAGCATCCATGGCTCCGTGTCCTCAGAAACTTTATATGTAGTTGGAAACTGTGGAAAAGTATCATAGGGCTTGGGTTTCATTACCAATGAGAAAAAATATCTTCTGCTTTCCCCCCAGAGAACAACCTTCCTAGGATTTGTGATGGACTTCACTTCAGCCTCCCTCAGCCTCCCATCCCAGAAGATGGCAAAGATAGGGCACAAATTGCACCAAACTTTGGCCTCTCTCAGAAAAATTGCATGCCTGACGGGTCTTCTTTCCTCCTCATTTCAAATGATCTTTCTGGGCACTCGCCATTACCAGGCTCAACAGCAGCTGAAAGCACATCATCTGAGAAAGGGCCTTATTTACTCCCATTCGGTTCTTCGGTCAGAAGAAGCCAGGGTAAAAATCTACTGATGGCTGACACACATGAAATTGGGAGCTCCATTTTGTGTTCCACCCCGACTTGGTCCTGGAGTCAGACACCAGCAAATTAGGTTGGGGTGCCAGGTGTGGGGACTTTTCCACACCAGACAGCTGGTCACCACTAGAACAGAAGTTACATATTAATTGTTTGGAGCTCGTCACCAGTTTATTTGTGGTCCAGTGTTGGACAAAAGACAGGATCCAATCTTGTGTCCTCCTAAAGATGGACAATGTTTCAGAGGTGCATTATATCAATCACCTTGGAGGCACCAGATTCAAAACTCTGGTGGATTTAGCCAAGATAATTTGGGATTTTTGCCTAGAACATCGTATTTCCATCACAGTGGAATATTCCCCAGGTCAGGTGCACTAAGAGGCAGACTGGCAATCCAGACATTTCTGAGACTTGAGTCTATGGAAGCTGGATTGTCAGGTTTTCCTTATGATCTTGGACAGCTGTGGTCCATTTTCTATGGACCTGTTTGGCTCCCCTCTGGACCACCAACTGCCCAGATTTTTCAGTGGTGCCAACAGACCCTCTAGTGGTGGCAACAGGTGCATTTCTGCAGGACTGGAGTCAAGAGAACAGCTTTGCATTTCCACCATTCTCAATGATCACAATGGCTTCTGCTCCGGTAAGATGACAAAAAGTGGTTGTGATTATGATAACGCCCCTTTGGAGGTCTCAAGTATGTTTTCCAGTTCTCCTGGTACTTTCCTGGGATTTTTCAAACCAACTCTCCCACTTTCTGCATATTCTTCAGAACCCAGATCTCGAACCAAATCGTTTGGTGATGGATGGATCTCTACAGCTGATGGCTTGGCAGGTCACAGGTTCGACGTTGGTCACTCCTAGGGCATTCGCAACATGTTGAATTCCTCCTCTCCAAGGCATGGGGCGATAGCACAACTAGGCGGTACCAGTCGGCCTGAACAAGATGGGTGCATTATTGTTTGTGATGGTTGTGTGAATCCAGTGGGCTCAGACAAAGTGCAGATACTCACTTTCTTTCAAGCCTGGCTAAGGATGACTTTGCATATCACTCTATAAATGCATTACGGTCTGCCATTTCGGCTGGGCATGCCCCTACTGAAGGAGCCATGGTGGAGGAACATCCTTTTGCTTGCAGATTGAATAGGGGGATTTGTTTCTCCCTTCCCCCAGAACATTTCGGTACTGTGGGATGCTAACCAGGTCTTAAATCTTTTTATATCTTGGCAGCCGAAAATGTTCCTATCCAGGAAGGAACTTTCAGCCAAGTTAGCAATGTTGCTTTGTCTAGTCTTGGGCAGACATATTCCAGATGTGAGGGCTATTGATCTCTCTGGCAAAGTGTTTTCCCCTCATGGGGTTTCCTTTACAGTGAGTAGACAAACAAAATCTAACACGCGCATAATCTCTTATCTGACTTTCTGGGAGGTTCCCAAACTATGGTGGTCATTATGAACATGGTAGTAAACACCGTCGACCGCCCTGGCGACGGTGAACATAAGGCCGCCAGTGAACAGCACACTGCCATATAATGATGCCAAAAACAGAAACCTCCAAAAATTCTGCTACCTCCAGCCACCGCCATGGCCCTTGATGGCGGAAAGGCTACACACCCCACCCCGCCACCACCAAGAAAACAAATCCCCCACCCTCCAAATAATGATGCACAAATCACTGCAGCAGATAGTGGATGACGAACAACCATTAGCGGTACAGACGTCCACGGCCAGCAAGTTGACCCAACAGCAAGAAATGCACACATTGGCAAGTTTGAAACCCACACACCTGACATACATCCACAACAATATAAAACACACCCCACAATCTTTTGCATCGCCAATAGGACAACTGAGATTGACAACACAACACACATAAACTGAACCCAATGTCACACAAGACACACACCCAATCACACAACAGCACCCTCACCAATATCCATACAACACACCACCCACAACACATACCATGGCACCCCCTAAGCAACCATGCTTCACAGAAAGGGAGCTAAGAACAATGGTGGATGAAAAACTCAAGGTCGAGCCACAAATCTTCGGGGCACAGGTCCAGCACGCACCCATTGCCACGAAGATGGAGTTATGGAAGACTATAGTCAACAAGGTAAACGCAGTGGGAAACCATCCATGTACGAGGGACAACATCCACAAGAGATGTAACGACCTGCGTGGGAAAGTAAGGTCAATGGCATCCAGGCACAACATTGTGGTTCAAAAGACTGGGGGAGAACCCCCACCTACACCCCCCGAATACACCGACTGGGAGGAAAAGGCACTGGCAATCCTGCACCCTGAGGGCCTCACTGGACTCACTGGAGGACTGGACTCGGGTAAGTCATCTACAATTACTCTATATCCACCATATCCACCACACCTGTAGTGTATGCACCATCCCTCCACTCAACCTACCACCAGGACCACTACCCCACCCAGGCCACAATCACTACATCCTGTCACCCTCCATGCCCACAAACCCACCAACAGGCCCACATCCCTCCCCCTGTGCACAGCCACCCACCCCTGCAAGGAATCACTATGGCACCACTGCATCCCCAATGCACCTCCACATCCCATGCAAAATGTAATGGCAACCCCAAAATAGGACCATAAATGGCCCAAAAGGGGAATAAACAGAAAAAAAATAGGGCTGGGCTGTGCATCCTTATTCAAATTAGTACATGTAACATACATGTCCATTGCCCCCCACAGGCACCACCACCCATGCCACCATGACGGAAAGGCAAAGGAGTGCCAGCGCCCCACATGGAGACAGAGGCCCCACTCAGGACACTGGAGAGGGAAGTGTGGACAGTGAGGAATACCCTGGCTCGTCACACAGTCCTGGACTGTCACCTTCCAGCAGCCCCACCCAGGACACCACTGACACCCCTACACCCAGCCACCAACAACAGGTCTGGCCAGACGACCACAAACAGGTGTCTCCAGGCCACAGACCGGTGGACTACATATACAGAGGGCAGAGTCTCCCCCTACTAACAGGCAGGATGACGACGGCCCCAGTGCAAGTGAGACTGCCAGACCTGTGCATGGGACACAGGCACAGGGAGCTAGGCCCAGTGGGAGGGTATCAGTGGCCCAGGGGGGAGGCCAAAGGATAGATGCTGCAGCCCAGGAGGTGATCTCTGAGGTCCTGTGAGCATACCACATACACAAGACAGGATGGGCCAGATCCTGGCCACCCTGGAACAGAGTCAAAGGCTGGATATAGCCCAACATCAAGAGACCATAAAGCAGTGGAAACAACTCAATGCCACCATGGCCCCAATTGCAGGGGTGCTGCAGCATCACTACCTAACCCAGTCTGAGACCCTCACAAACCGTGAAACACCTACCACTGCCCAGGACACAGATCTGCCCTCTACATCAGCAGCAGCAACAGGACTGGTGGCACTGGCAGAGGACACACAGGAGACCAGCACTCCTACCCATGCAACCTAGCACCAGACCTTCAAACGGTCCATCAGACCCAGATATGACACAGGAACACCTGCCAAGACCAAGGCCCCCACTAAGAAGTGACTCTGACATGAACTGTCTCCCAAGTGTGCCACTGTGCTACCATCCTCACCCGCCAGTAGCAACTGAACAAATTGCAAAGGATATATGGACCTATACCCACTGCCACCAATCGCTGAGACCCATGTCCCTAGTATGGACATCCACCATTTGCCCACTCACTATCTCTGTAAAGCACACCAATACCTTTATGACACCAAATAAGACACATATACACCACTTTGGATGTCCCCTGTCATTATGTTGAAATCAATTGTTAATGTGAATGCATTTGCCAGTCAATTCCATACGCATACCTTTATTGCAGGAATGGTACCCCACAGACAACATTGTCTGGAGAAAGCAAAATTGTACACCATGTATGTTTCCATGACGAATTCATCAGGTGACAGTGTCAATGAGTACAGACCCCACTTTCCCATAATGAATAAGTCAGACAGACATTGTGCAGTGCAGACAACATCACCAGTGAACAGTACCTCATAGTCGCTGGAAGTACAGTTGGATCAGCTGGTTCCTGGAGTGGACATCTTCACCCTCTTCATCCTCACCATCACTCTCATCCCCTCTCAGAGAAAGAAGGTCTGGATGTACAGCACCCTCTTCCTCTAGTAGGGGATAGCTTTCCTCACAGCCACGTTGTGCAGCATGCAGAAGGCCACAACTACTCTACACACCTTCTCAAGGCCAAAGCACAGGGATCCCCCTGAGAGATGTGGGCCACAGAATCTAGCCTTCAGAAGACCTATGGTGCACTCTATCACCCTCCTGGTATGTCTATGGGCCTCATTATAATTCCTCTCTGCATCTGTCCTGAGATTTCTCACAGGTGTCAGGAGCCATTGCATACTGGGGTATCCAGAATTACCTGCAAAAGTGTTTAAAACGGGACTGTAACAAACTGCCATTACTTGCAGACAGACTGCCTGTCAGCTATGTACTGGTCCAGTGTCATACACACTCACCTATGAGCCATCCTCTGTCCCCCTGCGAGTGTCTCATCATGTGTGGCACACTGCTGTTCCTCAGGACAAAGGAATAATGAACTGATCCCGGAAATGTGGCATTGAAATGTGAAATGTACTGGTCAGCAGTACACACCAATTGTATGTTCATTGAGTGGAAGTTCTTCCTATTCCTGTATACCTGTTCATTTGCTCTTGGGGTGATGAGACCAATGTGGGTGCCATCAATGGCAACTATCACATGGAGAATGTTTGCAAAGGCATAAAACTCTGACTTGATGACAGGAAGTTCAGCCCATTGGGGAAACTTAACATAAGTCTGCAGGTGTTGTACAAATGCATCTATGAATTTAGATAGGATGAGGCTAAACATTGGCTGTGGGAACCCTGCACCCATTCCCCCTGTCACCTGAAATGAGCCTGTAGCCAAGAAATGGAGTACAGAGAGCACTTGCACTTCAGTAGGGATGGCATGCTGATGCGATTAGCCGGTCTCAGTTCAGGATCCATTAATACACATAGCTCATGGATGGTTGTACGACTGAGTCTGAAGGTGACAATGATGTGACATTCCACCATCGTCTCTAAATCAACAAGAGGTCTGTACACAGATGGGGCCCTCCCTCGCCACACGGGTCTGTACCTATGGGGAGGAGAGAACACGTATGAGGGACACACTTATGCATGCAAAACATGTTGTGAAGGAATAAATGCTGTACAATATGTAGTTTACACACACAAGCACTGTATGATGTACAACTTTAGGGACATGTATGCAGTGATATCTCTGGACTGATGTGAGGAACAGACACTCATGTGGGCATGCGACTAAGGGCTGGGATTCACAGTATCCGAATGAGACTCATGACCAGGAAATATTTACATTGAGACAGCAAAATGGCAGCTGCCTGCTATCCAGATATGTAGGAGTGGAAGTGACCTAATTACGCTGGCGGTTGTTGTCATGGCGTAAGGCAGTGTTCACTGCCGTGCACCCATTCAATGGTTAACATGGTTGTCAATGGGGAACCTGGGCCTATCATGATCGTCGCTGGCGGTGACGGTGCACACCGCCACGGAGCATACAACATGTCGTCACCCCAAATTCACTTGACTCCCGGATCCCGTGCATGGAAGTACTCCACTGAGTGTGCTACTGTTTCCTGACTCTGGTTACTCAAATGGCACAAGTCACAGGGGAAAGGTACCCGGCCTTCACCACGTAGGAGCTGGAGAAACTGGAGGATGGGGTCCTACACCTGTATGCCAAGTTATATGGGCAATCAGGTGAGTAGGCGATTGATATGCATGGATGTGTGTGTGATGGTGGCGGATGCCTGTATGCATGTGTGGTCGGTATGTACCTGACAGGTGTAGATTGTGTGGCAAGTACTATGAGTGAGGTGGTGAAATGATATTCTGAAGTGTCCGTCCCATAGGGGACATATAGTCAGAGGTATCACATGGCCATATCCTGAACTCTGTTTTTCTTTACTGTGTTTCCCATACAGGTCAGCGGCCATCGGAAGAGGGCACTCTGGCAGGCCATCGCCAGGGAGGTGCGGGCCCTGGGGGTCTACACCGGCGGAGCACCCATTGCAGGAAGCGGTGGGAGGACCTGCGGCGGTGGGCCAGGAAGACCTGCAAGGCCCAGCTGGGGAAGTCCTCCCAACGAGGAAGTGGTGCCCGTCGGACCCTGACTCCCCTAATGTGCTGCATTCTGGCGATGGCATATCCAGATTTGGATGGGTGCTTGAAGGCTGCACAGCAGCCGCAAGGGGGTGAGTACCAACACTGTTTCATGCCTCTTTGATGGATGTGTTTGGGTGCTGTTGTATGTATGATGTTTAGTGCCAGGTACTCTGACAGGTGTCTACCAGCAGTCCTGCCCGCCATGGGCACGGGGATGATTAGGGACAGGTCTCACAGTTCATCAGATCCTTGTGTCATGCGGGAAATGAGTTGTATGCTGGGGTAGTGGCCACTAGTCAGGGGCATAGTCATGACTATCATTGTAGGTGCTGCATGTAGGTGTGTAAGCTGGGTGGGAGTGTGTGTGCACCAAGTATGTACATACATTCAGGTATTTACAAATTTCTCTCATGTTGTATCTCCCCACCCCTGTACTCTTGTACTCTTGTGTTGTATGTGTACGTCAGCATCATCTGGCAAGGGAGCAGTGGCACCGGCGAGTTCCAAGGAGGCAGAATCTACCAACGTCAAAGGGACCAGTGGTTTGGAGGGCGAGGGGAGTACCACGGGGGAGGCAACTACCACTGGCAGTAGTGACTCTGATACCTCCTCCAATGGGAGCTCCCTGGTGGTGGGCCCACCCATTCTGTGTCATCTTCCGCCACCCCCATACCATCACCCCCTCCCAGTTGCTCCACTCCCAGTTGCCCGCTCACCCAGAATAGTGGGTGTCTCTCTCACCCCAGGTATTTCATCCCCTGCCCCAGTCAGCCCTGCTGCCCTCACAGAGGAGACTATTACCTCCTGAGGACCATCTCTGTAGGGCAGACAACCATCATGAATGCCATCCTGAGGCTAGCATCTCAGATGCAGCAATGCAATGCATACCTGGAAGGCATTCATGGTGCCATGTCCGGCCTACAGAGATCTTTTCAGGCTCTGGCCTCCTCTTTGATAGCAGCCAGTATCCCTGGTCTTTCTGCCCCCCCCACCAACCACCTCTACCCCTTTCAGTACCCCACTCCCTTTAGCCATCCAAAGTACACGTTCAGACAGCCATGCACACACCTCAACACACAAGAAGCACACACAGAAACACAAGCACCACACTTCCTACCACAAGCATACACACAGACAACATACAAAGGCACACACAACAACATCCACTTCCCCCAGTGTGTCCACCTCTCCCGCCTCCCTGTTTGTGACCTCAACATGCACACCCACAAGCACTGCACCCTCAGTCACTGCTGCTGGCCCCATTCTTGCAGTCACCACAACATCAGACATCCAGTCATCCACCCCAGACACCTCACCTGCACTCACCACAACAACATTGACTGACACATGCAGCACACTCACCAGACCTGCAGACACCGAGACAACATCCATTCACATTGGCAGCCTGTCTTATCCACCTGTGTCCACCCCCTCTCCTCCCAAAACACTCAAACATTCCCAGACACCCACCCAACACACATCCACCACACCTCAGCATACTGTACAGGCAACTGCATCTACGTCCAGCACACCTACACCAGTTACAAGCACTTCCTCTACCTCCAACTCGCACACCTTCCTCCATGTGCACCCCAACTAACCCTAAAAAACTTTTCCTGTCCGGTGTTGACCTGTTCGAACCCACTGACCCACCCTTTCTCATCCCTAGATGTGCCCACCTCCTTGTTCTGTCCGCTCCTTCCACCTCTAAGTCCGCCCCAGTCCACCCTTCCCATTCCTGTGCCCCTTCGCCAGAGAGGAAGAAGCCCCTTGCTGCCCCAGGTCCATCTGCCACCCTCCGGTCCAAGGGCAATCCACCACCTTCCAAGAGCAAAGCCAAACCCGCTCCACCTCCCAAACGTAAGCCCAAGCCACCCCCTCCCAGACATAAATCCCAAACCCCCCACCCCCTGCCCCTGTTTCCTGAGGTGCCTGGCTGCCCAATTGATGTCCTTTTGTGGTGAAGTGCCACGTGCACATGTGGGAGTCAAGTTCAGGCCATTTGGGACCTTCAGCCTGTTACCCATGGACTGGCCAATGGTCTTATTTGGACATTGCATTTGTCGTTACTTAGTAAAGTTTGTGTGCCCAGTATTGCTGTTGGCACAATCTGAAGACATGGTTCATCATTTCATTGTGGGGGTGTGGTGTGCACATGTGTGTACTTTGGCCAGGTGGTATTGGCCTTGTGTCGGGTAAGTACCTCTTGTTCTGGTGTATATGACTTGTGATGGTGTGAGAGGTTGGGGAATGCGTTGCAGAGGGGGTGGTGGGTGTGTAAATGTGTCCTTTCTTCCCTCATTTAGTAGGTTGCGGTACTTACCGCTGTCGTCTTCGTCGGCGGTCATGGTCGTGGAGGTATATGGCAAGGAGCAGCACTGGCATGATTTCCAATACTCTCTCCATGTCTACGTCACTGTGTGGTGTGTGCCTACGGTGAGTTTTTCCTTTTATTTGGTTTGTTTCTGCCACGCTTTGCGTGGCAGTGGTTCCCGCCCCGGAACTGACGTAGGTGTTGTGCTTCACTATTTGTTGGGCGGGTGGGGCCTTTCCGTTGGCCTGTGGGCGGCATCTTCCATTGCTGTCGGCACTCCTATGCTGGTGGTGTGTGGATTTCACTCTGACTGTTTCTCATGTGTTCATTATTTGGCGGTCCGGACCGCCAGCCTGTTGGCGGTAGTTACCGCCTCTGTTGGCGGTGTTTTAACACCATGTTCACAATGAGGGCCTATGTGTGGAACAGTGCCTTAAGGCTTATGAGGAAATGACAGAGAAAGTGTGACCTGGGGGGAACAGCAGTTATTTGTTGCTCTTAGAAAACCGTATAGAGCAATGTCCTCTTCTACTATAGCCCAGATGCGTCAGGTGGGTAATGCAGGAGGTTAGTATTGACACTAAAGTGTTTGGGGCCCTAAAATGCAAGAGGAGCAATGGCCTCAAAGCTTTCTGTTTAGGGCTCAGCTGAAGGACATCATGAATGCTGCAAATTGGTCCTTGGATTCCACCTTTAAAAGGTGTTACTTTAAGCAGGTACTAGATGTGGCCTAGCTCATGATGAGTAAGCTTTGAACTAGCATGCTTCTTGTCTCTGGTCCTGACAGAATGAAAATTTGACTAGCTTTCATAACTGAAAGTTTAAATTTCATTATAGACACAGAGGAAAGGATCATCCCACCCGTCTTGGAAGAATTGATGCCCTATATGCCCCACCCCACTGAGTAAGTAAATTCTTTATATTGACTGCTTTGATGTCCAAATGTCTTACAAGTCATTCATCATGTTTGTCCTATTTGCAATACGATATTCTGCTCAGTTAATAGCTCTATTGTTATATTTCGAGTTTGATGACCGTTGTTGGCTAGAATGGCCACTTTTGGGTTTTTGTCTTTTCTTAGGAACTGATTAATCAAAACAAGACATGTGTATAGGAAAGTACCATCTTTCTCGGCATGTTACCCCCAATTTCTGCCTGATGTGGTGTGTTTTGACTGTGTCACTGGGATCCTGCTAGTCAGGACCCCAGTGCTTATGGTTTATGGCCTGCTTGTCAGTGTGTTTTACTGTTTTCTAAATTGTCACTGGAGTCCTGCTAATCAGAACTCCAGTGCTCATGCTCTCTCTATTTCTAAATTTGTCACTATAGTCTAGTGACTCCATATTCCACTCCAAATTGGCATACTGGACCCCCCTTATAAGTCCCTAGTATATGGTACCTAGGCACAGGGCATTGGGGTTCCAGGAGATCCTTATGGGTTGCAGCATTTCATTTGCCACCTATAAGGAGCTCATGCAAACACTTCTTCAGGACTGCCATTGCAGCCTAAATGAAATAGTGTAAGCACTATTTAACAACCATTTTAACTGCACCAGATCACTTATAAGTCATCTACATATCTAACCTTCAGACCCTGAAGGCTAGGTGCATAGTACCTGTGTTTGAGGGCACCCCTGCACTAGAAAAGGTGCCCCCACGTCATCCAGGCCCATTTTCCCAGACTTCGTGAGTGCAGAGACACCATTATAAGCATGAACTACATATAGGTCAATACATATATGTAGCTTCACAATGGTAACCCCGAATATGGCCATGTGAGGTGTCTAGGAATTGGAAATTGTAACCTCCAATATGATTCAGGTATTGGGGGTAATTCCATGCACCTTGGGGGCTCCACCAGGGTCGCCCAGTACTGCCAAACCAGCTCTCTGAGGTTTCCACTGCAGCCCCAGCTCCTGCCACATCACAGACAGGCTTCTGCCCTCCTGGGGCTTGAGCAGCTCAATCCCAGGAAGACAGAACAATGCATTTCCTTTAGAAGAGGGGTGTTACACCCTTTCCCTTTGGAAATAGGTGTTACAAACATGGGAAGGGTATCCTCTCAGAGCCTCTGGAAGTGCTTTGAAGGGCACAAATGTTGCCCTGCTTGCATAATCCAGTCCACACCAGTTCCTGGACCCCCAGTCCCTGCTCTCACGAGAAAACGGACAAAGGAAAGGGGAGTGACCACTCATCCTGTCCATCACCACCTTAGGGGTGGTCCCCAGAGCTCCTCCGGAGTGTCCCTGGGTTCTTCCATCTTGTTTTCAGGATGGTCAGGGAACTCTGGGAGCATCTGAGTGGCCAGTGCTAGCAGGTGAAGTCAGATACCCCTCTCAATAGGTGCCTAACTGGTCAGGTGAGTGTTAGAAATAGGGTCTTTGGTTGGCAGTCAGGTTACCCCTTGTCCAAGCAAGGACCCTCATGCTAATCAGGGCAGGTCACACACAGTCCAAATTATCCTGTGCCCACCCTCTCATAGCTTGGCACTGAGCAGTCAGGCTTAACTTGGAGGCAGTGTGTGAAGTATTTGTGCAATAAACCATACAATAACACAGTATAGCACCACAAAAATACACCACAGAGTATTTAGAAAAATATATAATATTTATCTGAATAAATGCAGGTCGAAACGATTAAGATGCAATAAGTATATTTTGAAATATCACTGTAAAAATGATATAAAGGGGGTTATTCTAACTTTGGAGGAGTGTTAATCCGTCCCAAAAGTGAGGGTAAAGTGACGGATATACCACCAGCCGTATTACGAGTTCCATAGGATATAATGGACTCGTAATACGGCTGGTGGTAAATCCGTCACTTTTCCGTCACTTTTGGGACGGATTAACACCTCCTCCAAAGTTAGAATAACCCCCAAAGTGTCTTTAGTCTCTTAAAAGCAACAAATGACTCTTGCAAGCACAAAGTACCTGGTTTGCGTTAAAATTCTCCGCAAGGGACCACAGAGGAGGAGATGCTTGGAAAACGGGGAGGTGTGCATTGATTTTTCCAGCACACACAGGTGATGGGTCATCGAGTTTTCACACAGGGCAGGCTTTGCATCAATTTCCAGTGTGTAGACTGGGATCCTCTTTGGGTTGCGGGGTTTTCGGACACCCCGGGGACAATGTGTTGAAATCCGGTGCTTGCAGGACGAAGTCACAGGAGCTGCGTAGATCCGGTGGGCGTTGCATGGAAATTTCTACTGCACGGAAGGCGCTGCGTTGAATCCTCTCAGGAAGTCGAGCTGCGTCGTTCCTGCTCAGCTTTGCGGCGATCCAGTGGGCCATGTGTCGAATTTCCGCCTGCTACGCTGGCGCTCCGTCGATCTTCTCCTTGCGAAGTCGGGCTGTGTTGTTCCGGTTCAGCGTGTAGTGACTTTCTCACCCGATGCAGGCTGTGCGTCGATTTTCACCGCTAGGGAGTAATTCTTACAGGAATGAAGTCCTTTTGGTCTTTAGACTTCAGGGAACAGGAGGCAAGCTCTATACAAGCTCCTGGAGAGCACTTCTTCAGCACAGTCAGAGAGCAGCAAAGCAGCAGGGCAACAGTAAGGAAGCAGTCCCTCTCAATAAAGCAGTCAGGTGAGTCCTCTGGGCAGCCAGGCAGTTCTTGGCAGGTTGCAGGTTCTTGTTCAGGTTCTTCTCCAGGAAGTGTCTGAGTTGGTAGGGGCAGAGGCCCTGATTAAATATCCAAATGTGCCTTTGAACGGGAGAGACTGCAAAGAGTGGCTTAGAAGTGCACAAGGTCCCCTTTCAGTTCCATCCTGTCTGCCAGGGTCCCATTAGGTGGTGTGGCAGTCCTTTGTGTGAGGGCAGGCTACTGTCCTTTGACATGTAAGTGTCAGGCCCTCCACCCTCCCAGCCCAGGAAGATCCATTCAATATGCAGATGTATGCAAGTGTGACTGAGCATCCTGTGTTTGGGATTTGTCTGAGTGAATGCACAAGGGAGCTGTCAACTAAACCCAGCCAGACGTGGATTGTAAGGCACAGAAGAATTTAAGTGCGGAGAAATGCTCACTTTTTAAAAGTGGTATTTCTAAAATATTAATATTAAATCCAACTTCACCAGTCAGCAGGATTTTGTTTTACCATTCTGGCCGTACTAAATATAGCCTTGTTACTCCTTTCAGATCAAAAGCTACCATTCCAACAGTATATGAGGGTAGCTGTAATGTTAGTCTAAGAAAGGAGCAGGCCTCACAGCAATGTGGAATGAATTTAGGAGTTTTACACTACCAGGACATGTAAACTCCCCAGGTACATGTCCTACCTTTTGTCTACAGAGCACGCTGCCCTCTGGGTTACCTAGGGCCTACCTTAGGGGTGACATATGTAGAAAAGGGGGTGTTTTAGGCTTGGCAAGTACTTTTAAATGCCAAGTCAAATTGGCAGCGAAACTGCACACACAGGCCTTGCAATGGCAGGCCTGAGACATGGTTAAGGGGCTACTTAAGTGGGTGTTGCAACCCGTGCTGCAGGTCCACTAGTAGCATTTAATCTACAGGCTCTGGGCACATATAGTGCACTTTACTAGGGACTTATAAGTAAATCAAATAAGTCAATTGGGTATGATCCAATGTCACCAAGTTTTAAGGGAGAAGGCATATGCAATTTAGCACTGGTTAGCAGTGGTAAAGTGTGCAGAGTCCTACAACCAGCAGAAACAGTGTTCAAAAAGTGGAGGGAGGCAGGAAAAAAGTTAGGGGTGACCACCCTAAGGCTGTCAGGTCTAACAGTGACCAGTCCCCCTCTTAGGACTATTTAGGGTCTCTCCTCTGGGTGTTTCCTCAGATTCAGCTTGAAAGACTCCAGCAGGACTCCTCTGCAACTTTTGCTTCACCTTCTACCATCGGATCAACCGAAGAACTGCTCCAGGAACTCTACAGCTGCAACAAGGTATCCAAGATGGCTACTACAACTCTGTAACTCCAGCTCCTGCCAGCAACTGCAACAGTTTCCAGATCGTGCATGCTCCGAGGACTGTCTGTCTTTATCCTTCACCAGAAGGACCAAAGGAATCTCCAGTGGAGTGACGGAGTCACTTCCCTACTTCAGCAGGCACCTCTCTGCAGCGATGACTGGGATTCTGGGTCTCCTCTCCTGATGATGAGTATAGATCCTGGAACACAGGTCATCGACTGAAGTAACCCTGACTGTCCAAAGGTCCAACTGTCCAAATTTGGTGAAGGCAAGAGCTTGCCTCCCCGTGCCAGAAAGTACCCCTGTGCACTGTGTGTTTTGCAGTTGCTAGGGATTATGTGCGCTTCTCCAAGGAACCCTTCATGCACAGCCTAGCCCAGGTCCCCAGCACTCTATCCTGCGATGCTCAGCTCCCTGAATTGTTCTACGGTAGTGTGGGATCCCTTTGTGTAGTGCTGTGATGACTGCAATTTGCAACTCCTTTGTCCTTCTGTCCTGGGACTCCTTTGGGTGCTGCCTGGTCTTCTGAGGGCTCTCTGATGTGCTGAGAGCCCCCTCTGTCTCCTCAGTCCAAGTTGAGACCTCCAGGTCCCTCCTGGGCAGCACCTTTTCCCACAAAACGCGTCTCTTGTGTGAGCCAAGCTTGTTGGCAGAATCCAACAATAAAAAACAGCCTCCATTCATCTCTTCAATGTGGGACATGTCTTACACCAAGCAGGAACCTGCAGCTGTCTTCTTTGGTGCATCTCTGACTTTTTTTCCTTCCAAATGGAGGTTCCACTTTTGCACCTTCATCTGGGTTAGCAGGGGCTCCTGTTTCTCCTGGACTATTCAGTTGTTCTTGGACTTCGTCTCCTCTCTCCACAGGTCTTCAGGTCCAGGAATCCATTGTTGGTGTCTTGCAGTCTTGCTTGGTTTTCCATAATTCTTTATCACGAATTCTAGTGTGTTCTGAGGAAACTTGCTGTACTTTACACCTGCTTTCCTGGGCTCTGGGGTGGGGTATTTTACTTACTGTTGGTGTTTTCTTACACTCCCAGCGCCCCTCTACACACTACTCTTGCCTAGGTGGGAAACTGACATTCGCATTCCACTATTTTAGTATGTGGTTTGTGTTCCCCCTAGGCCCATTGTAACCTATGGTGATTTTCATTATTTGCACTATTTTATGACTGTTTACTTACCTGATTTTGGTTACTAGTGTATATTTTATGTATAAAACTTACCTCCTAAGGGAGTATAGCCTCTAAGATAATTTTGTCCTTGTGTCACAAAAATAAAGTACCTTTATTTTTGGTAACACTGAGTATTGTCTTTCTTGTGTGTAAGTACTGTGTGACTACAGTGGAATTGCAAGAGCTTTGCATGTCTCCTAGTTCAGCCTTGGCTGCTCTGCCTACAGCTACCTCTGGACAGCCTGGTTTCTAGACACTGCCTACATTTCACTAATAAGGGATAACTGGACCTGGTATAAGGTGTAAGTACCTTAGGCACCCACTGCAAACCAGGCCAGCCTCCTACAGTGTGATGTTCACAATGTGGCATAATTGGCACAAAGCAAGAGGGAGCGCAGACAGAGATGATGGATGGGCCTGTCTGCTGTTGATGCACGTTGGGTTTCCCTAGTGTTTCTGGTAACAACAGTTTGTGCATAAAGATTTTCTGATATAAAAAAATGTCTGGTCTTTGTGAAGATAATGAATTAAAGTAAAAAAAGAAAGCATAAGCCTCACCTCTGTGTCCTTGATAGAACTGAAAACTTTTTGTTACGAAAGCTAGGCAAATATTCATTCACCTACATAGACTGGAAAATGGTTTATAAACATTTAAACACTGATCCTTTGTCCCATGCCTCAACTCCCCAAAGGAATAATCTAGGCCTTTTAATCAGAGATAGAGAGATAATCTGGGAACCAATGATACTGGCTGGTATTAAAGCTATTGACTAGCTGTATGATAATGGTAACATTGCAACATTCCAAAATTCTATGGATTGAGTTTGGCCGAGGCATTAATCAGTATTGAAACATACAGTTATCCCCTTAACTTCGAATCAGAATCGGACCTGTCTCAAATACCTTCACCATCTTGTTGAGGCAATAATGCCATACATCCAAATGTGAGATAAACATTGTGGCATGGTCCCTGAATTATACCTGACTGCTTTTTTGCAATTTATACTCTATCACACCCCTTCGGAACCTGCACCTCTATTAGCAGACCCAAGTCTTGAATGAGTATTCAGAGGAAGATGGGTCCAAACGCATGGAACATTGTGACAAGTGCTTGAGGAAGGCTTGGCTCAAACTGAACTAATATGAAATATTGCATATCTGCTAAAGGACCTCATCCAGACTTTATAAAGTAAATCTCTGCAGTACTTCGACATGCTAGCATGTCAGAGATTCATGGGCTCACTTATTCATGTATTGTTAAGTGTCCCATTACTGACACTTGCAGGGCCTTCATATGTGAGTATATGAACTCACCCCATCTCCCAGCCCAGCAATGTTCTATGACGTTTCCAACATACCAGGAATAATCTTCCACTGTAGCCAAGATATGTCTGTTGCAAAGTCACCTACCCACAGTGAATGGCTAACTGAGATTTATCATATGTCTAATTTTTAGAAAACCATGTACAGGTTGAATGACCAGGCAAATGACTATCAATAATTTGGGCTCCCATTCTACTGATCAATACAACTCTTGTACAGCATTGACATTCTTTTTGTCACTAAGGGCCATATGTACGAATAAATTTTCCCATAGACACAGAATGGGCAAAACTGCTTGATACATCTGGTCCTAAGTTGCTATCCTTATCCTGAAACACTACTGGCCATGACAACACTATTAACCCCCCACCACCATCACCCAAGCCCTCCCTCTCCTCCTTGTGTACTTTTTCACCGTTGTAGGCCCGATGGGTGAACAACTTGTTCAATACTGTATGAATAACCCCTGTAGGGGCCAGATCCTAAATGTGAAAACGTGAAACCATCTCTTCCCCCACCTTCGCCACCAGAAATGTCCTTCTTTGCTAAGCCTTAATAAGGTAATTTATGATGTTCATTTAGGCAGTGATATTTCAGGGGTTCCTTTTACCTCATGAATAAATTCATTATGAGATACACAAAAGTGCACAGCGAGTGAGATTATGCGATTCAACTGAAGTGAAATTGTTTTTTCTGTCATAGGTTTAATTAGGCCTGGGCGTAGAACTCCTCTCATCTGTCAGAGTTGCGGAAACCGTGCACTTCGCGCTATGTTGAGTAGTGCAGTGTTCTTGAATTCTGCACTCTGGGACAGAGGTGAGTTATTTTGCGCTTGCAAGATTGGGTTTTGCTGCTCTCTCACAAGTGCGTTGATACTCCAAGGCCACTAGGGGACATGCACAAGACTTTGCGTTCTCTTGCGTTGCTTCCAGCTGCACCAGCGGCCAAAACAGTGCCGCTTGCAAGTGTGCAGTCCCTTCTAAAGTAGATTTTCTACCCCAGAGCCACTAAATCTAGTCAAAAAGAGATTTTGACCAGACTTTCTTCTCCAATGGACCCTGCAATTTGTTTTTCAGATTGGAAGCCTTTTATTTTCAAACAGGAAGGAATGTGTCAGAGACTCCAACTTCCTGTTTCTATCCAGCAGGCTCCTCCCAGCGCTTTGTCCATCTCCTGGTCACTTTTCATTTGGATTTCAAGGTAGAAGGATCACTCTCTTTGTCTCCTGGATATATCTTTGGATAAGGACTTTGTTTTTTGTTGAATCACATAAGTAAGTTCAAAAACTATTGTGTAAGGGTGTTGTGTTTGTTTGCTTGGACATGCACCAGTATTTTTTTTTACTTTAATTTGATATTTGATTTTAAAATGTTATAGTGGGTGGGCTGGAGTTTAAGTATGAGCCTAGTTATTATTTATTTTGCATTTCATTGATTTTTCACCTTTTGCAAAGGAAAATTGTTGCACAGCTCAGTACTTTTCCTACATGTTTGTAACAGTTGGAATAATATTTTAGTATGTGGCCTAGATTTCCAAAGGGCCATTTAGCTAGTTGACCCAGTACTAGTAGTTATCAGTGCATGAAATAGAAGTTCCAGTGGTATATGTTTTTAAAACTTCATTGAGGGCCCTGATCACATTGGACTAATTTTCAAATGTTGGCTATTGTTTGCTTTTAATTTGTTTTGCAAAAGTGCGTATATTTTGGGGTAATGTTATTTGATGGCATAGGAAGATGTTGTTTGATCATGTGGGTGACAGCTATTTTGTGCATGCAGCCAGGGTCCCTTTTCCATAGGCTTGCATATGTTCTTCTTTGTTCTCCTTGGTCCTTATTTTTATTTGACTATGTGGCTGGCATCTATTTTGTGCATACAGCCAGTGTCCATCCCTTTGCCATAGGCTGGCATGTGTTCTTTGTTTGCCATGCCTCCTTGATCCTTGTTGTTGTTGTTTGACCATGTGGCTGGCTGGCAGCCATTTTGTCCATCCAGCCAGTGTGCCTTGCCATAGGCATGCACGTGTTTTTTGTTTGCCATGCCTCCTTGCTCCATGTTGTTGATGTTTGATCATGCTGCTTGCAGCCATTTTGTGCATGCAGTCAGTGTCCCTTCCTTTGCCATAGGCTTGCATGTGTTCTTTGTTTGCCATGCCTTCCTCCTCCTTGTTGTTGTTGTTTGACCATGTGGCTGGCTGACAGCCATTTTGTGCATGCAGCCAGTGTTCCTCCTTTTGCCATAGGCTTGCATGTGTTCTTTGTTTGCCATACCTCCTTGCTCCTTGTTGTTGTTTGACCATGTGGCTGGCAGCCATTTTGTCCATCCAGCCAGCGTCTCTTGCCATAGGCTTGCATTTGTTCTTTGTTCTCCATGCCTCCTCCTTGCTCCTTGTTGCTGTAACATGTTGTTTGACCATGTGGATGGCTGGCTGTCATTTTGTGTGTGCAGCCAGTGTGTCTGTGACATAGGCTTACATACAAACATCATATTTATTAGTCATTTGTTTTTTAAGTTATCTTTTTCTATTTTAATTTGTACATTTCTATTTGTAATTTCACATTTTGAGAAGAAGCAGCTTTCTTCCAGCAGTGTGCCAATTGCAACCTTTTTCAGGAGACGTGTGTCTGCCACATGGACCTCCGGGGAGGAACCTGGGAGCAGCACTCCTGCATCAACCGGACCACCCCAACTCATGTCCAAGAACATGTCTATCAGTGAGGCAGCCACTGTACTCATGGCAACGCGGAAGAGCAGTGATGTTGAATTGGATGTGTCCCTTTCGCAAAGTAGTACCCAATCATTTCAGGAAACAGACCAAAGTGGACAGTGGCTGCAGCCAGATCTTCCTAAAGCTGGAGCAGAACAGGAGGCCAAGCTTCCTGCTGAGCAAGAACCTCTTCTTTTAGAATTAATGGCTCCCAGATCTCCAGCAAAAAATAGGAAGGGAACTACTCCATCACCTTCTCCGAACACCACTTCTGATGATGATGATAGGGACATGGAGTTGACTCTGGCAGAGCCAAGGAGATGCCAGGAGAGGCAGGGAAAAAGAAAAGTTCCAGAAAGCCTTAGATTCATGGAAGGGAATGATGATGAGGATGATGATGACGATGAGCCAGTCATTATGGAAGCTGGCACAGAGGAATCCGACATTACTACCCAACCTGTTCTGAGGGATGTGAGACAGGCAGCACTGCCAGCTCCCATATTTATAAGGACCCAGCAGAGACTTGCAACAACCTGTACCTCATTTGAAGTATGTACTGCAGAGAGGTAATCAACACACCCAGTTCTTCTCCAGGCATTGGCCCAATAAAAAAATTAATTCCTCCCCAGTTTGGGACTTTTTTACTATTAGCAAACAGGAGGAGAACACTGCCATATGCTCCATTTGCAATGCAAGTGTTAGTCGAGGTAAGCCTGGTTCACATTATGGTACTGGAGGCCAGACGACCCATATGAAAAAACATCACGCAATCTGGTGGGAGGAGCACCTTTAAAAAACAGCTCAACATGGTAGTGGTGGTGAAGGTGAGGAGAGCTAGGAAATATCAGCTACAACTTATCAAATCATAGTGGAAGGTGAGGAAGAAGAGGGTGGCATTCTCATGCAAAGCAGCCCTCTCCACAGCAGTGCACCAGAATCACCCGCCTCAGCGCCCTCACAGTGGCACAGGAAGACTCAGAGTCTGATGGAGACTCCAGAGCATATGGCGGTTTCACCACCACGATTCGCATTGAGTCTACCACCACCTACATCTCAAAAGTCACCTGTGTCAGTGGTCTCAAAAAAGAAGAAAACCCAGGATCCAATTACAGTCATGTTTAGGCAGGAGGGCCCATATGACTGAACCACCAAATGGCATAGTTTGGACAGTGGGAAGCTGGCAAAGTGTTAGCGCTGGACATCCTCTTTTTACTTTTGAGGCAGGAGTGGGAGTCTTAAAGTTTGTGGCAGCCCTCTGCCCAAAACGAAGGTTCCAAGCCGGACCTACTTTGCTAGAGTTGCTGTTTTGGCGCTACATCACTGTTAGAAATAGGGTCTCTGGTTGGTAGTCAGTTTGTACTCTGTCCAAGCAGGGACACTCACTCTAGTCAGGGTAAGAAAGTGACACTCCTGAAACAACCCCTGCACCCCCCCCCTTGACAGCTTGGCACAAGCAGTCAGGCTTATCTCAAAGGCAATGTGCAAAGTATTTGTACCAGCACACACAGTAATACAGTGAAAAATTACAAAATGGACGCCACACCGGTTTAGAAAAATAGCCAATATTTACCTAAATCAAACAAGACCAAAACTAAAAAAGAAAAAAAAAAAACACAAGTAAAGTTATGAATTTTTAAATTAAAAAGAGTCTTACTCCATGGAAAACAATGGATGCATTGATTTTACATAGAGGACATGGTTTGCATCAAAAATAAAGCTGCACAGGCAAGCGTGCATCGGAAAAGTCAGTGATGCATCGATTCCTTCCTCGCAAGTTAGGCTGTGTGTCATTTCTTCTCCGGTCGGATACATGATGCGTCGTTTCTCTCTCCCACAAGAGAGTGATGGGTTGATTTCTGGACGGGTACCTCGGGTCCGGGCAGGTTAACGTCGATTTGATGTCGAGAGATTTTGTGTGTAAAATCCACCCACACAAAGACACTAATCTCCACGATGCATGGGGTTTGCATCGATTTCAGAAGCTGCAAGTGGGCGTTACGTCGTGTCTTCAGCCACAATGCAGGTGATGCATTGATTTCCCAGCTGCAATGTAGGTGGTACGTCGATTTCAGCCGGAATGCAGGTGGCGTGTCATTTTTACAGCCATGTTGCAGGTGGTGCATTGAAGTTTTCCCCGCATGGCTCCTGGTCATGGATTTTCACCTTGGTTACACCAGCTTCACCTTTCAAGGGCTCAGGGCCTGGATAGTGCACCACTTGGCAGGGTAGGAATCTCAGCAGAGTTTCCAGGTGCTGGCAGAGAAAATCTTTGATGGCCCTGCGACTTTAAAACAGGAGGCAAGCTCAGTCCAAGCCCTTGGAGACACTTCACAAGCAGGAATATACCACAAAATCTAGTCTTTGTCCTCCTTCAGGCAGAAGCAGCAACTGCAGGCCAAACCAGCAAAGCACAGTCACAGGCAAAGGGGCAGTTCTCCTCCTCCAGCTCTTCTTCTTGGCAGAGGTTCCTCTTGGTTCCAGAAGTAATCTGAAAATCTGGGGTTTTGGGTCCACTACTTATACCACTTTCTGCCTTTGAAGTAGGCAAACTTCAAAAGAAAGTCTCTGTTTTTCACAAGATCCTGTCTTGCCCAGGCCTGGCTCCAGACTCAAGCCAGGGGGTTGGAGACTGCATTGTGTGAGGACAGGCCCAGCCACTTCAGGTGTCAACTCCTCCCTCCACTCTAGCCCAGATGACCCATCAGGATGTACAAGCTACAACCAGCTCCCTTTGTGTCACCGTCTTTTGGAGCTTCTAAAACAGACCATCAGTCTGACCCAGACATGGAATACTCAAGCAGGCCGAGCCACAGAATGGTTTAAGCAAGAAAATGCCCACTTTCTGAAAGTGACATTTTCAAACTGACAATCTAAAAACCATCTTTATCAAAATATTTGAGTCCAGAGACCCCAAACTCCATTTGCTCCCAAAGGGAAACTGCACTTAAAAGATATTTAAAGGCAGTACCCATGTTAACCTATGAAAGAGAGAGGCCTTGCGACAGTGAAAAACAAATTTGACAGTATTTCACTGTTAGGAAATATAACACACATCAGTACATGTCCCACCTGTAACATACACTGCCGTCTACTAGTCCTCTCCTGCACAAACAAAACGTGGAAAGCTCCAGGTTACCTACTGGACAGGTTCAGACAGACATCAAAGTGATCGGCATTCCAAGAAGAATGGAGATGCATCGCTCAATTTGGCCACACAGTATCATTTTCCATTTAACAATCACATTTTTTAGACCTGTGTGGGTTACATTCAATCTTCCATATTTCAAACCTAGAAGACATAGCAGGATATACTATCTGGGGTCTCTCTGGGGCAGAAAAACGGTTTCAATGAATTTACTGAGCTGTGCCATACTTAGTTACCCTTTGTTTCCTTCCACAACAGAATGATGATGATGCACTGCTCAACGCCCCAACTAATATGTTGTGGTATCTTTTGTGTAGTGTTTGCCTTTATCACACCTTTCCTATCCATTCATTGAGCCCCTAAGATCCTTCCCACGAGCTGTGCGATTTATTGTGGTGTGACCTAATTTTACATCATAAATTAATCATACACTTGCTGGGGCGGATGTGGACACCAACTCATTGCATGACCTTCTACCTTCCGTTAACTTAGCAATATTCCACATTGACCCCATCAACATCTTCAGTCATGTCTTGTGTGTGTGTTTCATTAACTCTTAACCTGGTCCAAACACTCTTGAATCTGAGCCCACTTCTCCTGACTCCCTGATTTAATTTCCCAAGTTTAGTTTTATACCATAGCCCCCAACCATTGCTCAGATGAAATTGATGTTGCTAGATTGTATTATCATATCAGATCTTCTTTGCTCTGTGTCAAATACGGTTGTGGTAGCCTGGTCTCAGTCTTTCTAAAGTTATGATACTAAGATCATGACCCACTAACTCTCTCTTTAATTAATCCTGTAGTTGGAGTTTGCATAGGTAGGAGTGGCACCTTCTGTGAAGTTCTGTCTTCCCTGGTAGCATGCTAGCCTACCACTACTACTACCTACACACCCTTAAGATGCCATCATGCGAAAAACCCTGCAGTAAGAAGACTCTCTTGCTTCATCTATTCAGATGAGAGAAGAACTATGGATTGAAGTGAACTTGTTAAGTTAGTATTTAACTCCTACTGAAGAAGATATTGGTGGTCATTCCAACCTTGGCGGTAAAAGCCGCTTACCGCTGTCAGAAGACCGCCAACATACCGCCGCGGCCGCGGTAAACCGCCACGGTCATTCTGACCCACAACAGGCAAACCGCCAAAATACAGACATCCACAAAAGTCCGCAACACCAAAGGGCAGCGAGAAACTGGCGATGACCAAACCTCCCCCATCACACCAACAGAAATACACCCACACTATCACGACACACAAATCCATGCGGCGGTCTTTCAACCGCGGTATACCATTGGCGGTACACACCGGCGCGCTCAAAATACACACACACTTACAAAACACAGCCACATTGGACAATTACAAATACACACACCTGATACACATACACACACCACTCCCACACACCCAACACAATATAAAACACACACCCACATCACCCTCAAACCCCCACTCCCACAGAATCGGGACCACGCACTGAGAAAAAGAGAACTGAGCACCCAGACCCGCATTTTACTTTCACCCAGCAATATTTCCACGCACTTCACACAACACACCAATACACATCACCACACAATCCACCCCACACATCACCCACACCACCCCATGGCACCACAAAGACACCCCAGGTTCTCGGAGAATGAACTCAGGGTCATGGTGGAGGAAATTGTACGGGTAGAGCCACAGCTCTTCGGAACACAGGTGCAGCACACCACCATTGCCAGGAAGATGGAGCTATGGAGCAGAATAGTCGATAGGGTCAACGCTGTGGGACAGCAACCAAGAAATAGGGATGACATCAGGAAGCGGTGGAACGACCTACGGGGGAAGGTGCGTTCAATGGTATCCAGGCACAACATCGCGGTGCAGTGGACTGGCAGCGGACCCCCACCTCCTCCCCCAGAATTTACAACATGGGAGGAGCAGGTCTTGGCAATCCTGCATCCTGAGGGCCTCGCAGGAGTATCTGGAGGAATGGACTCTGGTAAGTCTCATCTTCACTACTTCATCCCCCCCACCCCACCAGCATGCCAACTAATACCCCCACCCTCACCCCCATCACATCCTGCTCCTTGCAAATGTCTCCCCATCACAGCCCACCCATCCCAACCCCAAACCCTGCATGCGACCACAAAGCATGGACACCCATCAACAAAGCATGCCCACTGCACATACCCATCCCCCCCCAAACCACCGTCACAAAAGCCCCCACACGGGAATGCCAGCACTGGGGTACACGGGCACCCACCATTACACGCTATGGCACACACAAATGCAATAACCATACTTTTATACCCCTGCAGGACCCGAACGCCACGTCACCGCGCAGGAGGGTCCACAAATGTCCACTCCACCCCCAGAAGAGGCCCACAGTGAGGACAGCAGCTCTGTCGACCTGGATCTAGATGACCAGCCCGGCCCATCGGGGCCCTCTGGACAGTCGGTTCCCCTCAGACAGCCACAGCCCATAGCAGACCTTCCCCCCTCTGGGAACACCAGCACAGCACCCACCCAGCGGGCCCATACCTCTGTCCCCAGGACACGTCAAGCAGCAGTGTGTCCACCACTACAGGGCACCCAGGTTAACCCACCACCCAACAACAACAGGGACCTGGGGGCAGTGGTAGTGGGCACACGGTCCAGGGGACAGAGGCCCAGGGGAACAGGGCAACTGGGAGGGCTTCTGTGCGACGGGGGTGGGACAGGCCCAGGGAACCCACTCTCCACGAGGCCCTCTCCTCCATCATGGGGGCCTACCACCACTCCCAGGAGACGATGGCGACGGTCCTGGCCAGGTTTCAGGAGATCCAGCTTCTGCAGGAGGAACAGTATTTGGGGTTCAGGGAGGAACTACGAAACATCAGTTCTGCCCTGGCCACCATTGTAGGGGCTCTGAATCAGGTAGTCACCACATTGCGGAACACTGTTGCACCACAAAGGGCCCCTGACACTAGCATGGACCAAGAACTGCCTACCACCTCTGCCGGCGCTAGTGGACAGGAGGCCCCGCCACAGGACCAACAGGCCACCAGCACCCCACCCCCTGCAGAAGGAGAACCACCCCGCAAGCGGGCCCTGAGATCCAGGAAGAAGACAGAGTAAGATGCCAAGACCCCCGCCAGGAAAGGATACCTCCCTGATTGTCGTACCACTGTCCCACATTGACACCCTGTCCATCCTTATACTGCCCATGCTCCACTTTCCACAGGCATTTGGACAATGCACCTGTGATACTAATAGTCAGGACTCTGCCATGGACAATCCTCCACCATCACCCCTCACCGATTTGCAATCACCCACCAATATGGAGCACTGAAATAAACACAGTTTTTGCACAAAACTATCAGGAGTCTGGCTGTGAGTTTGTACAAATGTATTAGACATTACCTTGCCAAAAATGCATATTTACATTGTGATGCCAACATACCACTGTCACACAGCTGTAGTCCATGGGGAAACAAAGCAGATGTCACGCAGTGGGGCCCACATCTCTGAAATTGGAAGGGAAAGTCACAACTCAGTTACCATACACTGGGGGAAAAGGTCAGACAGTAGAGAGGTAATAGGGGTTAAGTATATGTAATATGCCGGGTTGGAATTTTACCTGTGTGTCATTGAAAATACTGCTGTATTACTGCGTTCCTGTTGTCTATGTCGTCCTCTTCGGCTTCCTCGTCTTCACTCTCCACAGGCTCCACAGCTGCTACAACACCACCATCTGGACCATCCTCCTTCAGAAAATGCACCTGTCGTCGCAAAGCCAGGTTGTGAAGCATACAGCAGGCCACGATGATCTGGCACACCTTCTTTGTTGAGTACAATAGGGATCCACCTGTCATATGGAGGCACCTGAACCTGGCCTTCAGGAGGCCGAAGGCCCGCTCGATCACCCTCCTAGTTCTCCCATGGGCCTCATTGTACCGTTCATCTGCCCTTGTCCTGGGATTCCTCACTGGGGTCAGTAGCCATGACAGGTTGGGGTAACCCGAGTCACCAATTAGCCACACACGTTGCCTCTGGAGTTGACCCATCACGTAAGGGATGCTGCTATTCTGCATGATGTACGCGTCATGCACTGAGCCAGGGAACTTAGCATTAACATGGGAGATGTACTGGTCTGCCAAACACACCATCTGGACATTCATAGAATGATAACTCTTCCTGTTTCTGTACACATGTTCACTCCTGCTGTGGGGTACTAAAGCCACATGGGTCCCATCAATGGTACCTATGATGTTGGGGATATGTCCAAGGGCATAGAAATCACCCTTCACTGTAGGCAAATCCCCCACCTCAGGGAAAACGATGTAGCTCCGCATGTGTTTCAGCAGGGCAGACAACACTCTGGACAACACCTTGGAAAACATAGGCTGGGACATCCCTGATGATATGGCCACTGTTGTTTGAAAGGACCCACTTGCAAAGAAATGGAGTACTGACAGCACATGCACTAGAGGGGGGATCCCTGTGGGTTGGCGGATTGGTGACATCAGGTCTGGGTCCAGCTGGGCACACAGTTCATGAATAGTGGCTCTGTCAAGCCTGTATGTCAGTATGACATGTCTTTCCTCCATTGTCGACAGGTCTACCAGCGGTCTGTACACAGGAAGATTCCTCCATCTCATCGCATGTCCGAGCGGACTGTGCCTATGAAGGACAACAGCGAGCACAAAGTCAATCAACCCACAGGTACGTAACCACAGCTTGCACAAAACACGATTCCCAATGCATTGAATGGCTTGTATGAGTGTTGATGCAAGGCCTAGGTATGTGTGATGCTGTAAAAAGTAAGCCATGTGGGCCCTTGAAATGGCGGCTGCCTGACCTGTGAAGTGCGACAATGGGATGTGAGGTAAATGCGCTGGCGTGGCACACCGTGGTGGTAGGCGGTCAAAGACCGTGGCGCTAAGCAGCATTGGTTAACATTGAACCCTATGGGTCTCAGGAGCCAATGACGATGTGCGCCGGCGGTCGCGGTACGCACCGCCGCGGGCGTGACCGCCATTTTCTATCGGCTTAATCACTCGATACCTGATCTTCGACAGGAGAGGACCTACACTGCAAGTGCTGCTGTGACCTTGGTCTGGAAGAGACAATGGCTCATGTGACTGGGGAAAGGGCCCCTGCCTTCACTGCTCAGGAATTGGAGAAACTTGTGGATGGGGTCCTCCCCCAGTATGCGCTACTCTACGGTCCTCCAGACCAACAGGTAAGTACACTGGGGCCATGCTTAGTGGCCAATGCCTGTGTTGAGTGGGGTGGATGAAAGATGGTGGGGAGGGGAGCGATTGAGGCATGCATCAAACGACAGATGAGAGCATGTGCCACATGGCAAGGGTAGGGATGGGGGGCCACTCACATTGAGGGTGCAGAAGGTGATGACTCTTTTTCTCCCCCTGTATATTTCATATAGGTCAGAGCCCACCAGAAGATTGATATTTGGCGTGCCATTGCCAAGGACGTCCGGACCCTGGGGGTCCACCACAGACGGGGCACCCACTGCCGGAAGAGATGGGAGGACATCCGACGCTGGAGCAGGAAGACAGCGGAGGCTCAGCTGGGGATGGCCTCCCAATGTGGGAGGGGTGCCAGTCAGACTTTGACCCCCCTGATGTTCCGGATCCTGGCGGTGGCCTACCCCGATTTGGATGGGCGCGTGAGGACATCACAGCAGACACAAGGGGGTGAGTACACTCTTATTCAGGTGACTTTGCGCGCAGTGGAGGTGTCTGGGTGGGGGAGGAGGGCTGTGGGTATCCCTAGGCCAGGGCAATTTCTGTAGGCTAGGCCTCTCCGTAAGGCATGGCCCTGTGCCCCCACCCCCCACCTCTGTAGGGTGCCAAGTACAGCTATTCATGGCCCTGTGTCATCTATGTGTGCAGATGTCGTCCATAGGCTTGTAGGCCATGTCCCACGGATTGAGTAGTGGACCCCAAGTGCGCGGCGTAGTGCAGGGGGCTTCTGTGTCTGTCCTGTCCGCCAACGGTGTCGCCAATGCATGCACTCAACATGTCTTTATTTTCTCCCCCCCCTTTTTTGTGGTTTTCCTGTTCATGTGTGCATTAGCATCATCAGGCAGAGGAGAAGTGGCATCAGAGCACGAGGGAGCTGCATCCCACATGGCCATGGAGGGCCATTCAACGGATTCCGATTTCACCAGTGGGACGGAGGGCGAGGGGAGCTCCACAGCGGGGACTCGGGCAGACATAAGTGACACGGACTCGTCCTCTGAAGGGAGCTCCCTTGTGGTGGCGGCAACATCTGTGCCCCCCGCAACAACAGGTACAGCCGCCACCCAGCGCACCAGCACCGCCCTCCCAGCAGCCCCTCAGCGTTTGCCCCATGCCCGCTCACCCAGGAAGGTGGGCATCTCCTTCGCCCCGGCACCTCAGGCCCTGCCCCAGTCACCCCTGCTACCCTCAGTGAGGTGATCATTGACCTCCTGAGGACGCTCACTGTTGGGCAGTCTACCATTTTGAATGCCATCCAGGGTGTCGAAAGAGAGGTGCACCAGAGTAATGCATACCTGGAGGGCATTCATTCTGGTCAGGCTGCCCTTCAGCGATCGTTCAACACTCTGGCCTCAGCACTGATGGCAGCCATTGTCCCTGTCTCTAGCCTTCCCCCTTCAACTTCCTCCACCCAGACCCTATCACCTGTACCTCTGCCTATCCCAGACACACCATTAGACCAGCCTACACACACCTCAACACCCAAGGGAAGCTCAGGCAGACATAAGCACCACACATCACACAGGCATTCACACAAGCAACATCCACATACAGACATACCAACACCCACTGCCTCCACTGTGTCCCCCTCCTCCTCGTCTCTCTCCTCCCTCACTGTCACGTCTCCACTCACTACATCTTCAGCCACCACGTCCATCACCAGCACACACACCAGAACCCCCCGCACACGTGCAGTCACCACCCCCACTGCCATTTACACGTCCCCTGTGTCCTCTCCCAGTGTGTCTGTGCCCCCCTCTTCCAAGATACACAAACGCAGGCAGCCACCCGCCCAACAGCCATCCACCTCACGACAGCCTCCAGCCCAAGCACCTGCACCCAAAGACACCAGACTTCAAACTCCTACAACCACATCCTCTTCCGCCACTCCCATACCCACTACACCTACCCCTCCCATTGCTCCTAAAAACCTTTTCCTGTCCAAACTTAACCTCTTTCCACCAACTCCCCCACCCCGTCCATGTCATAGGACTCCAGTCAGCACCTCAGCCACCACAAAACCGGGGCCAGTCATGACAGTCTGCCATGGACTATGGAGTCCCCCACCCTCCAGGGCAGCCAGTTCAGTACAGAGCCAAGGCACGGGCAGCCCACCCCGGAGAAACAATCAAAGATAGGCAGTGGCCGGCGCGAGAGGGTGAAGACACCAGGCACAAAAACCCCTACCATGGCTCCGGCAGGAGGTGTGGAGACAGCTGTCACACCGCCTAAGGTGGGGAAGGGCCACAGGCGATCAGGGAAGGATGGGAAGGGCAGCACGCCCGACAAGACCGCCATCAGCCCAGCTGGCCAGGAGGGCCCCGCCAGCCCCATCCCAGGTGGGCAGGAGGCCACCAACATGCCCGGCACTGCAGCCCAGGAGGGCCCCGCCAGCCACAGGACAGATGGGCAGGAAGGCACCGCCAGTCACAGGACAGGTGGCAAATGAGCTCCACGCCATGGCCAGATCCGCTGAACTGGGCTCTTCATCTCAAGCACCGCTGAACTGGGCCCTTCATCTCAGGCACCGCTGAACTGGGCACCGCCGTCTCAAGCACCGCTGAACTGGGCACCGCCGTCTCAAGCACCGCTGAACTGGGCCCTTCATCTCAAGCACCGCTGAACTGGGCCCTTCATCTCAAGCACCGCTGAACTGGGCACCGCCGTCTCAAGCACCGCTGAACTGGGCACCGCCGTCTCAAGCACCGCTGAACCATGAGCGCCAGGGGCTGGCCCGCATCTTAGTCGGGCAGGGCTGCACGAAGCAGTCTAGGCACCAGGCCCCACCCAGAACCAGTGGAGACTGTTATCCACTTGTGAGACTGTGGCTTTTCACTCGCCAGGATTGAACAGTGGGCAACCCACCCACTTGTGAAACTTGACAGACTGTGGCTTTGTACTCCCCAGGATGGAACAGTGGGCAACCCACCCACTGTAGAGACTTGAGAGACTGTGGCTTTGCACTCCCCAGGATGTAACAGTGGGCAACCCACCCACTGTAGAGACTTGAGAGACTGTGGCTTTGCACTCCCCAGGATTGAACAGTGGGCAACCCATCCACTGTCTGGACTTGAGAGACTGTGGCTTTGCACTCCCCAGGATTCAACAGTGGCCATGGAGGCCCCTCGTGGATCTGGCGTCGTGGACTCATCTGGCTGAGGTGCCCCCCCCCCCCCTTCCCTTCCCCCTGAGGTGCCTGTAGTTTTGCTATCTGATGCCCCTGCAGTGTTCTCTCCATTGGAGTCAGGTATCTTGTGTGGGCTTTGCCCATGTGATTTGGGCCCAGTGGTCCACGGACAATACATGCTACAATGCTCGGACTTGTACATATATGTATATAACAGTTTTTGATGTTGAATTATATTTTTAAGCCAGTTATACAATATATTCCTATGTTTAGAATCAATTCCTTTTGTGTTTGCATTCTTCCGGGGGGCTTGGGGGGTGTCACTCTGATGTGTTGATACGCATTGATGTGTGTGTTGTAGTGGGTGAGGGTGAGGGTGGGTGTGTCGCGTATGTGTGTACCCGTAATATTTTCTCCACCCCACTCCCCTGTGTCGTAGGTGCAGTACTCACCTTTGTCTTCTGCGCCGGCGTTCGTGCTCCTGGTAGAGGAGTAGGAACACAATCGCTGGGAGTATGTGGAGTTCGGGTTCCATGCTGTCCTTATTCCTCGTGGGCTGTATGGAGGTGAGTGTTTTCCCTTCGAAATGGCTGTTTCCGCCGTGTTTTTATCTGCGGGGCTACCGCCCCGGAAAAGGTGGCGGATTGGTAGGTTGTGATACAGTGGGCGGTACATTGTCTCCCGCCTGTCTGTTGGCGGTGACCGCCGCGCTGTTTGTTGGTGCCTCCGTGGCGGGTCGGAATTCCATTTTTTTGCCCGCCAGCCTGTTTGCGGTTTGGCCGCTGGTTTAACACCGACCGCCAGGGTTGGAATGACCCCCATTGTCTTTGTATACTGGGTTTTTGTAGGCAAAATAGGCAAAGGCAACCCTCCCCTAGAGGTCAATTTTAGTTTCTAAAGGCAAAAGAGCAAGGGTCCAACTAAATGACATACACTTTTTTAGCAGATTAAAAATAACAGGCTACACTAATAGACAGTAGCGCAAACTAAAAGTCTAAAACACAAAAATAAAGATTTGAGACATAAATAAAGTAAAAAAAATCCCCTTTATTATTTACAAATAAAAAACCTTCCTTCTCCACCCAAAACAGTCCCACCCTCTCTCTGAACAAATAACCCTGTCCCCAAAAAGTCCAATGAAAAGTCCAAAGTCCAGCCCTAATCCCTCCCCACCCTCTTCACCCACAAGAAGTCTCTTCTGCCAAAACAAAAAATAAATAAAAAGGGCTTAAAAAAAGGCACTGCCAATATGGGTCTGGAGCTGGTTGAGAGTCTGCTCAATGCTGGTGAGCTGGTTCTCCATTCGGTCCATCCACTCCAGCATGCATCGGAGCAATGTCCTGTTGGAGCGGGAGGGTGCAGCAGCAGGTGCAGTCAGGGATACTGACTGCTGGCTGCAGAGTCGACGATCTATTTGCCAGGAGGCTGGGGACTGGCATGCTGCTCTGCTGGGTTCTAGGTCCAAGACAGCTGTTTTGCCCTCTTCCTCCTCCAGGATCACCAGGCACTGGTATTCTGCCTGAATGTTCCCAAGCCTCTGCTGCCACAGATAGGCCGATATCTCCTGCCTTGTTGGCGGTGGTGGTCAGGCTGGAGTAGCTATATAGAGAAAAAGAAAAATAACAAAAGACAAATTGTAAACCATGCTCTGAACAAACACTTCTTCAAATGACATATAGGATGGCTAGTAGCACTACATTGCTGGTCCCCTAGGGATGTTGGAATTTGATATGATTATTTGAGATTAGGAGAGTCACAGGGCCCATATTTTATTTGTTTACCTACACAGTCCTCACATAGGAAGCACTAACTGTCTGGTAGAAAAGAATTAAGGCAGAATAAGATCAGATTAAAAGAAAAAAACAAAGATTTCATTTTTTTCTTTTAAAGGCTTTTCTAGTAACTAAACAGACACATTTAGTGGAAAAATAAAAATTAATAACTTCTCATTATGATGAGTAGGGCATCATGCACTATGAAGTACAAGTTGTGCCAAATAATTGGAGGCATGCTAGCCAGCTCTTTAAATATGTTGCTACTGTCTGCAGCCTGGGCAGCTGTATCTGACAATTATCTATCTTTAATTCCAATGGCCCTGCTCTTCCCTTTATGCCTTTCACTAAGTTTAGTTTCTGCCCTGACGCCAGTGAGGCAGATGAATAAATAAAATACGTCACACATGTCATGTATAAAATGCAGATATATTTTATCCTGTCTCCCGTAAGTAGATGGGGGGAAACGATGTACAGCACTACAGGAAAAGGATTGGTCTACATAGATTGTATTTGGCACAATCCTCACAGACTATCCCCTACACCAAACTTGAAATCAAATTGGGCACTTACTAGTCCAACTTTACTCACAAATTCTTTCCAATAAATTGATTTGCTGGGCAGTAAGGAAAGTAAAAAAACTTGACTTACTCTACTGTAGAGTAAGGCAGGTGGATAAGGCAGGAACGTAGAGCTTTTGTTATGGAAGAATAGATGGGCATCACTGATCTCTCTACAGAAGAAGAGCTCCTTTCTTTATACATCCAAGCAATTATTCAATTGTCATTTCATTCTTCCCCTATATACACCCATAGCCACCATGATTTAAGTTTAACTTTCTCTCATCCAGTCTTTCACCCAAAGCCACAATCCATTATCCATCCATTCAGCACCCACACTATCCACCCTTTCTTTCAATCATCCTTTTATCCATCCATCAATTTACCCAATACCAATACTCACCCATGCATCCTTTTTCATCCACCCATGCAACCTTTCCCTGTCTTCACTCATTCTTTCTTTTAAACTTCTGTTCTTTCACATTTCCATCAAGCCATCATTTTTAATGTCCCTTGTGTGTTCTTTTGCTGACTTGCAGATAGAAGAGGCCATAAGTAACCCAACTACTGCTGTAGATGTAATGTGGGTAGTTCATGAATCCAATCCCAACAACATCCTTGAAGCTAGTGATTAAGAGTAATTGTCAATAAGCAAGCAATGTGACTTACCAGCACCTGTCCCTGCCACTGCATCTCCCCCGCTCCATCTGCTCCTGCAGATTCAAACGTGAGCCGGCTTTCACACCGAGCATTTTGTTTGGATGTTAGAAAAGCCAAATAGTCAAACCAACCCAAAACTTTGTGTAATAGAGGGGCAGAGCTATAGCCTATGATTGACAATGACTCTGAATTATTGAAGAGCAGCGAAGGGGTTGAATACAAAATGGTAAATGAAAGACAGAAAAAAAGATAATGAAGGGATAGCAGGAATTAAACAAACCTTGGATAGGGGAGTTGGAAAAAAGGGAGACAGTATAAAAAAGTAAACAAGGCAAAATTAAAAGTAGTATAAAAATGGGGAGAGGTAAAAGTTAGGAAAATAATAATAATAATATTAAATAATAGGACTTACTGGGATGAGCCGAGCCATCAGCATCGGCGCTGACGGTTGGTGCCTCCCCAACTACTGATGGACTCGCTGGTGAAGTGCCCCTTTTCTTGCCCTTGGCTGCTGATGTAAGATTAGACAGAAGATTAAAAAATACATTAGTGCTACCATTAACCTCCACAAAATGATTATATAACAGGCAAATACAACAACATTGTACTCAAATCAGATTGTCTATGGTACTACACTTGTATGACGAACTATCATTGAGTTGGCTATGCCCCTAAAATCCTCATTCCAAATTTCCTCAAAAGAAAACTACATTTGGAAGTAATGCATTACATTTGGAATGAATTGATCTTTCATTATATCATAATTTCTCAAGTTTCATGATAAACCAAATCAGTCTCTCTTTTTTGCAATGCATGCATAGGCGCATCACTGTGAAATTGATTGGGACTGTGAGAGCTTCAAAAAGTCACAGAAAACGCTAACTCACTGAACTCACTAATTCACTAGAGAGACAGGAGGACAGAGGAGCCTCTGTTGCAATGGCTTCTTAAATAATCAGCTAAAGTGAGTGCCTACCTATTAGTATGATAATGTAGTGCTAAGCACCTACCTAGCTCTAACTGGATCATTTAATAAATAATATTCTTAACATAAACTAAACAATAACTTGCCTCTGAGTGGAAGCTGCATGCTATTCAGAAAAAAGTTAGCATTGTAGAACACAAACACAATAAAAATATGATATTCACAAAGCCCGGGGGTCTCAACACCTATTAGGTCAAGCAGGTCTTGCTCGGGGGTCAATGCTATCCACCCAGCGACACGTAAGCTGCAGGATGGTGCACTGGACCTGGGTGGAAGCCCTGACCCACTGGCGCACCCTAACTAAGCACTGCTGACGCTCCTACAGGGGGTAACCGCTTCCAGGCCTGCGGCCTTCTGCCAGCATGAAGGGGAGGTCGTCCTCCCAGTAGATCAGGTGAGATCCTGGCTCCTTGCCAGCCGCCTGGTCTGCAGCCTGCTGCCGCAAACCCTCCAGAGTGGGGCATGTCTTCTGTGCTGCACAGAATCCTTCTATGGTGGGCCCCCCTTCCTGCTGCCACTGTGACAGCTCAGGGACCTCCCTCAGTTCAGCTACCTGTTCTCCTGTAGGCTCTGGGGTGTCACCCTCAGGCTCTACCTCCTCCTGGATCGTGGTAACATCTGGGGGCGGTTTCCCTCGCCCCTTGCCCTTCCTCTTTTTGGCAGTCCCCTGGGCCACTGTTCTGGAAAACATAAACTGTACAAGTGCTCCCAAGCAGTCAAATTGTAAAGCCCCTCATGCATTGTTACCTTACTGCCCTTCACCCAACCATTCAGTGACCTGCAAAATGAATCAACACACTCCAACCATGTCTGGGATTCCTTCTTCTTACAGGACCTAAACTTGTCCTTAAACTGCTCAGGGGTGAGTCCATATCTTGTGAGTAGGGCATCTTTCATGATAGAGTAAGTGACCCTCCCCTCTACCTCAAAGTCCTTCCACAGACCCGCCCCCCAATGAGCTTCAGGGACCAGAATCATATGGAGAGCAGACTCATACCCCTTGAACCATAAGTATATGTCATCCTCCCTCTTGTAATCCTTCAATAGGTCTTTTGGAATGTGTACCCTTCTCTCAGGCTGCACTGTGCTGTTGCTATCACCATCTCTACTGGACTGGCTCCTATGATCTAACTCATTCAAGTTAAGCTCATGAGCCAGCAGCATCTTCCTTTCCTCAATGGCCATCCTTGTCTCTTCCATCTCCAGACTGAGCATCTTCAGCTCCAGTTGGTATTCTCTCTCTCTCTGCCTGTCTGTCCTGTAACTCTTCAGGTGTCAGACCATTGGAGGACACACAGCTACCTTCCCTGAAGACTCTCTCCTTAGTCATAACAGGCCCACCCACTACATCATTGTGAGTGACTTGAACACCCTCCACCCCTTCTTGCTCCTCCTCTGTGTGCCGCTCAGCTTCTTTGGCTATCACCCAGGCCATCAGCGCCTTTTGCAGCTCCTCCTTCTTGGATGAGCTCTTAATGGGACAGGCAAAATCTTTACAGAACTGCTTCTACTGAGCCACTATGTAACTCTCCAATTTCTCTAGGTCAAAAGCAGCTCCAGCTGATGCATCTCCAGATTGAGACATGATGAAGAGTTAAAACGTGCAAAGTTCCAAAGGCAGAAAAACAAGTTCCCAAATGAAGTTCAAGAAAAAGTCAATCAAGGGAGCAGCAAGAACTAGAAGTCCCAAAGAGAAATACAAAAATCACAAGACAGGTAGTATGTGGTCACGTAGTGGTCTGCACTGAAAATAGTAGTGTACACTTAATCACTGTATGTCAAGTACAAATACAAGCCCACTCCCATCTGCTGATCACCAATGTTAGAAATGGGGTCTTTGGTTGGCAGTCAGGTTATTCCTTGTCCAAGCAAGGAAGGATCCTCACTCTAGTCAGGGTAAAGGAGAATCACCCACAGCTTACCCCCGCTCACTCCCTTGGTAGCTTGGCATGAGCAGGCAGGCCTAACTTCAGAGTGCTAGGTGTAAAGTATTTGTACCAAAACACACAGTAACTTACTGAAAACACTACAAAATGATACAACACTGGGGGACGCGGGTTGCGCTATTGGTTTGACTCTCCTCACCTGGGGGCTGACATCGGAGCACCAGAGCTCAAGGGCAGGAGCCCTTTAAATTCTTCCTTTGCGCTCCCGCTCGCGGGGACGCGGGTTGCGCTATTGGTTTGACTCTCCTCACCTGGGGGCTGACATCGGAGCACCAGAGCTCAAGGGCAGGAGCCCTTTAAATTCTTCCTTTGCGCTCCCGCTCGCGGGGACGCGGGTTGCGCTATTGGTTTGACTCTCCTCACCTGGGGGCTGACATCGGAGCACCAGAGCTCAAGGGCAGGAGCCCTTTAAATTCTTCCTTTGCGCTCCCGCTCGCGGGGACGCGGGTTGCGCTATTGGTTTGACTCTCCTCACCTGGGGGCTGACATCGGAGCACCAGAGCTCAAGGGCAGGAGCCCTTTAAATTCTTCCTTTGCGCTCCCGCTCGCGGGGACGCGCGCGGGCGTGCCCGTCAGAGGCCGAAGGAGGCCGGGCTGGGCCACCTCTCTTGGTCCTAAGGCACGGCAATTGTCCCTCCTGCATAGGGAAGTACTCCAATCTCTCCTCTACATTGTGACATAGTACCATTCGCCAATGGGGAAGCGTAAGGCCAAAGACAGCCCGACTTTAGGCTCTGGCAAATCCAAAATACTCAAAATCAATAAGACTATGTTACCCCACACTAGCCATGTTGCCAAGGAAATAGATGATTTAATAGAAGAGGTAGAACAGATTCTAAACAACAAGGAGAAGCCTAGTCGAAAGGGCTCAAAATCTGGCACGCTTATTCCATTTCTAACATCTAGTTCACATACTGTTGTTAACTCTCATTCTGTCGCCTCATCTCACCAACCACTCCAACAGTCGTTGCCTTGCCAAGATCCTATTGCCCTCCCTACACCCTATTCCGATGTAGATGCTCTTAGAGCTTGCACACCTCACCCTTCAATTTTATGCTCTAATCGTTTTTCTCCGCTGGCATCCATTGACTCGGACAATCAGCAACCAGCCGTCTCAGCTCTGCCATGTATAGTGAGTCCTCCTCTACAAAATGATTTGTTCACATTGGTGTGTAGCCTTAAGACTGAAGTTAGCGAGTTGAGAGCATTATTGCTTGAGATCACCACCCTTCTTAAAAGCAAATATCCTTCCCCTATTAGCGAGCCTAACTCAAACCTTTTGCCTACCAAGCATCCACCTGCAAAAGGCGTTTTTCCAAACGGGCCTCTTCTGCCACCAGCTTGTGCTGCAGGTCCCATAGACGATCAGTGTCCTGCAAAACAGCTTACGTCCTCTTTTGGAAGAACTACCCCTCTCCTTCCTAATGTTCCCTTCAAATGGGATACTACCAAAGCTTTATACCACAATCATAAATTAATTAGCAACAACTACATATACATGTGCAATGTTCCACCTTTGCCCCCAAACGTGAGAGAAGACAAAGCCTCACTAACAAACAAGGTCTTGCACTGGGTGAGACATACCAGGGGTTGTGGCTCAATCATCCATGATGACATTGTATCTGTCGAGCGATCTAATGGTTCCCCTGGTCTCTCTGGTCTTAGTGACTTTATAACACTTAGTCTTAAAAGCCCACATTTGGCAGCAGGCCTCATGGAAATGGAAGCACGGTCTATATGCAGGAAGTCCTCAGCAATTACTCTTTCAGCTAGCTGTCCTATTGCTAGCTATATGCGTGCGAATCCTTCCACTAGATCAGCCAATTTGGCCCCGAACCATTTTACAACTACCCAAGACATAAGACCAATAGGCCATCAGGTCCAGAGAGATCCACTCCCTGATTTGGCCCCTAAGTTCTGTTTTGGCCCTGCTTCAAGGGCCCAACTAACCCATGATCCTGGGGCTACCTCGGATATTGACTGACTATGTTTCACCAACCTTTGCACAGCCACAGCAGCCATGAACTTTCCATCTAATTCACCCTGCCCAGCCTCTCTTCTTTTATCGGACTCACAACCTGGAACTATTAACAATACCACAAGTTTATTCAAGGCGAACCCCGTTGCCAGTTACGTCCAAGTTGATACTACCACGAACTCAAACATTTCTTGTGTCCAGCACACAGCAAAACTTTTATCCTGGAATGTGGCTGGCATTAACAGCAAACTTGTTGACACTGAGTGGGGGGCACTCGTTGGAAATTTTAACGTCTGCATGTTCCAGGAAACATGGGCAACGCATTGTACATACAAACAAGGGTATAGTTCCTTTTTCAAGCCTGCTAAGCCATCTTTAGCTGGCAGGGCGGCAGGGGGTTTAATCACATGGGTAAAATCTATAGAGGGGAGTGGTACAAAGGAGATATATGTGGATTCCCATGATATTTTGGCCGTTGCTATCTACCCAGCCTCAGGCACTCCTGTCCTTTGTCTAAATATTTATAGCAGACCGGGACCCTCAAATCACCGATCTCCCATTGTCGAGCTACTGAATATCTTAATCTCAGACCTTCGCCTCAAACATCATATCATAATAGCTGGTGACTTTAACGTTCTACTTGAACTTAATGCAGATCACATAGAGGTCATGCAGTCTGAAGATAGTGTATGGAATATCCCTCCTCCTGTGACTTTTCATTCTACCCAGCAAAATTCATATAAACCAAGCGTTAGGGCCTCACAGATAGTGGACCTCATGATATCCCATGGCCTTCGTTTGGGTAATGGCCGCTTTCCAGCGGACATTCCGGCCAGACCAACCTTCTTCAGGGGCTCATATAGTAACAAATTGGATTATATCCTCTTTGACTTAAGACTATGGCACCATATTCTAGATTTAGAGGTGGGTCTTCCCCATACTAGTGATCATGCTCCCCTCCAGATCACATACAAGAGTTCTCTCCTAGTAGGGGTCGCACTTCCCCCTGTCTCCTCTACTGCTATGGAGCTGTCCAGTAATAGGCGTACAGTCAGGTGGGACTCCTTTGTGCAATCAAACAAGCTTCAAGGAAAATTGCGTGCCCTAACCTCTTCTCACCAGTTATTTGATACCAACCTTATTCTGGCTCCATTAGAAATATTGCCTCTTCATTTGGACCTTTTTTCTACTTTGAAAGAGCTGTTTACTAAACGTCCAAGGCCACTGACAATTTCCTGTATTCGACCACATACTAAATGGTTCAACAAGAGGTGTAGGGAGGCCAAAAATACTTTGGCCATCGCGCTAAAGACCAAGGACAGATCAGGCATCATCATTGCTAGACGTCATTATGCTTCTACTTGCAACAAAAGTAAATTCGAGTACGAAGAGGGGCTATGGAGCAATTTACTTGAGGCAGCTACCGTCCATGATTCAAAACGGTTCTGGCTCCTAGTTTCCTGTGGTGATCAGAACCACGCATCTCACCTGGAGTCTTATATTTCTCCTGACATCTGGCTCTCCTACTTTAAGGAATTGTATGGACCATTGTTGGCAAGTCATATTTCTGACATAATTTCGGAGGAGCCAACAACTTTAGACGAGTCTATGGCTTTCTTGCCCCCTTTTACACTGAACGAAACTGTGTCGGCCATTGCAGCTCAGAAAGCAGCAAAAGCCCCTGGGATGGACGGGATCCCCTCTGATATGTTTAAAGTGGACCAGAACACCTGGGGCCCATATATTAACAGACTTTCTAATGCCATCTTGACTAGCAGAATTTATCCTGACTCATGGAAAGAGGCGATTATAGTGCCCATCCATAAGAAAGAAGAGAGGAACAACCCGGGTAATTATAGACCCATCAGCCTCCTCGACAACCTTCAAAAAATTTTCTGTTATCAGTTGTTGAGCAGGCTGAACAAGTGGCTAGTTGAA
Source organism: Pleurodeles waltl (assembly GCF_031143425.1). Taxonomy (NCBI): domain Eukaryota; kingdom Metazoa; phylum Chordata; class Amphibia; order Caudata; family Salamandridae; genus Pleurodeles; species Pleurodeles waltl. Next base: position 452,991,245 of record NC_090439.1, on the reverse strand, counting down.
AATCAAATCTTAAATCATCTACAAGCGGGCTTCAGAGAAAAAATTAGCACATTAGATCAGATATTTCGTTTTACTTCTATTAAATGGAAAGTTGTCGATGTTGACTTAGGCCACCTATATGTAGCATTTGTAGATCTAAAATCGGCCTTTGATCTAGTACCCCGCCACAAACTGTGGGAAGTTCTGTCTAAAATAGGAGTCCCGTGCTCTATTTTAAATATTATCAGGGATCTTTACACTGGCAACTATGGTAGAATTAGATGGGGCCCACAAGGTGAATTAACAGAAAAATTCCTTACTGCCCGAGGTGTAAGACAAGGTTGTGTTCTTGCCCCTACCTTATTCCTTCTCTTCATAAACGCATGCATCCCTTATCTTATGGAGTGCTCTAACGACTCGCCTAAAATAGGAGGGCAGAAGATCCCCTGCCTTCTTTTTGCCGATGACACCCTGCTGGTTTCTCAAACAGCCACAGGCCTTTCAACCCTGCTTTCAAGATTCATTGACTATTGCAATGATTATGGGCTCGAAATCAACCGATTAAAAACCAAGTGCATGGTGTTTGGCGATAGGAAAGGCAGAATGAGACGACCTATCTATTTAGAGGGTGCCGCGCTGGAAAGAGTCAGCGATTTTGATTATTTAGGCCTGAAACTAGAAGACTCGCACAAGTGGCAGCGCCACATCCAGAAGGCAACTTTACGATTGCAACAGCGAGCGAGTGGCATTGCAAGATTTGCAGCTAGATCTCCTAGCTTTGCCATGACGCCCGCAGTAGAAATTTATAAACTACAAGCAAGAGGGGGAGCAATCTATGGAGCTGAACTGTGGGGCCACTGTTGCCTGGATGATTTGATAAAAGTGGAGAACTCTTTCTTAAGGTCATTGCTAAGAGTTCCTTCCAGTACCCCACTGCTCCCAATACGCATGGACCTAAATCTCCCTTCTATCAGCCAGATCGTTGCACTCAAGCCCCTGTTGTACTGGATTCGCTTATGCTCATCAGATTCTCTTGTCCATTATAGATGTGCGCTAGCTAACTTGATGGCCAACAACACTAGCTCCAAAATCAAGTGGTGTGCATATGTAGAAAGGACCCTCTCGCTTCTTGGTTTGGGGTCCTATTGGAAGGAACCATTATCTATCCCTAAGAACGCAACCCAGACACTAAAGGATGCTTTCTGGCTCCACGTTCAACTTTCCCAATTGTCCGCTGTCTCGTCATCATCCATGACGGGAAACTTTTTATATTTTAAATGCCATTATGAATTTGCACAATATATGGATATAGTATCTTCTCCGTTTGCTCGTTCATTATACATTAGATTCAGGGTGGGCTCTCTTCCTTTGCGTTCCCTCACTTATAAATGGTCTAATTTTAGTTGTTCTTCTAAGATGTGTCCGATGGGCTGTGCCAGAGAAGAATCAGTAACTCATATTCTCTTCCAATGCCCCGCATACTCCAAACAAAGAGCCCGTTGGATTATTCCTCTGTGCAGAAGTAAGGGTTTTAAAAACTGCTTGCTAGCTTTGAGAATTTTTAAATCTGATTCATCGGTTTTAGTGGTTTGTTGTTTGTCAAAATATTTAGACTCAATCTGGCGTATCAGACTGAACACGCTTAAAAAAGCAGAGGGAAATTTAACAATGAATGTGGTAAACAACAATTGATGGATTTATCATTGTATGCACATATCACTTTTATTGGTTCAGATGCATTCCCTACCTGCTTTTTTTATTTTTCTTAGATATTTTTTAAATAGAAATGTCCTTTTTATCTGATATGGTTTGCCAGGCTTGTATTTTATTCTTTTACCTATAATGTGTTTTTACATAACTATAAGGTGCGATTTTCCATGAGGGAACTGCTTATGTGTAAATATTTCTTTTTTCTTTTTTCTCTCCTTTTCAATCTTTTATGACTTAAATTGTTTATCATGTAGCTTGCCGTTCCTTTTTTGTGTGATGTGCTTTTATGGTATTTATATTTACCGAAATAAAGCTAATAATGATGATGATGATGATACAACACAGGCTTAGAAAAATAGAAAATATTTATATAAACAAAACAAGACCAAAACAATGAAAATCCAACATACACAAGTCAAGTTATTAATTAAAAAGCAAGAAGACTCTTAAATCCATTGGAAAAACAGATAAAACACTGTTAACGTTGAAAAGTACCTGGGTCGTGTTAAAATAACACGCACAGGCGAGTGTGCATCAAAAAAGGTAGTTGGTGCGTCGATTTCTCACCCACAAGTGAGCTTGTGTGTCATTTCTCCTTCTCCGTTCGGACCAGCAGGGGAGCGATGTGTCAATCCGGGCAGCACTCGGATCCGGGCAGTCGTTGCATTGTTTTTCCACGCCCAGCAAGGTTTGCTTCAAAAATCCTGCCGCACGGTGATAGCAAAACCACGCTGTGTGGGTTGCGACGATACCAGCCTCGGTCAGCGATGCAGCACATCGTTTCTTGAGCCGCGTGCATTGATCTCCCAACCGCGTTGCAAGCGTTGCGTCAATTTAAGCCCTGGAGCCGGCAGCACGTAGTTTCTTTAGCCACTTTCTGAGGGTTGTGTCAGAAATTTCCCCTCACACCAGTCTGTGCTTGGATTTTCAGGCTTGGCCTGCCAGCCTCACCTGTCAAGGCCCCAGGAACTGGATAGTGCACCACTTGGCAGGGCAGGAGTCTCAGCAGGGAGTCCAGGTGCTGGCAGGGGAAGTCTTTGATGGCCCTGAGACTTCAACAACAGGAGGCAAGCTGAGGACAAGCCCTTGGAGATTTCTTCACAAGCAGGAATGCACAACAAAGTCCAGTCATTGTCCCCTTTCACCAGGCAGAAACAGCAACTGCAGGATAGCTCCACAAAGCATTCATAGGCAGGGCAGCTCTTCTTCCTCAGCTCTTCAGCTCTTCTCCAGGCCGAGGTTCCTCTTGATATCCAGAAGTAATCTAAAGTCTGTGGTTTTTGGTGCCCTTCTTATACCCCTTTTACTGTTTAAAGTAGGCTTACTTCAAAGAAAAGTCTCTCTTGTTTGTGAAATCCTGCCTTGCCCAGGCCAGGCCCCAGACACACACCAGGGGGTTGGAGACTGCATTGTGTGAGTGACCACTCCTCCCCCCCTCCTAGCACAGACGGCTCATCAGGATATGCAGGCTACACCCCAGCTCCCTTTGTGTCACTGTCTAGAGAGAGGTGCAAACAGCTCAACTGTCAAACTGACCCAGACAGCGAATCCACAAACAGGCAGAGTCACAGAATAGTTTAAGCAAGAAAATGCTCACTTTCTAAAAGTGTCATTTTCAAACACATAATCCCCAAAATCAACTTTACTAAAATATGTATTTTTAAATTGTGAGCTCAGAGACCCCAAACTCCACATGTCTATCCTCTCCTAAAGGGAATCTACGCTTTAATCATATTTAAAGGCAGCCCCCATGTTAACCTATGAGAGGGATAGGCTTTGAAACTGTGAAAAGCGAATTTAGCAGTATTTCACTGTTAGGACATATATAACACATTAATATATGTCCTACCTTAAAGATACACTGCACCTTGCCCATGGGGCTACATAGGGCCTACCTTAGGGGTGTCTTACATGTAGGAAAAAGGGACGGTTTAGGCTTGGCAAGTGGGTGCACTTGCCGAGTCGGTGTGTGCAGTTTCAAACTGCACACACAGACACTTCAGTGGCAGGTCTGAGCCATGTTTACAGAGCTACTAAGGTGGGTGGCACAGCCAGTCCTGCAGGCCCACTAGTAGCATTTGATTTACAGGCTCTGGGCACCTCTAGTGCACTATACTAGGGACTTACCAGTAAATCAAATATGCCAATCATGGATGAACCCATTACATACACATTTTGTATAGGTGTACTTGCACTTTAGCACTGGATTGCTGTGGTAAAGTGCCCAGAGTAACAAAAACAGCAAAAACAGAGTCCAGCACACATCAACAACCTGGGAAACAGAAGCAAAAAAGTTAGGGGAGACCACGCCAAGGATGCCAAGTCTAACAACCATAAAAATTATGAGACACAAAAAGACACTAACACAATAAATAAAAAAATAGTGGTAGATCAAGTGCAGGGTGGAGGATTACAAAGATTGGGGACAGATTGAAGTTGAAGGCCCAGCACCATAAACAGAGTGATAAACAATATGGCCGCGTCCATGTAAACCGCGTGGTGCTTGTCACATGTGATTTTGAACGCAAGTACTTCGCGTTGCGTTTGATGTCAAACGCAATGTGAACGTGTGCAACAGAAAACTCTGACCGCTAGAGGAAATCAGCATAGCACAGGGGAGTTTTTTAGCCACTTTGCAGAGTTCTCCACCCAGGCCTAGTTTTAATGTTTGTGAGCAGTTTCGCTTTCCCATAGATAGCCTTAGACTCTTCTATGCCTCAAGGTGATTTATTGCTTTGAATATGTTATGTAGAATACAGGCTGCACTTTCTTGTTGGTTGGAATAATTTATACCATGTATGTCCAAATAAAAATATGTTTAAAAAAAGAAAGCAAATTTGCTCAGATGTTATTGTGTCAATAAAACTATGCATATTTGTGCAAGCACCTTGTAGATGAGGTACAGAAAAATCACAACACAACACTATCATAATAATCCACCACAAAAATAGCTATACAGTACAATACTGCAATGTAACAATAATAAAACAGAAATACAAAACAGCTACACTAAACAACACCAACAAAAAGCAACAAACCAAAAACCCAGTCACCATGCAAAAAAACAACAAGATAGCACAATACAACACAGCATAGCAACATAACCCACCAACACAACACAATATAACACCAATAACGAAAATACACTTGGGTGTCAGGATTCAAATCAAGCGCTGGGCCTCCTTACATCATTTACCCTCCTACTGTATTTTTGGTTAACAATCAGTGGTCAAATATTTAGAGGCACACATTAAACAAGATTTATTATACCACAGATCAAACAGTTCGAGTATATTTCCTTCTTTCAAAGCCTATACTCTCTTGTATCAGAGACATCTTCAGAGGATATTTGATATATCAGACATGTACCAAAATCAATATAACAACAGCATAATGGGGCAGATTTGCAAATGTGCAGTGTTAGTTTTTGTTGTGTTAGTGTTCGGGTATTTTGTTACGTCATTCTTGTGTTCTTTTATATTGTGTTGCTTTATAGCACACTGTAGCGCTGTTTTAAAAGTATGCTAATGTGTTATTGTGGAGTATTGTACTGATGTATTTATTATGAAGCTGTATTTTGTTGTATGGTACACTGCAGCTAAAATGAAGAACTGTGCTTGATTGTATTTTATTATGGTATTCTGTTATAATTGTGCTACATTGTTGCGTTTTTAATTTAAGGTATTTTTTAGTTTATGTTTTTTTTTTGTGTCAGTGTGCCCCTTACCGTTATTGTGTTGCATTTCCTTGTGGGGGTGATGTGCTTTGTTTTTTTGTGTGTGCATTTTTTTGTTCCATTATTGTATTGCTTTTTTCTACTTTGGTTATTACGCAGCATTTTCTTTTGATTGCATTGTTGTATTTTTTTTTATTATTTTGCCTTGTGTTCCAGTAGTGTGGTTATGCTCAATATAGATATCTAGAAATGCTGTTACATTTTCAGCCCAAGCAACTCTTGCCTTAAAAGTTTCTGTGACACTTAGCCATTCACTACTGTGCCAGGTGGGATTATACCTGCGACCAAATCACAAAGCACTAACATTAATATATGTCCATGATAGTAAATAAGGCAGTTTTTAGTTAAAACATACTTTACCACCACATTATGAAAGCAGATTTGGAGAGGTAATAATGTGTGACTAGGTTTTTAGTGCATATTTATTATTTTGCATTCCTAGTGGTTCTGTGTTTGCAGTATTTTTGCAGCTGTTTTTATGTTGCATTCATTATGTTGTTATTGGTGGTTCTTTGCTGTTCTGTGGTTGTCACGTTGTGTTCTGCTTTTAATGTTATATTTAGTACTTAAATTGTTAAATATTGAGCTGTTGCCCAAAGCTCTGCTCAGACGCCGAGGCTGGTGCATCTGATTGTTAGGGCGCTTAATACCAGGGCTGCATAGTCCTAAATACACCTCATGCCTCTTTAATCCACTTCCAGACAGTTCCTGTTCGTTTATCTCACTCTTGCAGGTTCCTGCTTGTTCTCTTTGCAACGTTTTTTCTTTCTACTTTGTGTATTTTCCTTCTCTTTGTCGAGGTAAACCGTGGACCTCACAGGCAACCAGAGCTCAAAATTAATCACAGTTTTTTGTGTTGTGCCGTTATGTTTTTGATGTGTTAGTATTTTGCTTTGTGCTACTGTATTCAGTTGTTAACGTTAGAGAAGCTAACAAATGCTGCTATATTTCAAGGCAAAAGCAGCGAATGAATCTGAAATTCCGTTGATAATCCTTAAAGCAATTTACCTTTGTTTAAGGCGGTGAAACAGCTCCTCAAGCCCAAAACTGTGGCAGAGGCCTGTTTTAAATTCACTCTTCCAGTGCTCATTGTATGTGTTCCTGGTCCAGGTCTTCAGTTAATTCAACAATCAGCCCAAAACCTGTGGGCGAGACTCAAGTTATGTGAACAGTCCCCTTACCTCGTTTTTACCCACCATATTGAAGCCGTAAATAGGTTGCCATTCCTGAATGACTAACTTCCTCTGAAAATCATATAAACGAAATTTAACCAACTGAGACTCACTTCAAATATATATATATTTTTTTTGGTAAAATAAACCTCCTTCAATACTAACCACTAAACAATATTACATACGAATATAAACGTATGATCATTATTATCACAAATAGATCTGTAACCTGTAGAGCACAAAAAAAAAAGATAAAACGCATTAACCTAGATGTTCTTTGGTAAGACAGTGATAATACACTGTGTGTATCACTGAATTGTCTGGTAAGTCCTTTTAATTATTTCCTCCAGCAACGAACATGTTTTTTGCAGACTGCTCTTGGATTATTGGATTCTTTCATGGCCCATTTAGTTTTTAGGATCTATAGGACATAATTAGAAAACATGTCTCCTATCTGTTCTGGTCCATGCACACAAGATGCATATCATATTCTACTTGTGTAACTATGTGGCTATCAAAATAACAAGCAATTTTCTGCCTGGTTTCCCAAGTCAGGATTTGCATACCTTCAGCACTTTCAGGGTTAACCAAACTACCTAAATAGAATTTTCAAATTATGTTCGACTTCTTGTGATCCCTCTCTACACATGATTAAAGCACCCGGCAAATGCTGATACACTATACTGACCTACTAAATAAACTACTCTGCTATATTTGGGTGTTCCTCAATTGTAATTAACAACTTTATGGATCCGTAAGTCAAACTTCAACGAAGAAGTGTTTTGTGAAATTAGGCCATAGCGTGGTTAAAGGATAGAATATATATATATATATATATATATATATATATATATATATATATTTATATGTGTGTGTGTGTGCGTATTTTACCTACTGGTTGCCAATAGGTAGTTATCCCCTTCGCTGCCAGGCCTTTCCCCCTCCTGTGCCGAGCCTTTTTTTGGCTATTTGGGGCAGTTCGCGCTTAGGCCCTCATAACTTTTTGTTCACATAAGCTATCCACGCCAAATTTGCGTCCTTTTTTTCCAACATCCTAGAGATTCTTGAGGTACTCAGACTTTGTGGGTTCCCCTGAAGGAGACCAAGAAATTAGCCAAAATACAGTGAACATTTTGTTTTGTTTTAAAAAAAATTGGAAAACAGGGCTGCAGAAGGCAGCTTGTGGTTTTTTCCCTGAAAATGGCATCAACAAAGGGTTTGCGGTGGCAAGATCACCATCTTCCCAGCTTTCAGGAACAGGCAGATTTGAATTGGAAAACCCCATTTTTCAATACAATTTTGACATTTTACTGGGACATACCCAATTTTTACTATTGTTCATGCTTTCAGCCTCCTTCCAGTTAGTGACCAAAATGGGTAAGAAACCAATGCTAAAGCTAAACATTTTTGAAAAGTAGAAAAAATTCTGAATTCAGCAAGGGGTCATTTGTGTAGATCCTACAAGTGTTTCCTACAGAAAATAACAGCTGAAATAAATATTGAATTTGAGATGAAAAAAGCAGCCATTTTCCTCCACGTTTTACTCTGTAACTTTTTCCTGCGATGTCATATTTTTGAAAGCAATATACCGTTGCGTCAGCTGGACTCTTCTGGTTGCGGGGACACATAGGGCTTGTAGGTTCATCAAGAACTCTAGGTACCCAGAGCCAATAAATGAGCTGCACCTTGCAATGGGTTTTTATTCTATACCGGGTATATAGCAGTTCATTTGCTGAAATATAAAAAGTGAAAAATAGGTATCAAGAAAACCTTTGTATTTCCAAAATGGCCACAAGATAAGGTGTTGAGAACCAGTGGTTATTTGCACGTCTCTGAACTCCAGGGGTGCCCATACTAGCATGTGAATTACAGGGCATTTCTCAAATAGACGTCTTTTTTACACACTGCCTTACATTTGGAAGGAAAAAATGTAGAGAAAGACAAGGGGCAATAACACTTGTTTTGCTATTCTGTGTTCCCCCAAGTGTCCCGATAAAAATGGTACCTCACTTGTATGGGTAGGCCTAGCACCCACGAAAGGAAATGGCTAAAAATACAACGTGGACACATCACATTTTTTCACAGAAAACAGAGGTGTTTTTTGCAAAGTGCCTACCTGTGGATTTTGGACTCTAGCTCAGCCGGCCCCTGGGGAAACCTAGAAAACCAGTGCATTTTTGAAAACTAGACACCTAGGGGAATCCTAGATGGGGTGACTTGTGGGGCTCTGGCCAGGTTCGGTTACCCAGAATCCTTTGCAAACCTCAAAATTTGGCCCAAAAAAACACTTTTTCCTCTCATTTCTGTGACAGAAAGTTCTGGAATCTGAGAGGGAGCCACAAATTCCCTTCCACCCACCGTTCCCCCAAGTCTCCTGATAAAAATGGTACCTCACTTGAGTGGGTAGGCCTAGCGCCCACAAAAGGAAATGGCCCAAAACACAACGTGGACACATCACATTTTTTCACAGAAAACAGAGGTGTTTTTTTCAAAGTGCCTACCTGTGCATTTTGGACTCTAGCTCAGCCGGCACCTGGTTAAACCTAGCAAACCAGTGCATTTTTGAAAACTAGACACCTAGGGGAATCCAAGATGGGCTGACTTGTGGGGCTCTGACCAGGTTCTGTTACCCAGAATCCTTTGCAAACCTCAAAATTTGGCCCAAAAAAACACTTTTTCCTCTCATCTGGGTGACAGAAAGTTCTGGAATCTGAGAGGAGCCACAAATTTCCTTCTACCCAGCGTTCCCCCAAGTCTCCCGATAAAAATGGTACCTCACTTGTGTGGGTAGGCCTAGCGCCCACAAAAGGAAATGGCCCAAAACACAATGTGGACACATCACATTTTTTAACAGAAAACAGAGGTGTTTTTTTACAAAGTGCCTACCTGTGGATTTTGGCCTCTAGCTCATCCGGCACCTGGGGAAACCTAGCAAACCAGCACATTTTTTAAAACTAGACACCTAGGGGAATCCAAGATGGGGTGACTTGTGGGGCTCTGACCAGGTTCTGTTACCCAGAATCCTTTGCAAACCTCAAAATTTGACCAAAAACACTTTTTCCTCTAATTGCGGTGACAGAAAGTTCTGGAATCTGGGAGGAGCCACAAATGTCCTTCCACCCAGTGTTCCCCTAAGTCGCCCAATAAAAATGGTACCTCACTTGTGTGGGTAGGCCTAGCACCCACGAAAGGAAATGCCCTAAAACACTATCTGGACACATCAAAAACAAAACTACCTGTTTTTGCAGGGGAGCACCTGCGTTTTTGGTCCTGGTCTCAGCAGCCTTCTAGGGAAACCTACCAAACCCAGACATTTCTGAAAACTAGACACCCGAGGGAATCCAGTGAGGTTTGAGTTGCGTGGATCCCCCAATGTTTTCTTACCCAGAATCCTCAGCAAACTTCAAATTTAGCTAAAAAATCAAATTTTTCCCACATTTCTGTGTACTGGGACACATTTCATACCACCCAATGTTCCCCTCAGTCTCCCGGTACAAATGATACCTCATTTGTGTAGGTGGGCCAAGTGCTTGTGAAAGGGAAGAGCCAAAAACATGTCAATATGGAGGGGGAACAAAGGGGGACCAAAAGGGCAGTTTGCAAAAAAAAATTTTTAGGCTGACAAGTGCAGCAGAATTTTTATCGGTATAGATGAGACAATGCTGGGTGGTAGGAATTTTGTGGATTCCTGCAGATTCTGGAAGGTTCCATCACAAAAACGTGGGAAAAATGTGTGATTTCCAGCAAAATTGGAGGTTTGCAGGGGATTGTGGGTACAAAAATGGTGCGGGGTGCATGTGAAACACACCACCCTGGAATCACCTAGATGTTTAGTTTTCAGATGTGTCTAGGTCTTGTGGATTTTTTTTACATGGCAGCGTCCCAAAGTCCATAAAGTGCAGCCCTCACCATTCCAAGTGGGACGATTTTGAGAGTAAGCCAAGCTCTCATGGCCCAAATGTAAAACTAAAACCCCAAATAATCAAATGTCTTCTTGCTTGCTGCGGGATAAGATGTTTTAGAGTGCGGGGAGAGCTGAAAGACTGTTACCCCCTTCAGTTGAGGTGGGGGCGTAACCAGGTCCATACTGGTTGGTGGCCACCACCCCAATATATATATATTTTTTTTATTCTTTGGCATCTAGTAGACTTTCTGCCCCCCCGAGGTGTGGATCAGGGGTAATTGCCCCATCGGCCCACTGGTGGGCAGAACAACTTTGGCCCCATTTATTTGGGGTGGGGGTATGGCTATACCCCACCCTCTTATATTGGAAAAAAAACTTCCCTGGCCTCTGTTGGGCTTTCTGCCCCCCCCCTTGGGGGCAGATGGGCCTTACAAAAATAGGCCCATGATATGGTCAACAGTAATGTGCCCCCATGGGGAGCGACCCTTACCCAAGGGGCTGCCCCCTAACGAAAACACACGCATACACACACACCAATCCCTGGTGCCTAAGTGGTTTCTGCCCCCATGGGGGCAGGTTGGGCTAACAAAAATCTGCCGATCTGAAATGGTCTAAATACAATTTGCCTCCCAGGGGAGCGACCCTTGCCTAAGGGGTCACTCCCCTTGCATGAAATTCACGAAACAAAAACAAACTCCCTGGTGTCTAGTAGTTTCTGTCCCCCTTAGGGGCAGATTGGCCTCATAAGAATAGGCCAATCTGCCCCCAAGGGAGGCAGAAATGGCCTAAATATAATTTGCCCCCTAGGGGAGCGACCCTTGCCTAAGGGGTCGCTCCCCACCTCTAAAAAAAAAAACGATCCCTGGTGCCTAGAGGTTTCTCCCCCCCCTGGGGGCGACCCTTGCCTAAGGGGTCGCTCCCCACCTCTAAAAAAAAAAAAAGAAAAAAAAAAAAAAAGATCCCTGGTGCCTAGAGGTTTCTCCCCCCCGGGGGCAGATCGGCCTAATAGTAGGGCGATCTGCCCCCAGGGGGGGGGCAGAAAAGGCCTTAAAAATAAATGCCCCCCCGGGAGCGACTCTTGCCCAAGGTGTCGCTCCCTCATGCTAGTTTCCTTTTGCAAAAGAAATCCCTGGTGTCTAGTGACCATTTCAAAAGCCGGATTGCTTTACAATCTGGCTTTTGAAATGCTCAGAGAGACTTCAAAGGGAAGGAAACTCCTTTCCTTCCCTTTGAAGCCTCTCCGGCCTCCTCCACGTGATCGTAAGAGAAATGCTTTGCATTTCTCTTCCCGCGATGGGAGGAGGCCTCTGTGATTGTCAGCGCTCAATCGCGCGCTGACGTCACAGGGGTGGTGGAGGGGTCGAGGGTGGAAGGGGAAGGGCTTTCCCTTCCATTCCTGCCTTGGGGGGTTGAGGGGAACCCCACAGAATGAGCGCTAGCGCTCCCTCTGGGCTCTGTGTCCAGGACATAATGGTTACGTCCTGGGCACACGAGCACTGTGCCTCAGGACGTAACCATTACGTCCTGGGCACAGACGGGGTTATAGTTATGACCTAGTTTCCATAGCAAAAGCACTTTTTGTTTTGCCAATAACTTTGGCAGCGCTTGCTCTAGGAGAATCTTCACAAATGTTTAAAAACTAATACTACAGCCGATTCAGCTGCTGACTTAAAATTTTTGGGGTGATTCATCAAGCAAGAGCCAAAAAAAAGGGAGTCCCCAAAATGCGTTTTTCCAATGCATTTTCCCAAGGGGTCTTAAGACACACTTACAACCCAAATCACTGAACAGAATTACACAAAATTTGGCAGGAAGCTAGATCTTGGTGCACAGATTGTGTTTTTTTGTGATTTGATGTAAAGCCGTTCAGTAGTTTCGGAGACATTAAAGGAGAAACAATATAGCTATCTAGGAACACGGATCCTCCATGGATCCAACTGTCCCAGTGCTGATATCTGATTGGCTGCCAACATTTCAAAAAGTAAATAATGGCAGCCATTTTGGGACTGGCTTCAGCTGAGTCCCAAAGAAAATCTGAAAAAAAGAAGGAAAGGGGCCAGGGTAGGAATACCCTGAGCGCCTAGCCTTGATCCAGGGATCCCCTTGGGAACCTGCCAGGGCTAAAAATTATTTTTGTTAAAAAAAAATCTCAGAAAAATCCTCGGATGGATCTGCAGATTTTTCCAAGATTGTTTTTTTAAAGCATAGTCTCCTGCACTCTTTGTTTATTTTGCCCCCAGGTTGGCCAGGTTCTGGGTGCATTTTGGCCTAAAAAGGGCAGGGGGCATATAAGGCCACACTCCTAGGGCTTTTAGAAACCCCAGGGACCACCACCTCCCTGGGGCTACATGTAAAACATATAATAGGAGGTCCTGCTGATCCCCTCTGTCCCCAGAGACCACCACCTCCCTGGATCTATGTGTAAAAAGTATGCGTGGGACCGCATAACCCCCTGTGCTCCAGGGACAACCACTTCCCTGGGGTAATATATATAAAAAAAAATAAGAGGGTGTTCCTGCAGAACCCACCGGGGCCCACCACCTCCCCAGAGCTACAAAATGATTTAAGAAGGGGGTCTGTGCAGACTCCCGGCCCAGCGGACCATACCTCCTCTGGGGCCAAATAGGAAAGAAGGAGGGCCCTAGATGATCCTGGGGACCGCCACCCCCGCAGGGCTGGCTCCTGTTACCTCCTGAGGAGCCTATCCTCCGGAGGCAACTGTTTGCTATTGCCTGGTGGGAGCTGACAGCTCTTGCCAAGCAAAAGCACACACTCCGCTTTCAGCAAGTGGGAGCTTTAAAAATGCTCACAATTGCTAAAAACTGAGTTTTCATCTCTTTCACTGCCTGCTAAAATGCAGTTAGGGAAAGAGATGGAAACATTGCTCCCACACACAGGGAGCTGCTATTTGCAGCAGCTCCCTGCATGCAGGAGCAATGCCAGCTCCTACAGGAGGTGGGAACTGGCTTGGACCGCAGGGGCGTTGAGGCTCCCCGTGGTCCCTATACCTTTTTACTGGGTTTCCAGGGCACCCAGGAACATGTGGCCAGGCCCCGGGAGAGGGGGTCCCTGCGGCCAAAATCGGTCTAGGGAGGTTGGCCAAGCCAGGTCATCCCTGTACTGGAAACAAGCATCCTAGGACCGGTTTCAGGGTATCACCCTTCATCAGCCAGGCTATCTTGACTCCAGTGGCATGGGGAGCAAGGGACCCACGTCTGGGCATAGTCCGTGGGGCTGGCAGTATGAGAGCAGGGGGTTTTGCACCGAAAAATTACGTTAGGCTTGTAAGATTAAAAAAAGATTACTCTAACCAGCCTGGCGTCATTTTCTGAAGCAAAACCATCCACACAACAGGACTCCTGTCTTAGAAAAAACAGGAGTCATGCCCACCACCCCAATGGCCAGCACAGAGGTCCAGTGTCCCCTGGGCATGGCCATTGCACCATGCAGGGGGCCCCAAGCTGGGCCCCAATAGCACTTTAATTTAAAAAAAAATACTTACCTATACTTACCCTACTTACCTGAGATGGGGTCTCCCATCCTCCGGTGTCCCTCTGGTGGGGGTGTTCCTGGGGCTTGAAGAGAGCACCTGTGGACCCATTCCATGGTGTTTAACCATATAATGGGTCCACAGGTCCCCTAATGCCTGATCTGACCCAAGTGTTAAATAATGGTAATTATTTAGCACCTCCTCCCACCCGTGCATCATTTTAGCACAGGGGGATAAATATGGGGCAATGGGGTTAGCACCATTTTTTAGATGGGAACGCCTACCTTGCATCTCATTGACGCAAGGTAGGTTCACACATCTAAAAAATGGTGCAAACTCCAATATTTTGATGTTAGATGGGTCTGACGTCAAAATATAAATATGGAGCTAGTTTTGCACCAAATTAGCATAAAAAATGACACAAATTTGGCTCAAACCGCGGTCATCTAGTTGAACTTGGCTGGGAACCGGAAATGATTTATGGACAGCTACAAAGGATTGTGAGTCGGATACAGAAACCAGGTTGGTTTTGGTCTGAAGTTTTACCTTCTGGCTTTGTCCCTTAAACAGGAGTCATAAATCCTCAGTAGGGCAAGGCAGCAGGTTAATTGCAAGATGGGCTCTCTGAGTCCTGATAGTCATCAAGCAAGGTCTCTGTGACTCCACTGACTTTTGTCTGGAAGTTTCTGAGCAGGAGAAATTTAAAAATTTCACAAAAGGAGGATCCCTCGTTGGCCAGATACTTTTGGTACCTTTGCTTGGTGAAGATATTTATTTTCGGAAGCAGTCACTTTTTGAGAGCTCGGATTTCTGCATCGGGGCACTGCTGAACGCAGCAGACAAATAGAGCTCCATGAGGTTGGATACCCTCCCCACAATGTCCCATTAAAACAGATTTCCTGCTGTGGAAAAGCTCGGACAAAGAGCAACCTGAGCCTTTGGCCAGCGGCAACGCACCTTCAACAGATTGACTTGGCATACATGTCCTGGTCCTCCAGAAGTCTTTGATGCTAAAAAGTTCCTAAGTCCCAGTTTTCTCAAGATATTAGCAGGAGTACACTTTCCCATAGCTAAAGATCCATGGACCTAAGGAACAGTATTTTGGGGGACAAGACTCACTCAGCAGAGCCACCAGCAGGGTCCAGGGCAGCTGAGGTCTTCGGGAAAATGATTTTGAGCTGCTTGTTTTGTCTCTCTATACCTTAACAGAAGGTCAGCCAACTCCAACTAACACTTGGACTACACTTCCTTGTCCTAGATACAAGTAGGAACATGTCCAGCCTCTCAGGTCTCCTCACAGGCCTCAGCAGGTGCAGTCCTTCTTCTATCTTTCACAGGTCCAGTGGTGATCTGAAGAAGGTGCCTAGGCGTGCCGAATTTATGCCTGGCCTAACCTATGAGTGTGGGAGCCCTGACCCCTCCTTAATCAATAGAAAAAGTTCTCAAGGGAAATAGTATCCCATTACATTACAATACTACAGTGCCCCTCTTTACCTGAAACTAAGATGACAGAATTGTTCTTCCCCTGTGCAGAACTCCTGTGTCCTCCCTAGAGGTGTGATCAGGAGAATGAGCTACCCTTCCTCTATGGTCACTAAAAACTGGTTCTTAGGCAACTCCTCTGCCACTGGGACTTATGTCTGGTTGCCTAGCAAAGGAGAGGGCAGACCCAGGATTTGGGTAAATGTTGTGACAGAGCAGGCCTCTTTAAAGTTAATTAGGTTCCTGTGCACTGTGAACAGCCCAGATGGTCATCCTGCCTTAGGTATAGAACCCCTCCCTACATCCAAGGCATGCCTCAGCTCTCTAAGTTCACACCTTAGCAACAATGGCTATTTAGCTCCTGTGTAATAGTTGGCAAGTCATGCAAACATGCTTCTAGAGGCTTTAAACAGGACAGGGTATTTGACAATTTCCAAAAGTCCCTTTTTATAAATATATATTCCAAAATCCAAATAATCACTGAATTAGGCTTGTAATTAATACTTTTGAAAAATCCAAGATTTCATTTCCTAGGCGGAGATAGCATTATTAAATTTAATATTGTATTCCGATGTGGTTCTATCGAAGCACTCACCCTCCTACAGTCAAAATACCTTTTGATACCTTTTCAATGTAAGGACATGTTTAACGTTAACCTTTTACATGTCTTCCTTTTAAATACCAGGCACCCTGCCTTATGAGCAGTAAGTGACCTATAAAAATATAGGGTGTGTCAAAAAGGGCTAATTTCGCAGGCCAAATTTGCAGTTTCCAAACTGCACAGCCAGGATCAGTGGCTTCAGTCATGTTTCCACTGTCATTGTAATGGGTGGGACAGTGGGTGCTGCAGACCATTACTGACATTTAATTTACAGGCCCTAGTTACAACGTGTTTCCATATACTAAGGACTTGCAGGTAAGTTATATAAGTTAGTAGTATAGCCATTTCTTAAATGTTTTAGGGGTCATGATGCATGCATTAGTGCCCAGGTAGTAGAGTCCCAGTGTACAGAATTAAAAAATCATCAGCATCAATCCAAAATAAGTGGGGGTGAGCATGCAAAAAGAGGCACATTTTGTGAATTAGGTTGTGAATTGGTTCCATTCTGGGGTTTTACCTGGAACCCCAAGTCATGAAAACGTATATCATTTGTGGTAAATTGATACAAGCAGGCCCCAACTAGCCAAGCCCCAGTTGGATGATCTATTGTGAAGGGGTTTGTTTTGTGAAAAAGCTTGTAGGCCTACAGATCAGATGATTTGTGGCTAAAGGCTGCAGGGACACACATATATGACTGGAATTATTTAACTGATATCTGAGCAATGGCATCAAAACACTGTGGCCCAATTGTTGGAGACACATGACCTCTCATGAGTGCATATATCTGACTTAAATCATTTCAGATTACATCTGAAAACCTACTCTAGTCATAGCTTCCAAGAGGAAATCCTGAACAGGTTTTGTAAATTGTATTTTCCATCTGAAAATACACATTTGTATATATTTGTTTGTAAAAGATAAAGAAAGTAAGTGAAGTTGATAAACTTTCTGTTTTCTAATCTCCATGGAGACAATATGTTTCTCTGTGAAAAAATGCTTCTCCCTAATGTCAGAGTGTTTTGGTTTGTCAGGGTGTTTTGGTTCCCACCATAAACTGGAATCAATTCACTACAGCCTTTGACAGCAGTTAAATCCTAACTGTTTTTAGGGAGGTAAGAGTTCAAAACGTATTTGGGTCTAAGACACATCTATTATGGAATGCCAACACCATGCCCACAAAAGAATGTTTATTCATTGGAAAACCTTAAGTTGGCTAAATCCTTTTACTAGTGCAAAAACGGACTTCTAAATGCAAACTATGATTACTAATGCTCATAACATTATATCACCAAAAAAGTCTACAAAAACACTGAAACTCACAAGCTATGGTTCTCTCCAAAATCCATACCTCACACACCAGCCATTGAAATCATAACTCATAAATCGAATGTAATTCTCATGATCTAACCCTTGGTGTAACAGCCACAACTACAAACGTCATGAATGGCCTTATAAGGTAGATTGCCTGTCACATTACCAATAATATTATGAATGAGTTGAAAACTAGTATACTTTTTTATTGATTTGTGTTGTTATTTATTGATAATGTGACATTTTTTGTTGCAAGCTATTGGTTGTAGAGTTAATCCTAAATGTAAAATATCTGCTTTTTTGGGGTTTTTACCTCTGAACCATTAGAGTACTTTAACATTATTAAAGTGAATGTCTGAGTTTTCATTTAACATAAATAAAGAGGTTATAACGAAAGTTAAAAATACTTTCTCTTTGACTGTATTTTTTCAGTGAATTTCCGGTTTTTAATGATTTTCCACTTTCAACTAGCAAAAAAGGCCAGGTTCTCCAATCCTCTGTGGTTAGCCAGTCTTCTCTGTGGGGTCGAGAAGAGGATCTCCTAAAGCCAGAGCCTGCACCCAAACTGCTGAGGGAGCCACCCCTGCTGTCCTGCCACCAACTCAATGCAGAGGACAAGCACCACTACACCATCCTGCTGGCTGGCCAGGCCCTGCTGGATACAACTTCCACACACCTAAAAAAGTTTATGTTTACCCCATGCTTACCTCCTCAACAGACCCATCAAGACCGACCAAATCACTTAATTACAAAGACAGAAAGACTGTCCTTAGGAGGGCAAGGCATCTCCTCATTATTCCAGACTACACTCGCCTGGTCTAGAAGAAATGTAAGTCCGGTGTGGAATTGGGCTGCTGAGCACAAGGAGCTCAGGCCTCATGCACCACCTCCCCCCTTTGGGGGTCAGATGCCCCACAGTCAAACAGGCGTTTTGAGGACACACTCTGAGGTATGGAGTGAGGACAACAGCATTCAAAACGATGACAAGGGACTCCTGCGGACAGGCTGAACTTGTCTGATGGCGAGAGTGATCACTGTGATGGTGCTGGCAGGTGAGCCTGCCACCTCAAGTGGGACCCCAAACACTTCCGACCTTTAGCTCCCATTGAGGTCTGACCCACAGGCCTAGACTGAGCCCTTGTGACTGGACCCCTGCTTCAACAACTCAAGTTCCGACCGTAACTACAAGATTATGCACTCCATTATCGCCTTTTGCCTAAGGAATGTCTGGCCAGCAGCATGGTATCCTTTTCTTTTACATGGAGTGGGCTGGGGAAGGCAACATCTCCAATGGGCTTGGGGACGCCCACTCCCTGCAGAAGTTAGAATCTTGCAGGACCTCTGCTATGCCTGGAGGAAGCCAAACAATGCTGGATAGCCCCCACTAGACATGTTTATGAAAGGGGTGACAAATCCAGGAAGCTCCTCTATTGGATGATGACATGCAACACTAACTCTAGAGTGATTACCATGCACATTCTTCATATGGACAAAGGCTCATCTCTTCTTTGAATATCACAGCCACGTTCAACACTTCCTATGGCTCTCTTTACATTTGTTGCCACCACCCTTTGATTGCTGATGTTCCTATGGCAACTTTGACAGGAGGCAGACAGAGCAGCTCTTGATCAAGCACTGACTGTGAAAGAATTAGCCAATGCTGTTGGCTTCTTGCAGTCGGGTAAAATGCACAGACCAGATGGTTTCCTGACTGAATAGTACAGGAAATTCCTTTCACTACCGTCCCTTCATCTCCTCAATTTTTACTTGGGGATTGTAGACAAGTGCCACTTCCCTTCTGAACCTACCCTTGCCACAATTGTGGTTTTACACAAAGTGGAGCACCCCTCTGAAGCCTGTCCATCATACCATCCAATTTCCCTTATCAACATGGAAATTATAATTTTCACAAAGATCCTTTCAAACCACCACCTGCTGTTGCTGTCCTCTTTTACCTGCCCGGATCAATGCATGTTCATGCCACCTGCAGAACCTGACACAGTATTCTTTGAGTGCATATTGTGCTGAGCACCACCAATGCTTGGAGACCCTGCTGCACTTATTCCCTTGCACTTAGAGAAAGCATTTGACTCCCTGGACTGGGAATTTATCTTTCAGGTCCTCTACCAGATGGGATTTGGACCCAGGTTTCTGTCCTTCATCAAAGTTTGTTATGCTCGCCCCCAAGCACAGGTTAGAATTAACGGCATCCTGTCCCTTCCCTTTCTCAATCCATGGGGCACCAGATTGGGATGTCGTCTATCTCCGCTGCTTTTCGCCCCCATGATTAAGCCCTTTGCAGTTTGGGTTTGCTGCAATGCCCAAATTTGGGGCTTCCAGTAGTTGAATTCCCTGGAAGATTGCATTGCATTATATGAAGACAATGTATTACTCTTTCTCTGCCAACCAAACATTACCGGGCCTCAGCTCCTCCAAATGCTCCGTTTGTATGGAGATGCATTTGGACTACTAGTAATTTGGGGCAAATCACTTCACATCCTGGTGCGGGGTGGTGGTGCCGTGATCGATTGGAAGGACTGTCTCCCTACATGCCTACTGAGCTTCCCCTAACTAGGGGTGGTCATTGCTTTGGAGCCTGAAATAACCTGAAGCCTTAATCTGATACCGCTGCTGCACCAGATTCGCCAGGACTTGGCCAAATAGTCTGCCCTCCTGCTCACTGTTCTGGGCTGTGTTGCATTCTTTAAAATGATCACCCTCTTGCGGGTAGTTTAAACTCTGCATAATTTCCCTCTTTATGTTCCTCAGTCCTGGCTTGCCAGTTTACTTGGGATAGTGCATTCCTTCCTATTGATGAACAAGACTCAAAGGAGAGCCCTCCATATTTGTGTCCAATCAACCTACAATGGTGGGATGGGGAAAACAGACATTTGTTTGTATTATTTGGCCTCACATCTCCAAACCATTAACAACTGAATGTTGGGTGACTCCGACAGTCCTGTCTTCCGCATAGAAATTTCACTTATGAGCCGACAAAATATTCTGCATTTTTTATATGGCAACTCAATCCCTCATTCTCTGCCTGAGGCGACAAGGACCACTTTTCTAGTCTGGCAGTGGACCCTCCATTGGATTAGCTGGTACCGAAAACGTATGTGAGAAGGTAGCTGGATAGCTCAGGTTTCCAGTCTGAACGGGTTTGACTGATAATGCATTATAGGCATTTCCCACCTTGGGGATATTTGGGAGGACTTGCAGATGAAGACCTTCCAGGCTCTCCAGGAAGAATTCCCCCTCCACAAGACCCAATCCAACAGATATCAGCAAATTCATCATGCATTGGAGGTGTATTAACTGCAGTTGCAGGACCTGCCAGGGTATAGCCCTCTCGAGGCTCAGGTTGTGTCAGCACCATTATGCTGGAGTGGTGTTTTGCTTTCCTGATCTTATCTTATGACCGAGCTGACAAACCTTCTCTGGAATGCACTTCTTAGTTTAAAGACGACATTTATTATTATTACTTCACCACGAGGTTCCTGAAAGACGAGATTAGTAGGTTGGAAGCACACGTTTAAAAGTAGTTGCAGCAATGAAAGTAAAATATATCAAAGTACTTCTCAATTTCAATGTACACAGCAAATACATGTGATTATATTATAGCATAACTTCAAAGCAAAGAATAAAAGTCAAAATCTCATCACCGTAGGGCCTATCACTGCTCGTCATCCTTCTCATGTCTGCAAGTTGATGACTCCTGTTCAACTGCGAGAAAGAGATTTTCCACCCAAACGGGAGACCAGGCAGCTGACGTCCGCTCCTGACTGAAGTCCTGGGAAATTTCCCCTCGCTGCTGCCCAGGGCCACTGTAAGAAGCCTGGCCCTTCCTCTCAGACCTGGGAAATAAACAAGCCATTGGAGATTGGCCAGATCTCCTAAGCCTCTCCTCTTCCCAAGGCTGAGCAGAAATGAAAACACCAAATATACGCTCTCTTATCACGTTAGGGTTCGTGTGAACTCAATTTGAAAAACACAGCTTGGTCTACCATGTGGAAAAACACAGCTCATCTGCAATGTCTCAACTGCAATGTCTAACTCCACGTTAAAGCCAATAGGCAGCTAACCTAAATTCCAAATGTAATGTCTAATGCCACGTTAAAGCCAATAGGCAGCTAAACTGAATACAGAATGTAATGTGCTCCTGATGAACATTGAACAACTAATATGCGCAGTGGTGAAACACAAAGTCATTGGTCAAACACAATTAATGGCATAACAGGTGGCATCTCACAGATATGTGTTATGTGTATTTGAAAAGCGCACTATCACCTGTGAAGTTATCCTGGTGCTGAGTAGATGTGTGTTTCTAGTCCTACCTATGGTGGGTTGGGTAATTGAAAAGCCAGGTTTTCAGCTTCTTGCGGAATTCGAGAAGAGAGGAAAAGCCACTGATGTGGAGAGGCAGGTTTTTCTATGCTTTAAGAGTGATGTGAAAGAATGCTTGTCCTCCTGATTTGGTTCTGTGTCTGCTTGGGATGTTGACAAGTAGGAATCCTGTGGAGAAGAGGTGTTTGGATGGTTGGTGGAAGGAGATGCAACTGTTTATGTTGGTGGCACCAGAGTGGTGGAGTACCCTGAATGTGTGTGTAAGGAGTTTGAATTGGCATGTTTGTGCATCGGAAGATAGTATAGTTCCCTGAGGTGTGGAGTAATGTGTGTTCTGTGTGGGAGGTTAAGAATGAGTCTGGTTGCTGAATTTCAGATTGTCTGCAGTCTTCTAGTGAGATGCTTGATGATCCTGTCATAGAGGGTGTTTCTTTAATTCAACTTGCTCTTGACTAGGGTGTGAGTGGCAGCATTTGTTGTGTTGCTTGGGAGCCACTTGAAGATCTTCCTCAGCATCTTCATGGTGTGGAAGCAGGATGCAATAGCTGTGTTGACTTGTGCAATCAAGTCCACTCTGTTGTTGATGATTATTCCAAGGTTCCTGGCTTGGGTTCTGAGTGTGAGTGTGGGCCCGAGTTCAGCTGGCCACCAGCTGGAGTACCATTGAGAGGTGTTCTTGATGAAGGTCACTTCTCCTGTCTTGTTAGTCTTGAGCTTGAGATAGTTGGCTTTCATTCAGTTAGCCACTTCGGTCAGGCAGGTAGTAAACTTGTTTCTTGTAATGGGGGCCTTGCCTGAAAGGCAGAGTATGAGTTGACGGTTGTCTGCATAGAAGAGGATGTTGATATCATGTGCATGGGTGACTTTGGCCACAGTGTTCATGTATGCATTGAAGAGGATAGGGATGAGCAATGAACCTTGAGGGACTCCACAGAAAAGTTTGTAGGATTCCAAGGACTAAGGTTCAAGGTTGACAGCTCTTGTTCTAGCCATTGAGAAGGAGCAGATGCAGCAGAAACCAGATCTTTGGATGCCAATCTTGTGCAGACAACTGATGAGGGTGGGACAGGAGATCTAGTAAAAGGCTGCAGAGACACCCAGGCGAATGAGGGCTGTCATGTCTCCTTTGTCAAGGTTCATGCAGATGTCATCTGTGGCAGCAATGAGTGCTGTGTCTGTAGTGTGTTTGGGTCTGAATCCAGACTGTGTAGCATCCAGGAACTGGTGGTTTCTGAGGTGGTTGGTGAGACATCCGTTGATTAGTTTCCTTAAGACCTTTGCTGGGTTCAGTAGAAGGGAAGAAACTCTGGAGTTGGAAAGCATGAATGAGTCAGCGGATGGTTTCTTGAATAAGGGCATGATGGTGGCCGGGAATGTGGCTGATTTAATGGAGGCAGAGAGGATGGATGTAAGTGCTTCACTAATTGGTAGGAATCTTTTGGTGAAGGCAAGGTGGGGGCAAGGGTCAGATAGGACCCCTGCATGGATGGTGTTCATGTAGAAGTGATTTTGGCTTTGGTGATGGCAGGCCAAGAGGTCAGGGTTTATTCATCAGCCATGATAGGAAGTTGAGTTGCAATGGTAACTGGGTCTGATGAAGGGATGAAATTGCTGTATATGGAGGAGATTTTGTTACAAAATAATTCAGAGACCTTGTTACAAATGTCTTGTGAGGGGTGATGCTGTTAGAGGCAGCATGAGGCTTGGTGAAGTATTTGATGATGGTGAAGATTTTCTTGCTGCTGTTAGGGCTGACATCAATGCAAAATGCAAGAGCTCTCCACCCTCCACCCTCGGGGTGTTCCATATGTGCTGGTGGTCGAGTCTTAGGGCTGATTTAAAGATGTCTTTATCTGCTGTGCCTTGACTTGTTCTCCATTTGCACTCCAGTTGCTTGCAGTGGCATTTTATCAGCCTGAGTTCCTCTGTGTACCAGCTGGCCTATACAGACCTGTGGTCATAACTTCCCCAGAATCCTTTGGAGCTCTTCGGGCTAAATGGGAGAGTTGAATTGGAGAACTAGATGATATTGACTGGATAGATGTCAGAATGGCTCAGCGAGAGTTGCTTATTCTTTCACCTGTTCAAATTGAAATCGATACATGCTTCATACTTTACCCCACAGCAACCATGGAGAATGAGCATGTTTCCTACCTCTTCATACCCTAGGTGCGGCTGTGCTGAAAGCAACTTCTTCCACATGTTACGTGCTTGCCCGATTATTGCAAAGTGTTGGTCCTCTATATTCACTGCATCATCTGCATTATCTGATATTCTAGAGATGCCCATTGACAGCTTCCCCGTGTTGCAAAGCTGGCATCCTGGAGGATGAGTCCAGGGAGAGCTCGACCTGAGTGGCATTGGTAAAGTGGTGGTCAGATGTGTTATTGTTCATCATTGGAAGACCTCCTCACTGCCTACCATTTCGGAATGGTGTTCTTTGATAGAAGTGTGTATAAAAGTGGAGGAGCCCTTTTATAAAGCCCATGGGTGAACCAGCACATATGGGAAAATTGGAGGAAGATGGTAGGCATACTACAAACTGATTAGCGGATGACATGTTGATGCATGATGCTTTTATTGCCTGTTGCAACTGTGGTGGACATACCATGCTTTGTGGTGTGTACTGTTGACTACCCCGGAAGCAAAAAACAATAAAAATCTTAGGGATATTCATTAACTCATTAACTTATCTCTGCATGGCACTCTTCTTTACAGCCTCGCAGTTCATCAAGGCATGGCTGTCATTATTTCTTTTCCTCTGTTTGGAGCAGGGACCAATCACTGATTGATTCACTTAATTAGCGCCTGTCCGCTGCTCCCCATGTGATTAAGGTACTATTTTGTTCTTTTTAACTTCTAGTGCCCTGCAAACAAAAGGCTTGAGACTGACAAAAACTTGCCCAGCAGGATAAGGAAAACTGCACAGTTTTATTTTTTAAAGCTAACTTTCTTTTATTTTGGCAAGTTGTCTTTTCTCACTTTCCACCCATGATTTCTTTTGTTTTTGCTCATGGGCGCTCTTCTCAAAAGAGGACTATTAACTTGTTTAAAATGTTGCAAAGCGACATTGTTTCTTCATTATGTGTAATTTCTGAAATGATGCTTTAACACATAATCGGGCAGTACACCCCAATCCACCCCACTCTAATCTGCCCCACTACAATCCACCCCAATCCAACCCACCCCAATCCATCTCACACCAATCCACGCCACTCTACTCCAAACCACTCACCCCAATCCAATCCAATTCACTCCAACCCGCCCCATTCCAATCCTCCCAACCCACCCCAATTTAATCTGCCCCAATCCGATTTGCCCCACTCAAATCAAAAACAATCTGCAACATTCCAAAACAACCTGCCCTACTCTGATCCAAAATAATCTGTCCCACTCCAATCTGCCCCACTCAAATCCAAAACATATGTCCCACCCCAATCCACAAAAATATGCCACCTTCAATCCAAAGTAATCTGCCCCACTGCAATCTGCTGCACTCCAATCCAAAACAATCTGCCCCACTCCAGTCTGCCCCACTGCAATCCACAACAATCTGTCTCAATCCAATCCACCCCACTCCAATCCAAAACAATACACTCCACTCCATTCCAAATCACCTCACCCCAATCCAGTCCTCCCCACTCCATCCCAATTCACCATACTCCATCCAATCTAGCCCACTCCCATCCAATCCACCCAACTCCTATCCAGTCCACTCCACTCCAATCCACCCTAATACAATCTTCCACACTCCAGTCTGTACTACTCTGATCCAGAACAATCTTCCCCACTCCAATCTGCCCACTCCAATCCCAAAGAACCCACTCCAATCAAATCCACCTCACCTTACCTCACCCTAGTTCAATCAACCTCACCTCACTACGATCAAGTCCACCTCACAGCAAACCAATCCAACCCATTCCACACCTATCCAAACAATCCCTATCCAGCCCAGTCTGATCAACCCCACTCCAATCCAATACACCTCACCCCAATCCAATCCATCCCACTCAACTCCAATCCACTCAAGTCCAATCCATCGCACTCCAGTCCGATCAACCCCACTCCAGTCTGATCCACCCCTTACCAGTCCGATCCACCCACTCCAGTCCGATCCACCCAACTTCAATCCAATCTACCCCACTCTGATCCATCCCACCCCAAACCAACCCACCCTACTCCAATCCACCCCACTCCAATCTGATCCATTACACTCCAGTCCAATCCACCCACACCACCCTAGTCCATCACACTCCAATACAATCAACTTTAATCCACCCCACTCTATTCTAATCAAGTCCACATAAATCCACCCCACTCCAAACTACCTTTATCTATCCCACTTCAATTCAGTCCACCCTCACTCATTAATCCACCCCACACCAATCCAATCCACTCCACACCAATCCAATCCATCCCACACCAATCTAATTCAACCCACTCCAATCCAATCCAACCCACTCCAGTCCAATCCACCCCATTCCAGTCCAATCCACCCCACCCACCACACTCCAATCCACCCAAACCAATCAAATCTAACACAACCCAATCTAATCCACCCCAATCAGTCCAATCCACCTCACCCATATCCAGCCCACCCAATCCAATCCAATCCACCACACTTAATCCAATCTACCCTACTCCAGCCTAATCCATCCGACTCAGTCCAACCAACCCCACTCAATTCAATCCACCTAACTCCAATCCATTACACTCCACCCACCCCAATCTCATCCACTACATTCCAGTCTACCCCATTGTAGTCCACCCCATTCCAATCCACTCCACTCCAGCCCAATCCAACCCACCCCAATCCAATCCACCTCACCTCAATGCAATGCACCCCAGTCCAATCCACCCCACCCCTCACAATCCAAATCAGCCCCACCAAATCCAATCCAACCCCTCCAGCCCACCCCACTGATTCCATTTCAATCCATTCCACCCTGCCCCATTCACCCTACTCCATTCCACCCCACTCCACTCCAATCCGCCCCACTCTACCCCAATCCACCCCATCCCAGTTCAGTCCCCCCACTCCAATCCAATCCATCCAGCCTATCCCACTCCAATCCACCCCACCCCACTCTACACCAATCCAATCCACCCCACTCAAATCCAATCCACCCACTCCAATCCAACATACCCTACCCCACCCCAATCCAGTTTACCCCACCCCATCCCAGTTCAGTCCACCCTGCTCCAATTCAATCCATCTACCCCACCACACACTAATCTACTCCAATCTGTCCCACTTAAATCTGCCCCACTTCAATCTGCCCACTTTAATCCAAAGCAACCTGCCCCAATCCAACCTGCCCCACTCCAACCGGCCCCACTCTACTCTGCCCCACTCCAATCCCAAACAATCCACTCCAATCCAATCCATCTCACCTCACCCGAATCCAATCCACCTCACCTCACCCCACTACAATCCAGCCCAACCCAAATCAATCCACTCCACTCCACCCCAAGCCAATCCAATCCACCTCAATCCTGCCCAGTCCAATCTACCCCACTCTAGTCCAATACACTTTACCCCAATCCAATCCAATCCAATCCAATCCACCCCATCCAACTCCAATCCACTCCAGTCCAATGCATCCCACCCACCCCACTCCAATCCACTCAATCCAATCTAACCTAACCCAATCTAATCCACCCCAATCAGTCCAATCCACCCACCCCACCCAATCCAATACAATCTACCACACTTAATCCAATCCACTCCACTCCACCCTAATCCCTCCAACTCAGTCCAACCAACCCCACTCAATTCAAACCACCTAACTCCACTCTACTCCACTCCACTCACCCCAATCTGATCCACTCCATTCCAATCTCCCCATTCAAGTCCACCCCATTCCAACCCACTCCACTCCAGCTCAATCCAACCTGCCCCAATCCAATTCACCTCAATGCAATGCACCCCAGTCCAATCCACCCCACCCCTCACAATCCAAATCAGCCCCACCAAATCCAATCCACCCCCTCCAGCCCACCCTACTGATCCCATTTGAATACACTCCACCCTGCCCCATTCACCCTACTCCATTCCACCCCACTCCACTCCAATCCGCCCCACTCTGCCCCAATCCACCCCATCCCAGTTCAGTCCCCCCACTCCAATCCAATCCATCCAGCCTATCCCACTCCAATCCACCCCACCCCACTCTACACCAATCCAATCCACCCCACTCAAATCCAATCCACCCCACTCCAATCCAACCTACCCTACCCCACCCAAATCCAGTTCACCCCACCCCATCCCAGTTCAGTCCATCCCGCTCAAATTCAATCCATCTACCCCACCACACAATAATCTACTCCAATCTGCGCCACTTAAATCTGCCCCACTCCAATCTGCCCACTTTAATCCAAAGCAACCTGCCCCAATCCAACCTGCCCCATTCCAACCGGCCCCACTCTACTCTGCCCCACTCCAATCCCAAACAATCCCCTCCAATCCAATCCATCTCACCTCACCCGAATCCAATCCACCTCACCTCACCCCACTAAAATCCAGCCCAACCCAAATCAATCCACTCCACGCCACCCCAAGCCAATCCAAGTCAATCCTGCCCAGTCCAATCTACCCTACTCTAGTCCAGTACACTTTACCCCAATCCAATCCAATCCAATCCACCCCATCCAACCCCAATCCACTCCAGTCCAATGCACCCCACCCACCCCACTCCAATCCACCCAACCCAGTCCACTCTACCCCAACCCAATCTAATCCACCCCATCAGTCCAATCCACCCCACCCCACCCAATACAATACAATCTACCACACTTAATCCAATCCACTCCACTCCACCCTAATCCATCCCACTCAGTCCAACCAACCCAACTCAATTCAAACCACCTAACTCCACTCCATTCTAATCTCCCCATTCTAGTCCACCCCATTCCAACCCACTCCACTCCAGCTCAATCCAACCCGCCCCAATCCAATTCACCTCAATGCAATGCACCCCAGTCCAATCCACCCCACCCCACCCCTCCCAATCCAAATCAGCCCCACCAAATCCAATCCACCCCCTCCACCCCACCCCACCCATCCCATTTCAATCTACTCCACCCCACCCCATTCACCCTACTCTAATTCACCCCACTCCACTCCAATCCGCCCCACTCTACCCCAATCCACCTCATCCCAGTTCAGTCCCCCGCACTCCAATCCAATCCATCCAGCCTACCCCACTCAAATCCAGCCCGCCCCAAGTCAATCCACTCCACCCCAATCCAGTCCAATCCACCCCAATCCTGCCCAGTCCGATCTACCCCACTCTAGTCCAATACACCAATCCACCCCATCCCCCCCCAATCCACTCCAGTCCAATCCACCCCATTCCAGTCTGATCCACCCCACTCCAGACTGATCTACCTCACCCCAGTCCGATCCACCCCACCCCACTCCAATCCATCGAACCCCAATCTATCCCCCACTCCAATTCACCCCATCCCCTCCAATCCAATCCACCCCACTCCAATTAAGTCCACCACTACACAATCCACCTCCCCTCATCTTGCTCTAATCCAATCCACCCACACCACCCCAGTCCATCCCACTCCAATACAATCAACGTTAATCTATCCCACTCCAGTCTAATCAAGTCCACATTAATCCTTCCTAATCCAGTCCAATCCACTCCACTCCAAACCACCCTAATCTAACCCACTTCAATCCAGTCCACCCCTCTCTCATCACTCCACCCCACACCAATCTAATCCACTTCACACCAATCCTAGCCACCCCACACCAATCCAATCTAACAAACTTCAATCCAATCCACCCAACTCAAGTCCAATAAACCACAATCCACTCAATTGTTATCCACCCCATCCCAATCCCATCTACCCCAACCCAATCCAATCAAATCGACTCCAATCCGATCATAAGTTATTTATTGACTGTGTTATTCAGCCAAATGAATGATGGATTCTGCACTATTCCATGTGTACAGGTCAATTGTACCACCATCCACAATGCTGTCAGTGGGAGAACATCGAAAGACAAGAAGCTAAAGAATGTCAATGCTGGGGTTCTGGGTGATGATACCTGGTAGGTACTGGCTCAGGATATGGATGCCCCTGATAATGTTCGTGAATTGGACACTACTCACAAAGGGACTAATTGGGGACTGTAGCTGATAATGATGTATTACCTTTTCATACATTTCATAAAAATCATCCAAAACTTTACATCATCCAAAACTTTACATCCTTCAAAACAGTGTGATTGACACTCTCAGCCAATATTTCGGTTATTCACACAAAGTAGGTAACAATGAAGTATAACTCAAAGGGGTTAAAATACCGTAATACTAAGTTCTTTAAGGATAAGCTACTAAGTTACGTATTTGTCCTGAAATGGATGAAAATGAAAGGGGCCCTGCGAACAATCATTAGCTGATTCCAATATAAATTTCCATTGTTGTGTGTTCAATGGAATTAATTCATGAAATTATTGGAGAACAGATTCCGGAAAAAGAAACTGATGGCAAGTTATAATTCTACTAATTATACATGGCACAATCATGTTCTATAAATCAATACACAGCACAATAATGTCTTACATATTATAGCAAAGCGCTCCTGTAAAACAAAGTTTATGTTTAAAACATCATAAATCAAAAAGGATAAAGTCACATTCTACAAAATCAAATGCAGACAGAGTAACTGAAGAAGGGAAGCCGATACATGGCTCTGAAAAAGAAGGGACAACAACATATAGAGACAGTTAATCCTGGGCCCCTGATCTACCTCTGTAAAAAAATTGTTGTCCAGAGATTTTCATTTTTGATTTGTGTTTTTGGTTCCTTAGAGAAGTAACTGAGCTTGGGTAATCATAGCTGATCCGGGCCTAATTTTTCGAAGCAACATTAAAAAAAAATAGAGGATGTGTTTCACTGATGTTGTAATATTTCATGAACCATGAGACCTATATACTTCATTTTGTTGTCAAAACATAGGTTTTGGGGGTCAATTAGTCTTAGAGCAGTGGCGGCTGGTGACATTTGAAAGTGGTTGGGCGTAATAGTCTGGGTACGACTTTTATGTAGCAAGCAAGCTCAGTGGACAAACATGGGGTCCAGGGTGGGTACTCCACCCTAGAAAAAAAAGAAAAAAGATTGACAAGTGGCCCATTTGAAAGGAAATACATTTAGTGAGAAAGCAAGGTTCATAAAGCAGTGGGAATGTATAGTCTTGAAATATTAAACACATATCTTACTGCATTAATAAGTTCACCCTTTACTTTAATGTGCGAATTGTACACTGCAACAACTTCAGGCCCTTTAAAGTGTGTGTTTACCCACTGTCTTGCACTCCATGCGGCATCAACTTTGGAAGAATATGTTCTAACCAGGCATCAGGAAGTACACACAACTGCTGGCTGCAACCAGTCATACAGAAATATGTGCAGACTGGTCTTTAAGTGGGATGAAAAAAGAGGGGGGTCTCTAAAAGGGAAAATGCAAAACGAGATGTTATTGCATCCAGAAATATAACACAACAGTTGACATCACGTAAAGCCTGTCAGTACAGTTGGCTTTGTCAATGGTTGTTAGCTTTGGAAGATAAATGAGTAACAACAATGATTAGTTATAAATAATTAACATTGAAAATGTTTCAATTCTGAAATTGTGAGACTATGAATTAAATATTGTTGAGGCCTGCGGAAGGAGTAGGGCCTTCAGTTATTTGTTCTTTAATGTTAGATATGTTTGCCCTATTTCTCTTCACATCTCATCCATCTGCACATTTTCAACCTCCTCTTTTCTCTTCAGCACCCTCTTTTCACTTTCCCTTGAATGCACTCCCTGCATCCTCCTCATTTTACCACCCCAAACATACATTGCACTCATTCACATATAAGCACTTTATTTCCTTTTGCTTTTGCGTTCTAAATATTATGACCTCTGTGCATTCTCTTCACACACATTTACACTAAGGGCCAGATGTATCAAGATTTTTTGCATTCACAAATGGTGCGAATGCCCGTTTGCGAATGCAAAAAGCCAGTTCAGAATGTAAGAAAGACATTCTGAATGCAATTTTAAGGAATCGCTAAAATAGCGATTCCTTAAAATTGCGACCCTGTTTAGAGAGTCGCAAATTGCGACACTCTAAATAAGAAATCGCAAATAAGGATTCCTTATTTGCGATTTCTTAGCACATGTATGAAGCCATTCCTAAATGTGATTTGGGCATTTAGGAATCGCTATTTACCACCAGGTTGAACCTGGTAGTAACCATGTGCAAAATGTTAAAATGCATTTTAAATGCATTTTTAAACTGTACATGTAAAGCACACATGCCCTTTTGGCATGTGTGCACCTTACATGTCCCAAAAAATAATTTTGGGGTGCAGCAGAGGGGGCCTAAGGCCCCCAGCACCCTGGTGTTTTGCATTTCCAAAATTGCGGTTTCCGGTTAAGAAATCGCAATTTTGGAAATGCAAAAAATTTGCAGATATGGGCCGGCCCATAGGTGCGAATGGGGACGGTATCGCAATTTGCGATTCGGTATTAGCATTTGCGATTTCTTAAAAATGGCTATTTCCGAATCGCTAAAGGCCTTCATGATACATCTGGCCCTAAATGTCAAATGTAACTGGAAAACGTGACCATTGTTCTGTGTGCTTTGTGAAGACGCCAACACACTGACAGGCACTTTGCTTCACCTTCAGCCTCAGCACCAGCACTCTCAATGAAAGCCCCTCATAAACACCTGGCACCAATCAAAGTGTGCACTAGGAAAGACAGAAACAGATCATGATGAAACAGCTAACTCTCTTGGTGAAAGCAACATTAATTAAAACATGTGAAATAAGAGTAACTAAATCACTTTTTAATATTCATTGTTTGCATATCAATTCACGTTTTTGGCATTAATGCTAAAGGCATGATGATAGGGACAGTTTTAAGGCCATACAGCAGATAAATGCCTTTACTGTAAGCACATATTTCTCCCTTTGTGCTTGAATCCAATATTTGGATCAATTTTGCAAGGGAACATGAACCATGCTCGTCTTTTGGATCAATTTCATGAGGGAACAAATGCAGCACCTCCACTTCTAAAGGAGCCAGAGATTTGCAGCCAGGGCCTGGGGCGTCACAGTGGGGGAGGTTAGTGTGGCAAGGGGTCTCAGTACCATAAAGATAACATAAGATTAGCATTATAACACTTACCATTACCCAAGACAAGACACCAAGTTACTCATGCTTGCATCCACTTCTACTGCACGAGGAATGGGGGAAAAAATGGGCTCTATGTCAGTGAATGTTAGACGGCTGGGATGAAGAAGTTTCAGTGATAAAAGGTACACGTTTATTTGAGCTGTGGATTACATGATTAATATGACATATCACATCATTAGTCTGCAGAAGAAATAAAACGAGCAGAACTAGCCATGATAAATTACTGGAACCATTACTGCCTTTGAGAGACAAAATCACCTACAGAGGCAGTGAAAGGAGAGGAGAGCTGAGAGAACAGATTTTTTTCTTATTGTCTGTAAAAGAGATAGAGCTCCAACTTACTTGTGTGCAGGGTTGTCTTTGGCATATTTATGATTTGAGGTCTTCAGGTCACGCTCCTGTCTCCCAGAGAGCCCTGGATGGAGTTATTTATTGTATTTATTCAATTTCTCTGCCACAGACTGCTTGTAATGCAGGAAAAGGGGATTTTCTTTGCACAATGCCACATTCTTTTAATATAAAGTGACCTCTGGTACGTAGACCCTTCTGATCACACCCCACCATTTGAGTAAATAGGAAAGGGTAGATAATAATATCAGAGTGACATGAAGTTTTCAGAAACCCGGGCTGAACAAAAAACGCTCCAGGCTGTTTACTATCAGGGCTTCTGGTGGAGGAGGAGATAAGCCAGGGACGTCACTGCGTTCTGAGAAAACGTAAGGGCTTTGCGTGGGCAAGCCCTGTCAGCCCTACTGTGCAGCTTTCAGCCACATACTGACGCAGGCGCAGTGGGGCTTTTCAAAGTGCACAACTTTCACTCAGAAAATGTTGTGCAGAAAATGTTTTACTTTTATCATGTAATTAAATATATGCTTCACTAGAGAGGCCAGAAAAGGCTAGGGGCGCAGCCCCTTAGCCCTTGAACACCAGCCGCCCCTGTCTTAAAGATACAGAAATGAATTCATCAGAGCAACCCTTTAACCATTTTCCAAAACAGTGGCTCTATAATTATGTTTTTAACTCTCATATTGGGAATTTATGTTGATATTGTTCTTGTTTCAGGTTTTCCATTGATTCAAATTCAGAAGCATGACCGAAGCTGGTGGTAGCAGTCGATCTTTACCTCCTAAAAGAGTGTTGTTAACTACAAAATTGGAGGACTTCTTCAACAAAGAAAAATGTATCATACGCCAAACTAATCCGAAAGAAAAACTAACATCAACTGAGATGCTGCAGAAATACGGCAAGATGAAGATCTTAAAAGATTGAAACTGTTGGGTGAAGAGGATCAAGTATTTTATCATTGTAAAAACAACTGCTACAAGTTGTATACAATGGAAAAAAGTCTTGACAAAATTTGCCAAAAATAGCAGAAACCAGTGAATCACAAGAAGAATCCGAGTCTTCTGAGAAAGCGATGACAACCAAATCAAATGCCCATCCACCTAAAAGATCTATGATTATCCCCTTGTCCACCTCCAACAACTGATCAGAAAGCAGAGGATCTTCAATGTTTTATCTGTGGTTTAGCCAGAACAAAGTCCAAAGGGATTGATGAAAGAACAAAGTACAGCGTATGTGAGTCTCAAAGAGCAAACATGTGAAAATATGAATGTACAATGCGCTCTGAGCAGCAACGTAACCACCAGCCTTCAATTAAGTTAGCACACTTTGAAAAAGCAAAGGAAGTTTTTAAGCCACTCTTGAGTGCTGGCAACAGGCTCACACTCAGAGAGGTCAGAGAAATAATGGTCACCATTGATGAAACTGTATTGATACAAAATATTGAAATTAAGAAAATAACTCCTCAGAGCAACCCTTTGCCATTTTCCAAAATGGCGGCTATGGTAGAGGAAGAAGAGACATATATAGACATGAAACAAATAATAATGGTTTTTAATCCTTTTATGTATACACCAAACAACGTTTATGATCAGAATATGAAAAAATAATGTTTATCACTCATGTTTTAGACACATTTTCATAGTTCACTTTATTTATTTGTTTTGGCAATCGCTTGTGGTACATTTGAAGAATGTTGAACATTTGGGAAGAACATATTGACAGGGACATCTTTTGTAGCACAGGTTTTGCAAGTACATATGCGTGTAAGTTCTTTGGGTAGAGGCTTTAGAATTTTGCAGGTTTTTAGCACCTCATCAATATCTTCCCAACCAAATCCACACTGATCTTTCTCTACATATGCACGATTAAAAACATTTACACATCTTCTGATTAAGTAGAACTCTCTTTTATTGTGTCCACACACAGATTATGATGTCTGTGGAAGGTCACTTAGCAGGACTAATCTCTTGAACTTACTGTACCGAAGATTGTGAAATGTGTGATAGTCAGAACTCATTTTCCACACATGCACAAGGTATCTTTCTACTTCTTTACAGTCACATTATTATTCTGTCTCATCAAATTCATTTAGAAACTTCACAGATTCAGCAGTTAAAGCTCCAGGCTTTGTTCCAATTTTGATCATATTGTCATCACCCGCAAGAATATGTGCCTTAATAAAAACACTGGGCCTCTCTGGGTCAAGTTTCTTGTACAGAATATGAAGCGCGATTAAGAGTCTTTTCTTGCCTGTTCCATACCCCATCCATAATTCTGACAATTCTTGACTGATGAACATTGCAACAAATCTTACTGTCATTTGACGGTGCAATGGCTCGATTGTAACCATTTCGAACAGACAACTCAACATGTGGCACAATACGAAGGTCAGCTTCCTCCAATTTGCTGTTAAGTTCTTGAACAATATGGCCCGTAACATTTTAAGATATCTCTGCAGAAACCAACTCATCTTTAACAATCATTCTAATTGCAATAATTGGACATTCAGTGTTCACTGAAGGATCAGCAATGTTTTGGCAAGTTAACATCTTCAAGTTCATCTTGTTTGATGTTGATGACCAGAATTTATCAAGTTGCACAGGTATAGGTGTAGAATATTTGATACAGGCAAGGTCAACTGTTCTACATGTAGACATTAATCTGATTCTCTCACATTCTTTGACAGATAATTCAAGATAACTGTCAAAGACAATGTGAGGTTCTTGCAAGGTGCTCACTGACTTTGATCTCTATTGAACAGTCTGAATGACCTCTCCGAAGTTCTGCATGGATGCAATTTTGACAATTTGCAATTGTGACATATAGTTTACAATAACAGATGTTTTCACTGAGGACACCTTTTTGATTTGAAGTTCTTCAGGTGAAAGGTTTTGTACAAGTTTGTGCTTCATTGGTTTGATTGCTGCATCTCCATCAAATAATGTGTTTGTTGTAAGAAGATCATGCAACAGAATGTCCTTGATAAATTCACTCCTTTCATTTGCTACATTCACCTCTCTATGTGCTTGCAATTTTTTTTTTTTTGTAACCTGTTTTGTAGTAGCTGGATAGATGAAACTCTTAATATGGCAATTAAAGTGTGGATGTTTAACTTTAGTGATTATGTTAAATAGCTTTTTCTCTTTTAATACAAATCTCTCCTGCTTCAGTTCTGCAGTTTGATCCAAGTTCCAGGACATCTAGTAGCGGTGTCTTTATATCATTATCCACATAATGTTTGGTCACAAAGTTGTGTAGCGCACAGCCTCTGTCATTTCAAAGGGATTTCCTTTCTACTGTATGAAATGAAGAAGAATATCAACATGTTTATTAAAACGTTCCCCTCTTTTTCCCCCAAGTTTGTGGTTAGGAACAGTTTAACGATGGCCCATTGTGAGAAAGTAGCCTCTTTCTAGCCTTGTTACCCCCACTTTTGGCCTGTTTGTGAGTATATGTCAGGGTGTTTTCACTGTCTCACTGGGATCCTGCTAGCCAGGGCCCAGTGCTCATAGTGAAAACCCTATGTTGTCAGTATGTTTGTTATGTGTCACTAGGACCCTGGTAGCCAGGACCCAAGTGCTCATAAGTTTGTGGCCTATATGTATGTGTTCCCTGTGTGGTGCCTAACTGTCTCACTGAGGCTCTGCTAACCAGAACCTCAGTGGTTATGCTCTCTCTGCTTTCCAAATTGTCACTAACAGGCTAGTGACCAATCTCACCAATTCACATTGGCATACTGGAACACCCTTATAATTCCCTAGTATATGGTACTGAGGTACCCAGGGTATTGGGGTTCCAGGAGATCCCTATGGGCTGCAGCATTTCTTTTGCCACCCATAGGGAGATCTGACTATTCTTACACAGGCCTGCCAGTGCAGCCTGAGTGAAATAACGTCCACGTTATTTCACAGCCATTTACCACTGCACTTAAGTAACTTATAAGTCACCTATATGTCTAACCTTCACCTGGTGAAGGTTGGGTGCAAAGTTACTTAGTGTGTGGGCACCCTGGCACTAGCCAAGGTGCCCCTGCATTGTTCAGGGCAAATTCCCCGGACTTCGTGAGTGCGGGGACACCATTTCAGCCGTGCACTATACATAGGTCACTGCCTATGTATAGCGTCACAATGGTAACTCCGAACATGGCCATGTAACATGTCTAAGATCATGGAATTGTTACCCCAATGCCATTCTGGCATTGGGGAGACAATTCCATGATCCTCGGGTCTCTAGCACAGAACCCAGGTACTGCCAAACTGCCTTTCCGGGGTCTCCACTGTAGCTGCTGCCAACCCCTCAGACAGGTTTCTGCCCTCCTGGGGTTCAGGCAGCCCTGGCCCAGGAAGGCAGAACAAAGGATTTCCGCTGAGAGAGGGTGTGACACCCTCTCCCTTTAGAAATAGGTATGATGGCTGGGGAGGAGTAGCCTCCCCCAGCCTCTGGAAATGCTTTGATGGGCACAGATGCTGCCCATCTCTGCATAAGCCAGTCTACACCGGTTTAGGGATCCCCCAGCCCTGCTCTGGTGCGAAACTGGACAAAGGAAAGGGGAGTGACCACTCCCCTGACCTGCACCTCCCAGTGGAGGTGCCCAGAGCTCCTCCAGTGTGCCCCAGACCTCTGCCATCTTGGAAACAGAGGTGTTGCTGGCACACTGGACTGCTCTGAGTGGCCAGTGCCATCCGGTGACGTCAGAGACTCCTTCTGATAGGCTCTTACCTTTCTTACTAGCCTATCCTCCTTCCTGGGTAGCCAAACCTCCTTTTCTGGCTATTTAGGGTCTCTGCTTTGGGGAATTCTTCAGATACCGAATGCAAGAGCTCACCAGAGTTCCTCTGCATCTCCCTCTTCACCATCTGCCAAAGGATCGACCGCTGACTGCTCA
Organism: Pleurodeles waltl; assembly: GCF_031143425.1. Taxonomy (NCBI): domain Eukaryota; kingdom Metazoa; phylum Chordata; class Amphibia; order Caudata; family Salamandridae; genus Pleurodeles; species Pleurodeles waltl. Next base: position 452,953,079 of record NC_090439.1, on the reverse strand, counting down.
GGACACCTGCAAAATCGCAACAAAGTAGCAAAGACGACTACTGCAACTTTGTATCGCTTCATCCTGCTAGCTTTCTCGTCTGTTTCCTGGTGGTGCATGCTCTGGGGGTAGCCTGCCTCCTTTCTGCACCAGGAGCGCTGAAGAAATCTCCCGTGAGTCGATGGAATCTTCCCCCTGCAACCGCAGGCAACAAAAGACTGCATCACCGGTCCTCTGGGTCCCCTCTCAGCACGACGAGCGTGGTCCCTGGAACTCAGCAACTCTGTCCAAGTGACTCCCACAGTCCAGTGATTCTTCAGTCCAAGTTTGGTGGAGGTAAGTCCTTGTCTCCCCATGCTAGACTGCATTGCTGGGTACTGTGTGATTTGCAGCTGCTCCGGCTCCTGTGCACTCTTCCAGGATTTCCTTCATGCACAGCCAAGCCTGGGTCCCCGACACTCTAACCTGCAGTGCACAACCTTCTGAGTTGTCCTCCGGCGTCGTGGGACTACCTTTTCTGACTTCGGGTGGACTCCAGTTCACTCCTCTTCTAAGTGCCTGATCCGGTACTTCTGTGGGTGCTGCCTGCTTCTGTGAGGGCTCCCTGACTTGCTGGGTGCCCCCTCTGTCTCCTCATCCAAGTGGTGACATCCTGGTCCCTCCTGTGCCACAGCAGCATCCAAAAACCCTAAACGCGACCCTTGCAGCTAGCAAGGCTTGTTTGCGGTCTTTCTGCGTGGGAACACCTCTGCAAGCTTCTTCACGACGTGGGACATCCATCCTCCAAAGGGGAAGTTCCTAGTCCTCTTCGTTCTTGCAAAACACCAAGCTTCTTCCATCCGGTGCCAGCTTCCTTGCACCCTCAGCTGGCATTTCCTGGGCTCCTGCCCACTCTCGACACTGTCGCGACTCTTGGACTTGGTCCCCTTATCTTACAGGTACTCAGGTCTGGAAATCCACTGTTGTTGCATTGCTGGTATTGGTTTTCCTTGCAGAATCCCCCTATCACGACTTCTGTGCTCTCTGGGGGTTGTAGGTGCACTTTACACCTACCTTTCAGGGTCTTGCGGTGGGCTATTTTTCTAACCCTCACTGTTTCCTTACGGTCCCAGTGACCCTCTACAAGCTCACATGGTTTGGGGTCCATTTGTGGTTCGCATTCCACTGTTGGAGTATATGGTTTGTGTTGCCCCTATACCTTTGTGCTCCTATTGCAATCTATTGTAATGTTACACTGCTTGCATTACTTCCTTTTGCTATTACTGCATATTTTTGGTATTGTGTACATATATCTTGTGTATATTTGGCATCCTCATACTCAGGGTACTCACTGAGATACTTTTGGCATATTGTCATAAAAATAAAGTACCTTTATTTTTAGTATATCTGTGTATTGTGTTTTCTTATGATATTGTGCACATGACACCAGTGGTATAGTAGGAGCTTTGCATGTCTCCTAGTTCAGCCTAAGCTGCTCTGCTATAGCTACCTTCTATCAGCCTAAGCTGCTAGAAACACCTCTTCTACACTAATAAGGGATAACTGGACCTGGCACAAGGTGTAAGTACCTCTGGTACCCACTACAAGCCAGGCCAGCCTCCTACACCCATTAATTTTGAATTTATCTCCATGAAAACATTGCAAATAGCAAGGACTTCATGGTAAACTAGCTGCAATTAAGCAACATATTTACTGTTACGTGTCTGACGAACAATTCCCTTGGAGCTTTTCTGTGATCTCTGGATTGTCTGTTCCAGTTTTATATCAGCATTGAATCTTCCCTCTCTGTCTTTCACCACACAATGTCTTTGGGTGAATTTTCTGGAGAGGTGTGGTTTTTTCCATCTCTAGCTTCCTCACTCTTTCCAAGTAGCTGGACCCATATCTCAGGTAGTTTATGCAATTAAATTCACGTAACACAGAAATCAGTGACTCCATAGTCTTCATGTGCATCTCCCAATCACCTTCCCCATCAGGATGTACCACGTTTCTCACTAGAGCTATCGTGTGTAAAACATTTCCACAGTACTTGCAAAGTTCTGCATTTTCTTCACATTCTTTGACAAACTCAACAAACTTGGTTTTTAGGTTTTCTGATTTTGAACTGATTGTATTGAACATTGCATTAATGAGTTCTGCTTAATACTGGCTAGATAGTTTTGCTTCCAAAGATTTCAGCCTCAACAAGTGCATTGTCTATGCCAGTGGTTCCCAACCTTTTGATTTCGGTGGACCTCCGCTTTATCATTACTGGAACCTGAGTACCCCCACTGAATCAATAATGGAATCTGAAGACCCCTCACTGAGACTTTAAGCCGGGGACCCAGGCATAAACATTGTTGATGATTTGAACCGCAAAGCAATGCACAAAAAATACCGAACAACAATCATATCAAACACATACACAATAATAAAACATTTTGGGACAGATTTACGAGACCTTGGCACCTCCTTGCTCCACACTAACCTATTTTTAAAGCTAATGTGGCCCAATGAGGCCAAAATCGGCGCACCAAATTTACAAGGTGGTTCAATGCATGCATTGCGCCACTTTGTAACCCTTTGCACTACATTATGCCTCCTCCAGGCATAATGCATGCAAAGGGAGCATTCCCCTGCTCAGAGCAGGAGTTAAAAGGAGGCACACCATTATTCATAATGGGCCACCATGGGCTTTGCAGGATTAGCATCTACATTTTTAATGCTAATCCTCCAAAGCTCCAAACTAGCATCAAATATTTTGTTACAGCGCACACTGGGAGCAGCACCACTTTTCTTAAATCAGGCCCTTTATTTTTTTTTCAAGCAAATAAAATAAAAAAATAAATATTATAATTTTAATAGAGAAATTCAATTGAAGCCACATATCACCCATACTACATTTGTTTGATGTACCTGCACTGCTCCCACAAATCAATCTGAGGATACTAATTTAACTTTTAGCCTCCAATTTCAAATTCCTTGATATTTACAGTGCATTTTAAATTTTCAAGTGTGGTTTTAGCAACTTTATTATATGCATTTTATTAATCTGGTAACATTAGTTAATTTTCTAAATATTAGGTAATTTTCCAAGCAATCACAGAACCCCTCACGTGGACCCTTCAGGGTCTAAACTAAACTTAGACCAAAAGTCTAAGACCAAAAGAAGCTTTGCAGCCCCCCCGGAGGTCTAAACTAAACTTAAACCAAAAGTCTAAGACTAGGGCCCTGATTTATACTTTTTGACGCAAACCTGCGCTAACGCAGGTTTGCGTCAAAAAGTGCACTGCCGGCTACTGCCATTCCTAGACACGATCTGGGCATCAGATTTAAGGAATGACGCTAGCAGGTGATAAGGCCCAGTTAGCGTCAAAATAAATTATTCTAACCAGGTAGGGGAGGCGTAGGGGAGACTGGAGGTTGTACGTCAAAAAATGGTGCTAGTCAGGTTAGCGTCAAAAATATTGACTCTAACCTGACTAGCGTCATTTTTTTGACACACAACCCCCATGCACATGACTCCTGTCTTATCAAAGACAGGAGTCATGCCCCGCAGCCCAATGGCCATGCTCAGGGGACTTATGTCCCCTGGGCTTCACCATAGGGCACTGTGCCATGTAGGGGGCCCAAGTTAGGCCCCCTATGGCACTTTGAAAAAAAAAACTTACCTGGACTTACCTTGGATGGGTTCCCCCATCCTTGGGTGTCTTCTGGGTGTGGGTGGCAGTGGCTTGAGGTGTGCCTGGGGGCAAGGAAGGGCACCTGTGGACTGCTTCCATGGTCTCTGACCATGGAAATGAGCCCACAGGTCCCCTAATGCTTGCCCTGACCCAGGCATTAAATAATGGAGCTAAACAGGCTTAGTGCCATTATTTAAGGTCCCCCTCCTCCCATGCGTGATTTTTGCACAGGAGGATAAATAAGGCGCAAAGGCCTTAGAGTCATTTTTTGCCCGGGAACGCCCACCTTGCATCTCATTGACGCAAGGTAGGTTTCCACGGAAAAAAAATGATCTTAACTCCAATATTTTGATGCTAGACGGGTCTAGCATAAAAATTTAAATATGGAGTTAAGTTTGCACAGGATTTGTGTAAAAAAAAAAAGACGCAAATCCAGAGCAAACAGAGTATAAATATGCCCCTAAAAGTCTAACTTTACTATGAGTAAAGTTAGACTTTTTGTCTAAGTTTAGACTTTTCGTCTAAGTTTATACTTTTGGTCTAAACTTAGTCCAAAAATCTAAATGTGGACCAAAAGTCTAACTTTACTACTAGTAAAGTTAGACTGTAGGTGTAAACCTAGACTTTTGTTCTTAGTTTAACTTTGTGAATCAGTCCCTTGGTGCAAGTTTGGACTTTTGGTCAAAACTGAGACCAAAAGTCTAACTTTACTACGAGTAAGGTTAGATTTTTGGACTAAGTTTAGACTTTTGGTCTTAACTTAGGGTCTGTTTTACAAAGGTAAACTTAGACCACAAGTCTAAGTTTAGAGCAAAAGTCTAAACCTAGACCAAAAGTCTAACTTTACTACAAGTAAAGTTAGACTTTTGGTCTAAATTTAGACTATTGGTCTAAACTTAGTTCAAAAGTCTAAACTTAGACCAAAAGTCTAGCTATACTACTGGTAAAGTTAGACTTTAGGTGTAAACTTAGACTTTTGGGGGGTCATTCTGACCCCAGCGGTCAGAGACCGCCGGGGCCAGGGTCGGCAGGAGCACCGCCGACAGGCCGGCGGTGCCCCGCAGGGCATTCTGACCGCGGCGGTTCGGCCGCGGTCAGATGCGGAAAACCGGCGGTCTCCCGACGGTTTTCCGCTGCCCCTGTGAATCCTCCATGGCGGCGGAGCGCGCTCCGCCGCCATGGGGATTCTGACACCCCCTACCGCCATCCTGTTCCTGGCGGGTCTCCCGCCAGGAACAGGATGGCGGTAGGGGGTGCCGCGGGGCCCCTGGGGGCCCCTGCAGTGCCCATGCCAGTGGTATGGGCACTGCAGGGGCCCCCGTAAGAGGGCCCCACTTTGTATTTCAGTGTCTGCTATGCAGACACTGAAATACGTGATGGGTGCCACTGCACCCGTCGCACCTTCCCACTCCGCCGGCTCAATTCTGAGCCGGCGTCCTCGTGGGAAGGATGATTTGCCCTGGGCTGGCGGGCGGCCTTTTGGCGGTCGCCCGCCAGCCCAGGGCAAATCCCAAAATACGCTCAGCGGTCTTTCGACCCCCTGGGTCTTAGTTTACCTTTGTGAATCAGGCTCTTGGTGTAAGTTTGGACTTTTGGTCTAAACTGAGACCAAAAGTCTAACTTTACAAGAGTAAAGTTACACTTTTAGGGGCATATTTATACTCTGTTGGCGCTGGATTTGCGTAATTTTTTTTGGTCTAAGTTTACCTTTGTGAATCAGGCTCTTGAGCTTTTGGTCTAAATTTACTTCTGTGACTTAGGCCCCATGTCATTGTATCTTTTTGATACACCAATTCTATTCATTGAAGTGATTAGCTCTCTACTTTTGCACTTGTCATAGATTGCGTGGGCAGTCATCATGTGTACCAGAGTTTTATTTTTGCCGTGATTAAATTCATAAAACATGATTTGGAAAAGACAGTACATTTGCACAGCATAAACCTGTAGGTTCATGGGATTGTAATCCACTTCTTCGCTTATATCTTCAAAGCCATCATCAATATTGTCGGCTTCTATTCCGAACTCAAGAACTTCGGTTCGCAACAGTTTTGCTTTGCTGATATTTAACAAAGATGTAAAAAAATTAAGACAACATCAAGCATTCTTGTTGACTCCCATGATTTGCGGAGCTGTGGGGCATCCCAAAATTTGTCATTAAGTCCAAAATCTAAATCTTTTAGGACGTTTCTTAAATATCATCCTGTGACCTTATTTTGGCAGCAAGAACTTCAGGAGTCAGATCGGCTGAGAATACCATTAGTGGCTCATTCTTTTTTTCTAATTTTGTCATTGTACATTGTCACCAGAAATATCTTAATTTCATTATTACGGATCAATACAGTTTCATCAATGTTGACCATTATTTCTTTCATCTCACTGAGTGTGAACCCGTAGCCAGCACTGAAGAGTGGCTTTAAAACTTATTTTGCTTTATGAAAGAGTGCAAACTTAACTGAAGGCTGGCCGATACATTGTTGCTCAGAGCTCATTGTGCATTCATATTTTCGAAAGCACGCAAACATGTTTGCCCATTGAGACTCACATTCTCTGTACTTTGTTCTTTCATCAATCACTTTGGCCCTTGTTCTGGTTAAACCAAAGAAAACACATTGAAGATTCTCTGCTTTCTGATCAATTGTTAAAGGTGGACGAGGGGTAGTCATCGATCTTCTAAGTGGATGGGCATTTGGTTTGGTTGTCATCGCTTTCCCAGAAGACTCGGATTCTTCTTGTGATTCACTGGTTTCTGCTATTTTTGATAATTTTTTTCCAGACTTTTTTCCATTGTATACAACTTGTAGCACTGTTTTTACAATGATAAAATATTTGATTGTCTTCATCCATCAGTTTCAATCTTTTGTGAACTTCATATTTTCCTATTTCTGCAGCATTTCAAACTCTCTTCTGTCCAGCTGCAGTGGATGTTAGTTTTTCTTTTGGATTAGTTTTGCATATGATCCATTTTTCTTTGTTGAAGAAGTCCTCAGATTTTGTAGTTAGTAACACTCTTTCAGGAGGTAAAGATCCTCTGCTATCCCTATTTTTGGTCATGCTTAGGAATTTGAATCCACTGAAAACCTGAAACAAGAACAATATTAAAATAAATTACCAATATGATGGTTAAAAACATCATTATAGAGCCACCATTTTGGAAAATGGTGGAAGGGTTGCTCTGAGGAGTTATTTTATGTCTCTATAATATTATTTGGCCCCCAAAACCTATGTTTTGACACTAAAATGAAGTATATAGGTCACATGGTTCCTGGAATATTACATAATCAGTGCAACACATCCGCCATTTTTAAAAAGGTCGTCCAGAAAAAATCGGCCCGGATTAGCAACGTCTACCCAAGCTGAAATACTACTCTAATGATACAAAAACACAAATCAAAAATGAAAATCACTGGACAGCATTTTTTAAGTAGGTATATCAAGGGGCCAGGACTAGGATGCTTCTAAACAATATGGCATAATTACAAGAGGTAGGTAAGTTAAAGCATTGGTGAAGTTCTGAAGTACAGAAATGTTTACACAATTTACAAAGACCCTGATGAGGTCTCATTTGACAGCTTATCAGCAAGTGCTACGTGTTCTGATACACATGAAATCCTTTGAGTAGAATGCTGCAGGGTCTGATTCTGGAACTTATAAGTCAATATATAAGTATTCTATAAAAACTCTCAATCACTGCAATTTTAGGGGGTCAGACAAAATGTAACTGTATATGGATGAATATATTAGTAAATGAATGAATGAGGCTTTATAAAGTGAGGAGATACAAATAGAAGACTGCGGAAAAGAGCAGCTGTAACAGTCTAAGTACTAAAGATAAACATGAGAAGAAAGCAGCCAAGCTTGAAGCTGTTTTTGAAATATAATGAAACGTAATTGGATCCAGAGCGGGAGAGGGAGACTGTTTTATAGTTTGGGGTAGTAAAATGTTCTTTGAGTAGACAGAAGTTGCCAGAAGGGCTCATACTTCTGAAATTCAGGCAATGGTGTGAAATGCTCACGTAAAGATACAAAAGATTTTAAAAATAATATTTTGTGAACTGATAACCAGTGAAGAGAAACAAAATGCTGGTGATGTGGTCTCTACACAAGAGAGGAAATCCCCACTTGGATAACTATTTTTGAAAGCTTATTGATAAAAATAAATCAAGGAGATAGCAAACAATTTGGTGATCCGGGATTTAAGATATAGAGCATGATAAAAAAAATAACACCATATCCTGTACAGTTGCAGGAGTGTAGGCACTGTCTGTAGTCAGAAAATATATGAAAATCCGTCTTCACTTTATGCACTGCAGAACAGGGGGTTGTACTTCATGGTCTTCCATGGATGGCACAAAAATAACCGAATATAGTATGATATGAGGCTTGAACAATATACCAGAAACAGCAGACACTGTCAGAAAAAGCAGTACATTGTCATATTCTCTGACTTCACATCTAGAGTTGACACCATTTTGGGAGCCTTTTTTATTGAACAAGACCTTATTGTGATTATTTTTTTCCACAGCTCAGAGCCGAATGCCTGTTTCAGCATCTCCCGCCACCAGCAGCGGGAGTAGCAAACCTTTAACCCCCTCGGTGCCCGAGAACGAGCTGGTCTCGTCCAGGCACACGGTGCTCGTGTGCCCTGGACGAGACCAGCTCGTCCTGCACCTGGCCCACGGGGGAGTGCTAGTGCTCTATCATGGGTCGAGTCGAGGATGGTAGGGGAATCCCTTCCCCTTCCACCCCGACCCCTCCCCTCGGCAATCTGATGACGTTGGCGCGCTGTGGCAGCGCCAACGTCATCAGAAGCTGCCGAGGACGCGTTGAAAGCCAGTTGCTTCTAGCGTGAGGGGAGAGAGGACGTCCTCCTAGTAAGTCCTTCTCCCGGGTTTTTTTTAGGGGGGAAAACAGACACAGCGGGAAAGGAAAGAGTTTTTCCTTTTCCCCTGTGCCTGTTTTCAGTGGATTCCTGGTCCACGATCGCGGACCAGGAACCCCACTAGGGACCAGGGATTTTCTCATGCTTTTATTTTGGGGAGCGACCCCTTGGGCAAGGGTCGCTCCCCTGGGGGGCTATTATTATTCCTATTTCGGCCCCCCCTGGGGGCAGATCGTCCGTTTTTTTGGCCGATCTGCCCCGGGAGGAGGGGGGGGGCGAAAACCACTTGAACACCAGGGATTTTGTTTCCAGTAAGTTTTTGGGCAGCGATCCCTTAGGCAAGGGTCGCTGCCCCAGGGGCACTAATTTTTTACATGTTTCGCCCCACCATGTTTTTGGCCAGGGAGGTCAAAACCCACTAGGCACCAGGGATTATGTTGTATGTGTGTGTGTTTTGTGTGCTTGGGGGGACCCCTTGGGCAAGGGTCGCCCCCAAAGGGGGGAAAATTAGTATTGGCCATTTCTGCACCCCTTGGGGGCAGAAACCACCAATACGCTGTGATTTTTTTTTGTTCCCATTTTTTTGTTTTGTGCTGAGGTGCCCCCTCTTGCCCTCTTTGGAGAGGGTCCCCCCCTAAACGGGGCACAGAGCTGTTGGCATCGGCCAATTGTTTTTATGCCCATCTGCCCCCAAGGGGGGCAGAAGGCACTAAGATATCAGAGATTATTTTTTTTTGGTTCCCTTTGTTTTTTTGTGTGCTGGGGGTGCCCCCTTTGACAAGGGTCGCCGCCCGAAGGGGGCACAGAGCTGTTGAGGGGGCAGAATCCACTTAGGCGCCAGGGATCTTTTGTGTGTGTTTTGTGTGGGTGGGGGGGCGGCCCCTTTGGCAAGCGTCGCTCCCCAAAGGGGGGCACATTACTGATGACCATTTCTGCTCCCCTTGGGGCCAGATCGGGCAGAAGCCACCAAGACATGAGGGATTTTTATTTTGCTTCCCTTGTTCTTTTTGTGCTGGGGCGCCCCCTTTGGCAAGGGTCGCCCCTCCCCAAACAGGGTACAGAGCTGTTGGCCATTTCTGCCCCCCTTGTGGGTAGGTCAGCCTATTATTTTTTTTAGGCCCATCTGCCGCAAAGGGGGGCAGAAGCCACTTGGGCACCAGAGGCAATTTCTAAGTTCTTGGTGGCGGGGTGTTTGTCAACTGGCGAAGTATTTGTATTTGTGATTATAACAGTTTATTTCTTCTTTTTGTTCTACTTCAAAGCTTTTGCTTCCTTTGCTGTGGATCCTTGCGGTTTTGGCAGTAGTTGTCCTGCGGTTTGCATAGTTGCATGTTTTAGGTAAGTGAAAGCAATTTACTCCAAAAGAGTATTGTTGACATGCATGAATTACATGTTTGTATGTGGTGTACTAAATGCAGTATTGTGTGTGGAAATGTCCTTAGATTTGAGCACAATAATATTTGTGTTGTCATATGTCTAATTTTTTTCTTTTTTCTTTTTAGTGGGATATCATTGGTGATTGCTGTGTCTGTGCAGAGTAGTTGCTGGGGAGTAGCTTTTTCAGGCAAGTGAGTGGTATAGTTTTTTAGTACAAAACTCTTTGAGATAAAGCTACACTTTGTTTATTACTTATTTTAGTGCTGGCTGTTGTTGGCAATCCACTTGTTGTTAGTGAGGATCATGGCTAACCGCAGAGTGACAGCTCAGCAGGTTGTTGGCATGCTTTTTCAGTCATCTTCAGACCATGATTACGAGACTGACTCTCCATCTGAGGCAGAGGAGGAACAGAGAGATTCTGGCAGTGACTTTTCTGGACGAGAGGATTCTTCTGATGAGGAAGCCACTCTCAGTGCAGATGAAGGACCTGCTTTAGAGGAGGACATTGATGTGCCAAGAGTACAGCAGCCTGGGTCTGAAGGGTTTCCCATTAGAAGACCTGACACCTGGATTGCCCCAAACATTGAGCAGCCACAGTTACCTGCATTTACTGGTCTCCCAGGGTGTAGAGTCAATACGGAAAACTTTTTGCCTGTCAATTTCTTTCACTTGTTTATGGATGATGGCTGGCAGTGTGCTTGGGGTGGCGCTTGGCTGGCGGTGTGCTCGGGGTGCCGCTTGGCTGGCGGTGTTCGTGGGGTGGTGCTTGGCTGGCGGTGTGCTTGGGGTGGCGCTTAGCTGGCGGTGTGCGTGGGGTGGCGTTTGGCTGGCAGTGCCAGCCAAACGTCAGTCCACACACTCCCATCAGCTAGTGTGACTGCTGTTTCAGGTATGTGGGCGTATGTAAGTGATGGGCCCTTGAGTGGCGCTGTTTGTCAATGCGAGTGTTGTAATGTGCTGGACCCGTGGCTGGCGGCGTGAATGGTCTTGTGAATGTCATGTACAGTATGAAAGGTGTTTGAATGGACTGTAAAACGGTTGGTGCCTTGATGCGGCTTTACAGCTCACGAGCTGTGAGTCATTGGTTCAGTTTTTTGGCCTTTCAGTTATTAACAGTGCTTTTCACTTTTGTGAAATCTCTTGTTAATAAAATTTGATCTACTGAACCACCATTCACCCTAGTGCCAAATCCAACGAGTATGCGTGGTACAAATGACAAAACCTGCTCCGCTGTAATCAGGCGTCGCAGCACACTTGTGACACGCTCGGTGTCTCAGGTGGGACCCCTATGATGAAGCTTACCACCAAATTGGTTGGTGGGTGAGGATTTTTTTTCACAAAACCTAAGTACGTTTCTTTTCACAATTTTTGTGTTTGGTACATCACGAACGTACGTGAACACATCAAAATGATATATCGTAAAACCACCTGTGTTTGGGGGTGAGGTGGCACCTATGTTTTTGGTCCTGGGTGAGGACTTCATCTAGGGAAACCTGCCAAACCCAGACATTTTTTAAAACTAGACACCCCAAGGAGTCCAGGGAGGTGTGGCTTGCGTGGATCCCGCAACATTTTCTTACCCAGACACCTCTGCAAACCTCAAAATGTGCTTAAAAAAGCATATTATCCTGACTTTTCTTAGTAGGATCATCGCTCCAGCACAAAATTCCTACTCCTCAGCGTTCCCCTCAGCCTCCCAAGTAAAATGACACTTGGGGGAACGCTGGGTGGAAGGACATTTTTGGCTCCTCTCAGATTCTAGAACTCTCTGTCACAGAAATGTGAGGAAAAAGTGGTTTTTTAGCCACATTTTGAGGTTTGCAAAGGATTCTGGGTAACATAACCAGGTGAGAGCCCCACGAGTCGCCCCGTGTTGGATTCCCCTAGGTCTCTAGTTTTTAAAAATGCACAGGTTTGGTAGATTTCCCCAGGTGCCAGCTGAGCTAGAGGCCAAAATCCACAGGTAGGCACTTTGCAAAAAACACCTCTATTTTCTTTGAAAAAATGTGATGTGTCCACTTTGTGTTTTGGGGCATTTACTGTCGCGGGCACTAGTCCTACCCACACAAATCAGGTACCATTTTTATTGGGACACTTGGGAGAACGCTGGGTGGAACGAAATTTGTGGCTCCGCTCAGATTCCAGAACTCTCTATCACCGAAATGTGAGGAAAAAGTGTTTTTTTAGCCGAATTTTGAGGTTTGCAAAGGATTCTGGGTAACAGAACCTTGTGAGAGCCCCACAAGTCACCCCATCTTGGATTCCCCTAGGTCTCTATTTATTAAAAATGCACAGGTTTGGTAGGTTTCCCTAGGTGCCGGCTGAGCTATAGGCCAAAATCCACAGGTAGGCACTTTGCAAAAATCACCTCTGTTTTCTTTGAGAAAATGTGACGTGTCCACTTTGTGTTTTGGGGCATTTCCTGTCACGGGCACTAGGCCTACCCACACAAGTGGGGTACCATTTTTATCGGTACACTTGGGGGAATGCTGGGTGGAAGGAAATTTGTGGCTCCTCTCAGATTCCAGAACTTTCTGTTACCGAAATGTGAGGAAAAAGTGTTTTTTTAGCCAAATGTTGAGGTTTGCAAAGGATTCTGGGTAACAGAACCTGACGAGAGCCCCACAAGTCACCCCATTTTAGATTCCCCTAGGTCTGTAGTTTTCAAAAATGCACAGATTTGGTAGGTTTCTCTAGGTGCCGGCTGAGCTATAGGCCAAAATCCACAGGTATGCACTTTGCAAAAAACACCTCTGTTTTCTTTGGGAAAATGTGATGTGTCCACTTTGTGTTTTGGGGCATTGCCTGTCGCGGCCACTAGGCCTACCCACACAAATGAGGTACTATTTTTATCGGGACACTTGGGGGAATGCTGGGTGGAAGGAAATTTGTGGCTCCTCTCAGATTCCAGAACTCTCTGTCACCGAAATGTGAGAAAAAAGTGTTTTTTTAGCCAAATTCTGAGATTTGCAAAGGATTCTAGGTAATAGAACCTGGTGAGAGCCCCACAAGTCACCCCGTCTTTAATTCCCCTAGGTCTCTAGTTACAAAAATGCACAGGTTTGGTAGGTTTCCCTAGGTGCCGGCTGAGGTAGAGGCCAAAATCCACAGGTAGGCACTTTGTAAAAAAACACCTCTGTTTTCTTTGCGAAAATGTGATGTGTCCACGTTGTGTTTTGGGGCACTTCCTGTCGCGGGCGCTAGGCCTTCCCACACAAGTGAGGTACCATTTTTATCAGGAGACTTGGGGAACACAGAATAGCAAAACAAGTGTTATTGTCCCTTGTCTTTCTCTACATTTAGTCCTTCCAAATATAAGTCAGTGTGTAAAAAAGACGTCTTTTTGAGAAATGCCCTGTAATTCACATGCTAGTATGGGCACCCCAGAATTCAGAGATGTGCAAATAACCACTGCTCCTCAACACCTTATCTTGTGGCCATTTTGGAAATAGAAAGGTTTTCTTGAAACCTATTTTTCACTCTTTATATTTCATCAAATGATTTGCTCTATAGCTGATATACAATGAAAACCCATTACAAGGTACAGCTCATTTATTGGTTCTGGGTACCTAGGGTTCTTGATGAACCTACAAGCCCCATATATCTCTGCAACCAGAAGAGTCCAGCAGACGCAACAGTATATTGCTTTCAAAAATCTGATATTGCAGGAAAAAGTTACAGAGTAAAACGTAGAGAAGAACTGCAGTTATTTTACCTCAATTTCAATATGTTTTTATTTCAGTTGTTATTTTCTGCAGGAAACCCTTGTAGGATCTACACAAATTACCCATTGCTGAATTCAGAATTTTGTCTGCTTTTCAGAAATGTTTAGGCTTCTGGGATCCAGCAGTGCTTTCACATCCATTTCTGTCACTGACTGGAAGGAGGCTGAAAGCACAAAAAATTGGAAAAATGGGGTATGTCCCAGTAAAATGCCAAAATTGTGTTGAACAATTGGGTTTTCTGATTCAAGTCTGCCTGTCCCTGAAAGCTGGGAAGCTGATGATTTTAGCACTGCAAATCCTTTGTTGATGCCATTTTCAGTGAAAAAATCACAAGCCTTCTTCTGCAGCCCTTTTTTCCTATTAAAAAAAAGAAGACATTTTCACTGTATTTTGGCTATTTTCTTGGCCTCCTTCAGGGGAACCCACAAAGTCTGGGTACCTCTAGAATCCCTATGATGTTGGAAAAAAATGGACGCAAATGTGGCGTGGGTAGCTTATGTGGACAAAAAGTTATGAAGGCCTAAGTGCGCCCTGCCCCAAATAGCCAAAAAAAGGCCTGGCACCTGAGGGGGAAAAGGCCTGGCAGCAAAGGGGTTACAAATAAAACAATAATAAACAATGTTTATTATTGTTTTATTTTTTAAGGGGAGGGGCCATAGGGGTGATGGCCAGTGAGGGGAGTGCACAGAGCACTCCATTCAGTGCGCATGTATGTTTGGCCGGCCGTCTCAGACCGGCCAAACACATGTGTACAAAGAATCTCCCCAACTCTGCACTGAGTTTCTGGGTTGGGGAGAGCAGGTCCAGGCTCCCAATCGGTGTTGGAGCGCCGAGCCAGGGTACTCCAGCCAATCATAATGGTGATTGGCCACAGGGCAGGCTGGGAGCCTACAGCTCAGCAGAAATCGGTGTTGTGGTGGCAAGGTTCAAGTACGTTTTTTTGTTTTTTTTGTTTTATTTCCCCCACTCCGCCACTTTGCCCAGTTGCCAGCTGTGACAGGCCTATTTTAAGTGCATAGTGATTTCATTTAATCAGATATTTCTTTCAGTTAGTGCTTTATTTTCAGATAATACACTTTGGAAACAGGGTCAATGTTTGCCTCTTTCTGTTTCAGAGTTTTTCTATCTGAAAGTAAAGCAGTAACTAAGAGAAATATCAGGTTAAATTAATTATTTTTTTGTACAGCAGACACATAAAATAGACGCTGCACATTAAAAGTCCATCATGTTTCAGCCTCTTTTCATATTGTGGTGTATTTCCCCAGTGCAAAGCTGTATGCTACATACAAATACACATTGATGAAATAGGAGCCGAAAAACATGTCACTCGGACGGTGTCATGATGGGCTTTCCTGGAGTCGTAAGGAGCCAAGCGCCTGTTTTATGTGCCTGCAGTGCACAAAATAAATTAATCTAACCGCCTATTTTTCTGAGTTGTTTTACAACAGCAAAGCTTGGAAATAGTGAGCAAGGTTTGCCTTTTTCTTTTTCTGAACTGAACTGTCTGAAATGCAACACAACTGCAGTATAACACAACAAAATCACATTGCAATACTGCAGCACAAAAACGCACCAACACAATAAATAACAGAACCCATCACCACTACAACAAAACTCTACACAGCAACATCCACAAACACTGTTGTCACATATTAACAGCTCCAAAATGCTGTATTCATAATATGGTGGTACGAAGTGTTTGAGCAAGTAATGCCTTAACTTACTACCAAGGACTTAAAATAGCATCAATAAAAAATGGTTTGTGATCTGAACCCAAGGTGTCATGGGGAAAGAAAAAAGTTTGTGATGTGTAGGCACGGCAAACCTTGCATATTTGTTGCTAGAATATGCAGCAATACACTTCCTAAAGCAGTGGTTCAGATCCTTTTGACTTCTGAGGGCCCCCACTTCATCATTACTGGAATCAGGGGACCACCGCTGAGTCATTATTGAAATCCTGGGACCCCCACTTTCATTATTGCAATCCAGGGACCCCTACTGAATCAGTATTGCAATCTGGGGACCTCAGCCTCAGCAATGTTAATGATTCGAAGTACCAAATAATACACACAAATATGGAAGCAAGCATTTATCAAACAAGTGAACAAATGATGAAATATTTTATTGAACTGACAAATATTAACAGAAAAATCAAAATTTTAATTTTAATGGGAAGGTTGGAGCTTTTTTTTAATTGACTGTGCATTGACGACACATTCTCAGCCAATGCCACAAAGCCCATTTTAAGTGAGTGAATAAAAAAAAAAATGAAATAAGATAAAAAATAACCTTTAATACAGAATAATCAGGGAAGTTCATTAAATGAGATTGTTTCTCTTTTCCATGCTAAATCCTCTTGTGCAACTTACAGACCCTGTACCATGATTAGTATACTCCTCACTATGGTCCCCATTTACAGACATTAGGTGTAGGGCAGAGCCGCAAGCCTTTTAGCTGTGCTGCCCTATGCAGGATCGAAAGGACAGGAATGCACCTTCTTTACGTGACACAGTGGCCCATATTTATACTTTTTGACGCACAACTGCGCTGCGGACTGGTGTGAGTAAAAAGAAATGAAAGCTTGGGCGTCAAAAATGGGGCAAGTCAGGTCTGAGGCAAAATTTTGGCATCAATCCGATTTGCGCCATTTTTTTTTACGCCCAACCCCCATTGAAATGACTCCTGTCTTAGCAAAGACAGGAGTCATGCCCCCTTGCCCAATGGCCATGCCCAGGGGACTTAAGTCCCCTGGGCATGGTCATTGGGCATAGTGGCATGTAGGGGGGCACAAATCAGGCCCCCCTATGCCACAAAAGAAATCGAAAAAATATACTTACCTGAACTTACCTTAACTTCCTTGGGATGGGTCCCTCCATCCTTTGGTGTCCTCCTGGGGTGGGCAAGGGTGGCAGGGGGTGTCCCTGGGGGCATGTGTGGGCACCTCTGGGCTCCTTCTGAGCCCACAGGTCCCTTAACGCCTGCCCTGACCCAGGCGTTAAAAAACGACGCCCATCAGGCTGGGCGCCGTTTTTTAAGGCCTGCCCCCTCCTGTGCGTCAAAATGACGTCACAGTATAAATATGGGGCACAGGCCTTAAAGTCATTTTTTGGAAGGGAACACCTACCTTGCATATAATTAACGCAAGGCTGGTTCACCCTTCTAAAAAATGGCGCACATGGTGGAACTTTGACGCCCGCGGGGTCGGACGTCAAAGTATAAATATGGGGCAGTGTTTGCGCCGAATGTGCGTCAAAAATTTTGATGCACATTCGGCGCAAACAGAGTATAAATATGCCCCAGTGTGTTTCTGTCCTTTCAGCCAGCGCCGGCACAGAAAGTGCTGCTGAGTGCCAATCCAGGCACCATGCAGGGTGTCTGCATGTTTGGCACAATTGTTTTTGTGCAGAAAGGGATACTTTACTGCACAAAAACAATCAGTGGAGGAGTTTTCCTCTTTCTATGTATGCTGCAAAATGCAGCACACATAGAAATAGGAGAGCACGAGGAGAAATAATGTTATATCTCCTCATTACTTCTCCCCTGGGGAGGAGTACACTTTTGGCTCATTCCCAGGTTTACAGATTGTTGTGAATCTGGGAATGTGTCAAATCCCATGTGTGTTGTATGAGAAAACCCACCATAATACCCATGGAATGCCTCCTTGATGTAGCAAATGACAAAGCAGTGCTTTGTGCTGCCTTGCCTTACTCCATATCTATTAGGCTATGCAAAGCCACCCAGGGTGGCTTTGCGTCTCCTCATCGATATGATTGAGAGGCCTGCCCCACCGGAGCGTCATAAAAAGTGATGCTTCTGAAACGCAGGCCTCTTGTAAATGAGGCCCTGTGTTTAAAGAGGCTATCCTAGCTTTGGCATACAACTGGTTTGGGCTAATAATTTTTAAGTGATGTGTACACTCGGACCCGCATGTTTTAAGTTGTCTGCCTGGATATGTGGCACTATGTATAACATATCTTTCTGTTTACAGCTGACAACCTTAGATTGCTTGCTGTATCAGGAAGCCTTCTTCCACTGTACTCCTAAACCCTGCATGGAAATGTACCTTGACTTCCAATGATTCCTCTCTATTCTACCTTCAGAGTGACTCACTTCTTAACTTCCATCCTCCTTGTGCCTTCTATTTCTTATTATAGCCTCCTTCGAGTCTCATCCCTGTCTGCCTTATCTCTCTGATTGTAATTCTGCTGTTGGCTGATACCTTCTTTCATTGATCACAACCTTTCTTATTTAAAGCCCTATCCCTCTAATCTATCATTCCCTAATCTCTGCCAGCCTATCTATTTTACCAGCTATTTACCTAAAACCACGTAGCCCCTTCTAATAATCCCTCCTAGGTGGTATTAATATATTCTATCATCAAGTAACTGGAGTACATGCCTGCATTTAGCCACTGGATTAACCACTAACCTTGAGTTCTGTTTTAGCGTACTACTCGCCATGAAGCACCTCAGCGCCTCGTCAGGGGTAGCAAGTGCTACATAAATACAGTTATAATTGTCCATTCTATGCTCTGTTTGAAATCCTTGTACTGCTCTCACTAATCAATCTGAGGATAAAGTTTCATTTCTAGCCTCCAATTTCAAATTACTTTACATTTATAAACCATTTTAAAATGTCCAATTGTACATCTTCCTTCTTCATTTATATACACTTTATTAATCCATTAATGTGGTTTAATTTCCTAAGAGCCCCCCCTCAACCTCCTCCCCCAAGTAGGTGTAACGCTCACTCAGAGGTCCTCGAACCGCAGGTTAAGAACCAATGGCCTAAAGTAAAACTTGACATTTAGGATATAGGGGGTTATTACAACTTTGGAGGAGGTGTTACTCCGTCCCAAAAGTGACGGTAAAGTGACGGATATACCACCAGCCTATTACAAGTCCATTATATCCTATGGAACTCGTAATATGGCTGGTGGTATATCCGTCACTTCACCGTCACTTTTGGGACGGATTAACACCTCCTCCAAAGTTGTAATAACCCCCATAGTTTAGTTCAGTTTCAGGACTTGCAATTGCTACATTTGAAGAATTATAAGTCAATGAGTATCACTGACAGATGAGGTGTGCAATAGGGTGTTCTGCCAAGTATGATCATAAGTATGTATATTTTGATCAATGACAGAAGTAAAGTCTAAATATCAGTACAGAAGACTAATTTCAAATCTACCTTTTTCACAGCCGTGCACATCTGCATGGGTAATGAGTATGAATTACACCCACACAGGCTAAGTGACATGGAAATCCGTGTCTAATTCCAGCATTGGTTCCTTTGCATTAGCACTCCGTCGAAAGAGCGATAATTGCTTAATGGAGGACATAGAAATCCTTTAATGAATGTGAGAGTTGTCTTTTAATAGATATTGTTTCATATGGAATTTGTTAGATGTTAACTGAATACATTATTCACTTACTTGTTAAAGTTTCTCTGTCTCTCTCTTTAGCCTTTCCATAATGTCACATAGAGATAGTTTGGGCCCTAGTATGAACTCTGGAGGGGTATTCGGTATAAAACGCACCTGACAGAATCTGACACTAATAGCTTAGAATTTATTGGGTGCACTGTAAAGCACCAATTCCAAGTTTTCCTCAGAAATGGAGAATAACTCGGGGATTTTGGTACTTAATGCAACAAAATGTACTTGCCCTAATAATGACCGGTATATTGGTCTCTTCTTAAATTCCTCCAGATTTAAACTACTGACGTTTAACGAGGGTGCAGACCTTAGTGTTCCCAGTAATGACTGGGTATGGTAAAGTACTCAAAAGTTATAATTCCGAGCCTTGAGGTGACAGGGGTTTCCACAGGGGTCGGAAATTTCTGGGCCATTAGTAATCAGGCCCTTTCATCACACTCACTCCACACATGCTTTGTCACTGACACTAGTAAGTTGTCAATTCCACATCAATCACAAACTCTAGTTCACTTTAAAGGTGTTTCTACTCACATTGGTACAAATGGCATTTGAATGTGTATAATGATGTGATGCAAGAGTTCAGTAAGGATTTGTAAGACTTTAATCACTCACTCAAGTCATTAGGCAGGAAATAAAACGTCCTCCACTTCAAACCATGTCCCAAGTTGCACTGAGCAAGTGGATGAAGCAAGTGAACCTAGCAGCCATTGCGAAGATTGCTCTCCCTAAAGAATGATGTCTGCACTTTTTTTCCTACCAATTCAACCAACCAACCAACCTTCCTTCCTTTCTTCCTTTTCCATCCATAATGAGCAATTATCCATCCGTTCTTTCTGGAGATCAGTCTCTAATCAAATCAAAGGAGCCATAAAAACAATTTAAATGTTGCATTTTACGCAGACCTATAGCTAATAACGAAGGATACATTCAGAACTTAAACATGTTCTTCTGAGTTTCACTGACCAAGATGTTACCTCTGACACCCCTTTGCACAGTTGAATAAGCAGTCTAATAGAGATACAGTAGTCATATAGCTAATAATAAAAGAATAGTGTCAGTCACACATCTAGTGAAACACTGAGGCCCTGATGTATACTTTTTGGTGCAAAGCTGTTCCAACGCAGATTTGCACCAAAATGTTTGGCACCGGCTTGCACCATTTCTGTGCACCAGCTGGGCACCATATTTATGGAATGGGGCAAGCCAGTGCAAAGGGTAAACTAGTGTAAAAAAAATGACGTTAGACGGGAGGGGCTGGTGGTATGGAAGAAGGGAGTTTTGCACCAAAAAATGACATTAGGTAGGTTAGAGTAAAAATAATGCCTCTAACCTGCCTAGAGTCATTTTCTGAAGCAAAACCATCCATACCACATGACTCCTGTCTTAGAAAAGACAGGAGTCATACCCACCACCCCAATGGCCAGCACAGTGGACCAGGGCCCCCTGGGCATGGCCACTGCACCCAGTGCCATGTAGGGGGCCCATTTCAAGGCCCGCAATGGCACTTAAAAAATACTTACCTCTACTTACCTATACTTAACTGAGATGGGGTCCCCCATCCTCCGCTGTCCCTCTGGTGTGGGTGGGGGTGTCTCTGGGGCCTGGAGAGGGCACCTGTGGGCTTATTCCATGGTGTTCTACCATGGAATTAGGCCCACAGGTCCCCTAACGCCTGCCCTGACCCAGGCGTTAAACAATGGGGCAAAGCAAGCTTTGCCCCATTATTTGACCCCTCCTCCCCGTGTGTGATTTTAGCACGGGGAATAAATATGGCGCTAAGACCATAGTGTCATATTTTGCACAGGAACGCCTACTTCGGATCTCATTGACGCAAAGTAAGTTTTCACATCCAAAAAAGAACTTTAACTCCATAAATTGGGCACTAGACGGGTCTAGCGCCAAAGTATAAATATGGAGTTAGTTTTGCACTGAATTTGCATTAAAAAAAAGATGCTAATTCAGCGCAAAACAATTATAAATATGCCCCTGATAGAGCCACTTCTACATACACTAATTAAGGCACTAACTCAACCAGCCATACACCAAGGCACATATTGATTAATACACTGATACACCCAGGCACACACTAATGCATGCACTAACTGACCCAGGCACACACTAAAACATACACTGTAACACCCTGGCACACACAAATGCATGCACTGACACACCCAGGTGTACACTAATGCATTGACTGAGATACCCAGGTACACATTAATAAATATACTGCAACACACAGGAGATAGTGATCTATACACTGAGACATGCAGGGACACAGTGATGTATACACTGAGATGGAAAGACACACTCACATGTATACACTGAGACACCGAGGCATACACTGATGCACAGACTGACATATGCAGACACACTCTCAACACACCTAGGTACACACTGATGCATACACTGAAACACCCAGGCACACACTGATGCGTACACTGACACACCCTGGCACACACTGATACATTCAGTGACACACCCAGGCACACAGTGATGAATACACTAACACACCCAGGTACACACTGATGCATTCACAAACAGAGCCAGGCACACACTGATGCATTCAGTGACACACCCACGGACACACTGATGCATACACTAACACACCCAGGCACACACTGATACATACACTAACACACTCAGGTACATACTGATGCATACACTGACACACCCAGGCACACACCAATGCATTCAGTGACAGACTCTGGACACAGTGATGCACACACTAACACACCCAGGCACACACTAGTAAATATACTGACACATCTAGGCACATACTAATGCATACACTAACACAGCCAGGTACACACTTATCCACACACTGATACACCGAGGCACACACTGACGTATAGACTAACACACATAAGCACACACCTATACATACACTAACACACACAGACACACAGTGATGCACACACTGACAAACCCAGACAGATACTGATATATACACTGACACTCCCAGGGACACACTGATTAATGCAGGCATATACTTCTGCAGACACTGAGACACCCAGACAGACACTGATACATACACTAAGGCACCCAGGTATATACTAATGCACACACTGACACACCCAGAGACACTCACTGATGCATTCAGTGACACACCCAGAGACACACTGATGCATACACTGACATACCTAGACACACACTGATGCATGCACTGACACACCCAGGCATACACTGATGCACACACTTACACACTCCGACACACACATATGTATACAGTACCATATAGAAACACACTATAGTGCACTCTGTCACATATTGTATCCATAAATATCACAGACACAGCTTTTTTTAAATAAATGGAATGGTTCGAACAAAAACCTTTTAGGTTTTTTTAAAGTTTTTGTATCAATTTTGTTTTTTGTTGCTTTTTCAGAAAAAATGGTTGTAGAATTAGTTAGCCAAGAATAAACAGCAAATAAACGTGCTTAAATAATAAACATTATTTGATGATTGTGTAGAAAGAAAAACTAGCAACCTTGGTTGCTAACAGCTTTGAAAAACTCTTCAACAGATGACTGCTTTGCAGAAAGGAGGATGTGGCAAGTTTCACAATATGTCACTGTGCCTCCTAATTCTCGCAACACTAATGGGACAGTGATGGCAGTTGTTGCCTGTCCTTGTCTACCAGCAGAAGATGATGTCCCTTCACCAGCATCCCTGTCTTTTATCATCCTCCTGTATGCTCTCTCATGGATTGTGCGAAGGTGATTCTGCGTTGAAGATGTCCAGTGAGAGTACTTTTGGCTGGTACCTCTTGACAGCTGCTTGCCACATAGGGTGCATGTGACAAATGTTGCAGACACTTTTTTCCTCTCCTGTAGCAATTGCAAAACATTGCCACACGTCACTTGCCTTCTGGCTTCCTCTACTTTCTTCCACCTCTATACCAGAGTCTTCTTCTTCATGTTGTTCAGAAGATGCACCAACCATATTCCAAACCTCCAAAACCAGAAAACCAAAGAGTGAGACTAGATATCACAACTGCATCCATAGTATTTAATCTAGAAATTAGTGGCCTAGGGTGTGGCTACAAAAGTTATAGGATTTGGTCCAAATACAGCCAATGAAATGAGAAGGTTTCTTTTTCAGATCAGACGGATCCGCAGATCGACAAAGGGTCCAGGTGGCTGCAGCCTACCCCACCCCACCCAGCCAACCCCACACTGCACACAGTCTTTGGTCATGTGCAGCGTGAGGTTGGCCTCAGGGTCTGGCTTGCAGCCACATCCTCCGTCCAACTCCCTGCAGGCAGCCAATCCCAAGCTGTGCACAGCCTTGGCCATGGAGCTTGGGCCGCCACCAGGCCCGGTGGCAAAACCCAGAGTAGGCTGCCAATACCATGCTGTGCACAGCCTTTGGTGTGTGCAGTATAGGGTGGGCCTTCGGGCTCCAGTAACCCCCAACCCACTCGGCCAAAATATATATATCTTAAGGGGAGGTTGGCATGCAGCCCCCCCAGAGTCTTGAAAGGTCCCAGGCATGCATCCCCTGAGGCCAAATACAATTAAACAGGGAGGGGGCACGTAGACCCTCCTTCCCAAGCCTTACTGAGCCCTCTCTTGGGGCCAAAGTATAAGGGGAGAGGGTTGTGCAGGTTCTTTTCCCCAGCACTAATAGACCCTGATGGCCCCATTCCCCGGTGCCAAATAAAATTTAAAAAAAGGGGAGGGCAGCAGTGTGCCCACCTCCCTAAGCCAGTATAGGCCCCAGGGACCACAACCCTGGGGACAAATGTAAAAAAATGGGGAAGTGCATGTGTCCCCCTCCTCAAGCCTTCTTAGGCCCCGGGGACCCCATCCCTTGGGGCCAGTAGTTTTTTTTAAAGGGGAGAGGGGCCATGTGACCCCCATCATTAAGCCTAGTTTGGCCCCGGGGTCCTCACCCCCCCAGGGCCCGCATTATAAATAGGTGGGTACCCAGGTGCTCACCCAAGGCACCTACCAAGCAGACATTGACAGGAGTCATGCCCCCTTGCCCAATGGCCATGCCCAGGGGACTTATGTCCCCTGGGCATGGTCATTGGGCATAGTGGTATGTAGGGGGGCCCAAATCAGGCCCCCCTATGCCACAAAAAAAATACGAAAAAAATACTTACCCCAACTTACCTCTACTTCCCTGGGATGGGTCCCTCCATCCTTGGGTGCCCTCCTGGGGTGGGCAAGGGTGGCAGGGGGTGTCCCTGGGGGCATGGGAGGGCACCTCTGGGCTCCTTCTGAGCCCACAGGTCCCTTAACGCCTGCCCTGACACAGGCGTTAAAAAACGGCGCCCATCAGGCTGGGCGCCGTTTTTTAAGGCCTGCCCCCTCCTGTGCGTCAAAATGACGTCAGAGTATAAATATGGGGCACAGGCCTTAAAGTAATTTTTTGGAAGGGAACGTATTCGTATAATTAACGCAAGGCTGGTTCCCCCTTTCAAAAAATGACGCACATGGTGGAACTTTGACGCCCGCGGGGTCGGACGTCAAAGTATAAATATGGAGCAGGGTTTGCGCCGATTGTGCGTCAAAAATTTTGACACACATTCGGCGCAAACAGAGTATAAATATGCCCCTTAGTTTATACATATCAAATATTCTTTTTTTTCTTTTCCTTTTCTTTTTTTTTTTTTTTACAGCAGAGCTCATCATATAACACAGGTGTAAATGCTGCCTCCCTCTTCAGTTCAGCCCCCTCAGGCACCAGCATGTGAGATGCTTTGCATGCAGCATGAGAATGTATTTCTGACAGGAATGGGGCGCACTCCCTCTCTCGATGTGTTGTGAAATATCTCCGCACAGATAATGTTATTTGTGTAGCGTGATCCCTATAGGAGCGCTTTACTCAAGCACCACAGGAAACAGCAACATGCTTGAGCACCAATATGTTGCCCCAGAACCGTTTGCTGGCTTCCACAAATACAGGGTAATGTGCATTCTGAAACACGTGGCCAGGCGGGCGCTCTCAACGCTCTGTTCAACCCTTCATTTTTCCTATACAGGCATGAGTTGTATTTTCTGCTTATTACATGAGCGACCCAAAAAGCTTTTGTCGTTCCTGCTCACGCTGTTTTATCACAAACAAAATTCCTTTGCTCCACCTGTGTGCCCCCTTCGCTTCCTTCCTTTAATCTGTTTTCCATCACAAGTCTCCTAAGATAACAGACATGCGATGACTTTGCTGCCTGCTTATGCCTGGGAAGCACTTCACAAGGCCCACTGGTGTCTGAAACCAAATTCTCCCTCTGCTAATACAGTTTGTATCCACCTTGTTTAAGGAAGTCAGCGCTGGGCTTGAACTTCTCTGTCACAGTGTTCACGTGAAATACTATCGCCAGTCCAGCTGTAGCCCATTCACAGCTCAGGCTCTGTATTTCTACCTGTGAAACTGCAATGAAGAACAGAAAAGAAATGCTACACTAGAAGTCAGGACAAGTGAGTAATCGTTTGTACAGACTCGTTTTTGTGTCGTGCAGTCACAATAAACATTGTCTCATGCACAATGAGTAAAGTGGTTAGCTTGGATCTGTGATAACGTGTTGTCACCACTCTTCATACTTAAAGTTGCCATATGTCACGAAGTAGGGGGATGTTCAACTTCTTAATTTCCTTTGATTAGTAGTGCAATTTG
The DNA here is from genome assembly GCF_031143425.1 of Pleurodeles waltl. Taxonomy (NCBI): domain Eukaryota; kingdom Metazoa; phylum Chordata; class Amphibia; order Caudata; family Salamandridae; genus Pleurodeles; species Pleurodeles waltl. The sequence continues at coordinate 452,927,402 of NC_090439.1, read as the reverse complement.
GGAGTTGTTGCTCAAGCTGACATCATGAATTAAAGCGCATTAAAACACTGTTTTTTTTAACAAACAGCTCTGTAGTGGAATTCTGCTTTTTGGTGTAGAACATCCCATTTTTAGGTTTCGCGTGCCTTACAACGAAAAAAAAAAATATTATTCACATAGGCAAACCCTAATGATTTTTACCAATGCTTGTTTAACATTGGGTTTGAGGGGCGCTCGCTCAAGTCTCTATGAACCCAACCGTCCAGATATACAAATATTTTTGGAGTTTATTTTCTCAAAAACTACTGAATGGATTTACACCAAATCACAAAAAGCACAATCTACAAACCACGATCTAGCTTTCTGCCAAATTTGTTGTAATTCGGTTAAGTTGTTTTTGTGGTGGCGCAGTATTAAGAAGTCTATGGAAAATGAATGGGGAAATTCGTTTTATTGAGCACTACTTTTTTCTCAGCCCCCACTTCACAGATCAGCCCAAAAATGTCCAGAAAAGAGCAGAGGTGAATTAGCTTTTTTGTTGGAATGCTTTGTGAATATTTGTCACACAGAGCAAAAGTTATGAGCAAACCCAAAAATGTCATGTCTATGGAAAGCAATCCTAACTATAACTACCCAGTGGCAACCACCACTGGGTGATATGTATGTATATTATATTGACCCGGTCTAAGTTTAGACTAAAAGTCTAAGTTTATGACTGTTTGGTATTGACAAAGATAGGTTAAGAGTACTATCTTTACATCTGCAATCGGGGCGGATCATCCGCACTTGGAGCGGATCATTCGCACTCATGAGGGAGGAGCAAACCCTTCATAGTGACACACCTGTGTCAGTGCCTACCATCCCCTCACCCACCTCCAGCTGGAACTCCTCAGCCCACACCCAATCCCAGCCTTGCTACACATACAAAAACAGAGCTGTAACAAACAAACCTTTTCAGACCTTTAAACATGTTGCTGAATATGCTTGTTGGTTTGGCCCTTGCCATGTGACAGCAGTATTTGAGGAGAAGGAGGAGGAGAGTAGGGAGGATCTTCAGACTAAGGATCAACCTCTTTGGGATGTCCACCAAGATGTCATTGCCAGTCACCGTTTTTCCACAGATATCATCTTCAAGATTGTTTTTGAGTGAGAATAGGAGCTTGACTCTGTGACCTACCAATCTCATGCCATCCCAGCCTGTCAAGATCCTAGCAGCTCTCCATTTGTTTGATACAGGGTAGTTCCAGAGGTTCTCTGTTGACATTGTGGGAATCTCCCAGGCAACCCAGTCCTGATGCCTGTACCAGGTACTGAGCTGCAGCAACAGGAGAGCACATCACCACATACGAATGCCCCATGTACTGGCCAGAAGGCAAGGGTTAGCTAGGGATGTCTACCTCATGTCCCACTTCCCACATGTGCTGGGTGCTTTTGATTGCACTCATGTGGCTCTTTAGCTACCTCGCCACAATGCACATATCTTCTGCAACAGACACAGCTGGCACTCCATCAATGTGCAGGCCAGTGGTAGCTTCATTGATGTGCATGAAGTGATCCCAGGCAGTACCCATGATAGCTATGCATTCCGCAGTTCACCTCTTGCCTGGTGGTTGGTAGCAGGAGAATTTGGCAACATGTGGCTACTGGGTAAGTACCAAGCACCACACAAGTATGACGTATTATTGTTCTATAAGATGCACAACTGTTAAATAACACCAATTCTCATGCCACATACATGCCCCCAATACATAGAGTATGTACCATTTTATACCTCATGTACTGTACTGATGCAAGAGGGAAATGTACAAATATCACTCCACTTCCCTCCTCAGGTGATGCTGCATATGCACTCTCCCCTCATCTCCTCACGCGATACAGATGTGCAACCATTGTACCTCAGCAGGGGTACAATAGAGTACACAGACGTACACAAGGCATCATTGTGTGCACTTTTGGTCTCTTGAAGTCAAGATTCAGCTGTATCGACCATACAGGGGGTGTGCTTCTGCACTCACCTCAAGTTGTGTGCAAGATTATAGTAACCTATTGTCTTCTGCACAACATAGCATTAAACCATGGCTTATGCATACCTCTGGACCCACATCTAGGCCTGAATCTGGGCAACTGGGTCATTGTAAAAAACAGAGGGCAGGGTATGCAGGTACATGGCCAGCTGGTTGACATTTTCTTCACCTAAGCAACATGTTGTGTCATGGTCTTCATGTAGCTTCAAGTCTGTTGTCAATGATGATAGTTGGACTTTGACACTCTGTCCATATATTCACACACAGTTATAAATGGGGTCTCTAGTTGGCAATAGATTGCACCCTATCCAATTAGGGACCCTCATTCTAGTCTGAGTAAGGGAACCACAGAGCTAAAATAAGCATTGCTCACCCCCTTGGTAGCTTGGCATGAGCAGTCAAACTTATCTGAGAGGGAATGTGTAAAGTATTTGCGCGCACACACACACACACACACACACAGAGGGAACACCACAAAAGTACTCCACACTAGTTTAGAAAAATAGCCAATATTTAACTGGGTAAACAAGACCAAAACGACAAAAATCTAACATACACAAGCAAAGATATGATTCTTTAAAGATTAAGGGGATCATTATGAACATGGCAGGAAACACCGCTGATTGGCGTGGCAACGGTGAACAGAAGACTGCCAGTGGCGGTGAACAGCACACCACCATATAATGATGCCAAAAACAGAAACCTCAAAAAATTCTGCAACCTCCAGCCACCTCCAGAGCCCATGATGGCAGACAGGCTGTACACCCCACCCCGCCACTGCCAAGCAGACAAATCCTCAGCCCACCAAATAATGATGCACAAATCACCGTGGTGGATAGTGGATGTCGAACAACCATTGGTGGTACGGACTGCCACGGTCTGTAATGGGACCCAACAGCAAGAAATGCACACATTGGCAAGTTTGAAACCTACACACTTGACACACATCTACAACACTATAAAACAGTCACATACACACCCCAACAACCCTTTGCAATGCCAATTGCATGACAGATATTGAGAACACTACACGCATACACTGTACACAACATAACAAAAGGCACACACACATATACACAAAAGCACCCAGAACACCACACCCATAACACACACCATGGCAACCCCTAAGCACCCACGCTTCACAGATAGGGAGCTAAGGACCATGGTGGACGAAATACTGACAGTCGAGCCACAAATCTTCGGGGCACAGGTCCAGCACACTCCCATCGCCAGGAAGATGGAGTTATGGCAGATGATTGTAAACAAGGTCAACGCAGTGGGAAACCGTCCACACACAAGGGCCGATATCTGCAAGAGATGGAACGACTTGCACGGGAAGGTGAGGTCTATGGCATCCAGGCACAACATTGCAGTACAGAAGACTGGGGGAGGATCCCCACCTACACCCTCTGAATATACCGACTGGGAGGAGAAGGTACTGGCTATCCTGCACCCAGAGGGCCTCACTGGACTCACTGGAGGACTGGCCTCAGGTAAGTCATCTACAATTACTTCATATCCACCACACCTGTAATGCATGTACCACCCCAACTCTCCAACTACCACCAGGACCACTACCCCATCCAGGACACAATAACTACACCTTGCATGCCCATAAACCCACTAACTGGCCCACATCCCTCCCCCTGTGCACAGTCACCTATCCCTGCAAGGAATCACAATGGCACTACTGCACCCACAATGCACCTCCACATCCCATGCAAAATGAAAGGATAATACCACAAAAGGTCCTTGCATGGCCCAACAGGGGAATAAACAGCAGAAAATAGGGCTGTGCATTCTTATCCATTTCTATACATGTAACATACATGTCCACTCCCCCCCACAGGCGCTGCTACCCATGCCACCCGGATGGAAAGGCCAAGGAGTGCCAGCACCCCCCTCGAAGACAGAGGCTCCACTCAGGAGAATGGAGAGGGATGTATGGACAGTGAGTAATACACAGGCCCGTCACACAGTCCTGGACTGCCACCCTCCAGCAGCCCCACCCATGATACCATCGACACCCCTACCACCCAGCCACCACTATCAGCTCAAGCCAAAGGACCCCACACCAGTGTCTCCAGGTCACAGACTGGTGGACCACATGTACAGAGGCCAGAGTCTCCACCAACTAACAGGCAGGATGATGATGGCCCCAGTGCAAGTGGGACTGCCAGACCTGTGCCGGGGACACAGGCACAGGGGGCTAGGCCCAGTGGGAGGACATCAGTGGCCCAGGGGGAGGCCAAAGGATGGATGCTGCAGCCCAGGAGGTGATCTCAGAGGTCCTCGGAGCACACCAGCATACCCAAGACAGGATGGGCCAGATCCTGGCCACCCTGGAGCATATGTACTGGTCAGAAGTACACACCAATTGTATATTCATTGAGTGGAAGTTCTTTCTGTTCCTGTACACCTGTTCATTCACTCTTGGGGGCATGAGAGCTATGTGGGTTTCATCAATGGCACCTATCACATGCGGTTTGTTAGCAAAGGCATAAAATCCAGACTTGATGGCAGGGAGTTCAGCCCTTTGGGGAAACTGGACATATGTTTGCATGTGTTGTACAAATGGATCCAGGAATTTAGATAGGATGAGGCAAAACATTGGCTGTGAGAACCCTGCACCCATGCCCACTGTTACCTGAAATGAGCCCGTAGCCAAACAATGGAGTACAGAGAGCACTTGCACTTCAGTAGGGATGGCATGTTGATTCCGATTAGCCGGTCTCAGTACAGGATCCAGTAAAGCACATAGGTCCTGGATTGTTGAACGACTAAGTCTGTAGGTGACAATTATGTTATGTTCGACCATGGTAACCAAATCAATCCGCCACCCTCCATACCATCACCGCCCTCCCAGTTGCTCCCCACCAAGTTGCCCATGCCCACTCACCCAGGAGGCTGGGCGTCTCCACCCCAGGCACCTCATATCCTGCCCCAGTCAGCACTTCTGCCCTCACGGAGGAGGCTATTGACCTGCTGAGGACCATCTCTGTAGGGCAGACAACCTTTGTGAATGCCATCCAGGGGCTAGCACCCCAGATGCAGCAATGCAATGCATACCTGGAAGGCACTCACTGTACCATGTCTGGCCTACAGAGATCTTTTCAGGCTCTGGCCTCCTCTTTGATGGCAGCCAGTGTCCCTGGTCTATCCATCCCCCCTCCAACCACCTATACCCCTTCCAGCACCCCACTCCCTTCACCATCCCAAGCACAGGTTCAGACAGCCATGCACACATCTCAACACACAAGAAGCACACAGAGAAACACAAGCACCACACTTCCCACCACAGGCATACACACAGCCAACATAAAAAAGCACACACAACAACATCCACTTCCCCCAGTGTGTCCACCTCTCCCGCCTCCCTGTCTGTCACCTCAACATGCACACCCACAAGCACTGCATCCTGGATCAATGCTGCTGGCCCCATCGTGCAATCACCACAACATCTGACATCCAGTCATCCACCCCAGACACCACACCTGCACTCACCACAACTACATTGACTGACACATACAGAACACTCACTAGACCTGCAGACACCCAGACAACATCAATTTACACTGGCAGCCTGTCATGACCCACTGTGTCCACCCCCTCCTCCCAAGACACTTAAACTTTCCCAGACACCCACTCAACACACATCCACCACAAATCAGCATACTGTACAGGCACCTGCATCCACGTCCAGCACACCTACACCTGGTACAACCACTCCCTCTACCTCCACTTCCACACCTTCCTCCATATCCACCCCAATTGCCCCTTTGAAACTTCTCCTCTCCCGTGTTGACCTGTTTGAGCCCACCCCGTCTCATCCCTAAACGTGCCCATCTTCTTGCCCTGTCCACTCCTTCCTCATCCAAGTCCGCCTCAGTCCGCCCTTCCCATTCCTGTGCCCCTTCCCCAGAGAGGAAGAAGCCCCTTGCTGCTCCAGGTCCCTCTGCCACCCCCAGTCCAAGCCCAATCCCCCTCCTTCCAAGGGCAAACCCAAACCCCCCACCTCCCAAAAGAAAGCCCAAGCCCTCCTTTTCCAGGCATAAGTCCCAACCCCGCCACCCCCTGCCCCTGTTCCCTGAGGTGCCTGGCTGCCTCATTGATGTCCCTTTACGGTGGAGTACCCTGTGCACATGTGGGAGTCAAGTCCGGCCCTTCAGGGTATTCTCGGACTGGCCAATGGCCTTATTTGGACATTACTATTTTAATTTTGTATTAAAGTTTGTGTGCCCAGTGGTGCTGTTGGCACAATATGGAGACATGGTTCATCGTTTCATTGTGGGGGGTGGGATGCACATGTGTGTACTTTGGGCATTTTTTTTGCCTTATGTCGGGTAAGTACCTCTCATTCTGGTGTGTATGGCATGTGATGATGAGAGGGGTTGGGAGCGCGTTGGTGGGTAGATGGGATGGGTGTGTAACTGTGCCCTTATTTCCCATGTGTACTAGGTTGCCGTACTTACCGTTGTCGTCTTTGTCGGGGGTCACGGTTGTGGAGGTATATTGCAAGGAGCAGGACTGGCATTATTTGCAACTCTCTCTCCATGTCTGCTTCGGCGTGTTGTGTGTGCCTACGGTGAGTGTTTCCTTTTATTTTGTTCGTTTCCACCACGTGCCACAAAACTGATGGCGGTCTTGCGCTTCATTATTTGTTGGGTGGGTGGGGCCTTTCCGTCGGCCTGTGCGTGGCCTCTTCTGTCAATGTGGGCACTCCTATGATGGCGGTGTATGAATGGCCCGCTGGCTGTTTCTCATGTGCTTCATTATTTGGTGGTCAGGACCACCAGCCTGTTGGCAGTAGTTACCGCCACCGCCGGTGGAGCAGTGATTGCCGCCATGTTCAGAATGAGGGCCTAAATCTCACTAATGCGCTCAGAAACACAATAGTTCCAACTGGGGATATCACAACGTTTTCACAGAGTTGTTCCCAACAGTCTGACCCACTTGCGAGGGAGTGCGGGCCAGTCACCAAGTCTCATGGACGACAGGAACAGTACCTTTGGGAAACTAAGAAACAAATACGCTGCAAGGAAATAGGGAGGTGAGGCATCGCTGGACCTGGACGTCAGTTCCTTACTGCTATCGGGGACGTGAGGTATCAATTCCTTACTGCAAGGCAGGGGAGGTGAAGCATCGGTTCCTTACAGTTGCAGGGGAGGCGACGCGTGTCAGTTGTGAGCTGTTGGTTCCTTGTGATCCGGTGGGATCAATGAATCCAGCTGGTCAAGACTCGAAGATTGACATTACGGTGTTGCGATCACACCACTGGACCACAGGTGCTGTGGCGGAGTCGGAGTTGGGTGTCACGGACATCAGTGACACAGCTCTCAGAACTCATGCTGTAGCGGACTTTAGAGGTGCTACAGCAGACAGCAGCATTGAACCTGCGGCGGTCGTTGCACTCAGTTGCACTCAGTGAGGGCCATGGCTTCAGTGCAGGCAGCGGTATGGAGTTGCACAACAACACCAGTTCCGCAGTCGCACTGGAGTGTAGTGATCCTGCCCCAAGTGCAGTGACTCACACACAACTGTATAAGCTCTGACACAAGGGCAGAGGCCCTTTCTGACCCAGTCCCCTTATTTGTTTGTGTGTGGCAAATCATGTGCCAGCGCGGCCATATGTACACCATGGAACAAGTTGAACACTGTAGAGACATGGATAATCCATGCTCATAGCTGACATGTTTGGCAACTGCTCACTCCAGGCCTGTGGTTAATGATAGTGGACACTGGGACTTTTGTTCCTGTTACACTATGGAATGACGGAGACTACAAGACCCAGAATACATCATGATCCTCTGGCGTGAATCAGCATATCAAAAATGGACCTGGGAAATTTAGAAGCCCGCCATGATCACAAATGGGCTTTCTCATCAATAATACTAACACCTACTGGTCACATTCATAATGTGTTACCATTTACTATTGTGTGTAAGGGAGAATGCATCACACATGCAGGTCTCATGTACCCCTATGATGAAATGTCACTATCTCTTGTCAACCCTACAGGTACCTTGTGAGACATATTACATGGAGTGGCTGCCATTATCTGGGCAGGTAATACTATCCTAACACGCACACACTGCTTCAAATGAACATCTAGGCCTATTGCAGATACAAAAACACACCACTTTGCAGCATGCAGTGAATTAAGTCCATTGGCCGTTCTCTACAGAAAGCCCCAGGTACTCACTGTGAATGTACACCTGCTGTGTGCACCCCCAAGGTACTTCTGTATTACAGAAAAGGCAGCAGACACTCATGCTGTCCTTCCTGTAATACAGATATTACTGGTGTACATATAGGCCCTCATCACAACCCTGGCGGTCAGTGATAAAGCGGTGGTAAAACCCCCAACAGGTCGGCGGTAAGAAAAAATTGAATTATGACCACAGCAGAAACCGCCAACATAGACAGCCGCTTTAACCCACCGACTGCCACGGCGGTAGCAACCAGCACCGCAGCGGTAACTGCCAACAGGCAGAAGACAAGGTTCCTCCCACTGTATTACGAGACACCAGTCCATCAGCTTTTACAGGGCAGCACCAACGCCATCAAAAGCACGACAGAAACAGTACACAGAAGGGAAACGACTAACATCTGGACACTCAAGTAAGAACCACAACGCCATCGAGCCCGAACTACAGATGATACCCATGCTGGTTTACCTCCTCCTACACCAGGAATACCAACGGTGGCAAAGACGACCACAGTGAGTACCGTCCCTAGCACACAAGGTGGGGGGGAGGAAAAAGAGAATGACACACACACGCCACACGCAACACCCCCGCCCCCAACAACATACACACAAGCAGATGCAACAAAGTGATAACAGTCAATGTAATAAGATAAAGTTCTAGAAATATGCACTCAAAGCACAAAACAGTATCTACAATATATACAAATGGAGGGACACTGCCCAGTCCATAATGTCAGTGGGCCACAGGGCCATATCACATAGGCCAAGGCCCCACTTGACTCCTGCCTCAATACGGAGAGAACACTGCTGGGGCATCAGATCGAAAATACACAGGCACCTCAGGGGGAAGGGGAACGGGGGGCACCTCAGCCGGAAGATGGTACAACGCCACTGCTCCTGGAGGGGGCCACATGCCCATCACTCTGTCCTGGGGAGTGCAAAGCCACAGTCTCTCAAGTGGGTGGTCTGCCCACTGCTTGGTCCTGGGGAGTGCAAAGCCACAGTCTCTCTTGTGGGTGGTCTGCCCACTGCTTGGTCCTGGGTAGTGCAAAGCCACAGACTCTCTAGTGGGTGGTCTGCCCACTGCTTGGTCCTGGGGAGTGCAAAGCCACAGTCTCTCTAGTGGGTAGTCTGCCCACTGCTTGGTTCTGGGGAGCGTAAGGCTACAGTCTCTCAAATGGATGTCTTCTCCACAGGTTCTGGAGGGGGTTGTGTGCCCAGTGTGCTTCACCCTGGCAAGGAGGGGGTGAGTGGATGCCTTCTTCCACTGGTTCTGGAGGGGTTTTGTGCCCAGTGTGCTTCATCCTGGCAAGGAGGGGATGAGTGGATGCCTTCTTCCACTGGTTCTGGAAGGGGCGTTGTGCCCTGTGATGCAGATCTCGGGGAGTGCAAGGTCACAGTCTCTCACCTGAGTGTCACACCTACAGGATTTGCAGGGGCCAGGACGCACTACAGCCCATGGAGGCACAACTACACACTGCCCACCGGCTGTGACACCTGCTCAGTGGTGGCAGTGGCGGGGCTGGTGCAGGTGCTCCCAGTAGTGGGGGAAAGCTCCAGCCCTTCCCCTGCAGCCTCAGAAGGCTGCCCACTGAGGCTGCTGGCAATGGTGCTTGTAGTGGTGCAGGTGGCAGTGCTGGCGGATGCAGGTGGAAGTACATGTGGCGGTGCTGGTGGCGGTGCATGTGGTGGTGCTGGCAGCAGTGCTGCCTGTGGTGGGGGAGGCTCCGGCCCATCCCCTGCAGCCTCGGACAGCTGAAGTGCCATGGCTGGTGTTGTTTGCTCAGGTGCTGCTCCAGCACCACCCTCCACATCCATATTGCCTGCGGCGTCTGTGCCTTTGTCATTGCCCTTGGCAGATAGTGGTCCCTTCTTTCTCTTGGCAGCTGGTGGCCCCTTCTTGCCTTTGCCAGATGGTGGTGCCTCCTTGCCTTTGCCAGCTGGTGGTGCCTCCTTGCCTTTGCCAGCTGGTGCTCCCTTTTTGGCTTTGCCAGCTAGTGGTGCCTCCTTGCCTTTGCCAGCTGGTGGTGCATCCTTGCCTTTGCCAGCTGGTGGTGCCTCCTAGCCTTTGCCAGCTGGTGCTCCCTTTTTGGCTTTGCCAGCTGGTGGTCCATTTGTGCCCTTGGCAGCTGGTGCAGGCACACTGGCTGTGCTGATGGGTGTCTCCTTGTAGCCTCTCACAACTGCAATGGCTGCAGAAACTACAGTGGCCGTGGGCTGGGTGGCTGAGGTGCTAGACTGAGTCCTGACTACCCTGGCCAGAAGTGAAGGATGGGGGGTGGGGCAGGGAATAGGTCGAGGATGGAGAGAAAAAGCTTCTTAGGGACCCTGGGGCTGGAAGAGGGTGAAGGTTTGGGAGTGGAGGAAGAGGGAGTGGTGGTAGGAGGTGTCTGTCTGCTGTGTTTGGGTGCAGGTTCATGAGCTGGATGCTATTGTGAGGTGGATGGCTGTTGGGTGTCTGAGTGCTTGCGTTTGTGTTCTTTGGGAGGAGGGGGCACAGACACAGTGGGAAAGGACACAGGGAACATGTGCATGGATGTGGGGGTGGAGACTGCCAGTGAGGGGTGTGTAGTGATAGGCGTGATGGTGATGGGGTAGTGGATAAGGGTGAAGTGCATGCAGGTGTGAGTGGAGACGCTACTGGGAGGCAGGTGGACGATGAGGAGGAGGGGGACACAGTGGAGGCAGTGGATGTTGGTGTGGCTGCATCTGAATGGTGCTTGTGTGAGTGCCTGTGGGATGAAGTGTGGTGCTTGTGTTTGCCTAAGCCACTTTTGTGTGTTGATTTGGGTGCATGCTGGTCTGATGGTGTGCTTGGGATAGGCTGGGGTTGAGGGGAATGGGACTGGGTAGAGGAAGTTGAAGGGGGGAGGCAAGAGACAGGAACAATGGCTGCCATCAGGGAGGAGGCCAGAGCCTGGAATGATCTCTGTTGGGCTGCCACGCCAGAGTGAATGCCCTCCAGAAATGCATTTGTTTGTTGCAAATGCCCTGGCAGACCCTTCATGGCATTCACTATGGTTGACTGCCCAACAGAGATGGATCGCAGGAGGTCAATAGACTCCTCACTGAGGGCAGCAGGGCTGACTGAGGCAGGGCCAGAGGTGCCTGGGGCGCAGGAGATGCCCACCCTCCTGGGTGAGCGGGCACGGGAAACACGCTGAGGGGCTGCTGGGAGGGAGGTGCTGGTACTGGGGTGACGGCTGTACCTGTAGTTGTGGTGGCCACAAAGCTGTCCGCCACCACCAGGGAGCTTCCATCGGAGGAGGTGTCACTGTTTGAGCTGTACCCTCCAGTCTCCGCTGTGGTTCTCCCCTCGCCCTCCGTCCCACTGGTGCCCTCACCGTCAGTGGATTCGGCCTCATGGGCCATGTGGGATGCAGCTCCCTCCATCGCCGGTGCCTCTGCTCCTCCGCCAGATGATGCTAATGCACACAAGGACAGGGTGACAAAACAAGGGGGGGAGACAGAGGATACACTTGGCCATTGGCAGCAACAACACCACCGTTGGCAAACACAACACACAGGGAACAGCCCTATGCACTAGGCCATGCACTACCAGTTACAATGATAGTCACCAGGCCATGGAGTACAATGCCTAACCCCAATAGCAGCACACCTGAAACCCATAGGACCCTGCCGAGTAGTAGATGCCCACTAGCATATTTTTTGCATCAGACCATGCCCAACATGGAACCTACCCTGCCATGTTCGTCGTGGCCTAGGGGCACCCACAGGCCCACATCACCTACCCAGATAACACCCCAGCACGCGCAATTTTCTGATTTTGAAACTGTACTCACACCCTTGTGGCTGCTGTGATGCCTTCAAGCGCCCATCCAACGCTGGACAGGCCACCGCCAGTATGCGGAACATCAGGGGGGTCAGGGTTCGACAGGCACCCCTTCCTCATTGGGAGGCCATCCCCAGCTGGGCCTCCGCCTTCTTCCTTGCCCAGCGGCGCAGGCCCTCCCACCGTTTGTGACAGTGGGTGCTCTGCCTGTCAAAGACCCCCAGGCGATGGCACGCCAAAAATACCCTTTTTCTGATGGGCACTGACCTGCAGAGAAAGATACATAGAAAAAGGTATCAGCCATAATGTCCGGCCTGTAACACTCATGGCCCACCATATCCCTCCTATCCCCTTACGCACAGAAATTGACCACCATACATGCAGCCCAGGATCCCTCAGCCACCCACCCCCTTATACGAGGCTTACACACACAGCACTCCATGTATGCATGCCCCATGCATCGTGCTCACAGTGTACTCACCTGTTGGTCTGGAGGACCATAAGGTAAATGATACTGCGGTAGGACCCCATCCACTAGTCTCTCCAACTCCTCTGAAGTGAAGGTTGGGGCCCTTTCCCCAGATATTTGAGCCATGGTCGCTTCCAGACACAGGTCACAGCAGCACTTGCAGTGTAGGTCCTCTCCTGTTGAAGGTCAGGTAGCAAGTGAGTGAACAGATAGAAAATGGCGGTCACGTCCGCGGCGGTGCGTACTGTTACCACCGGCGTACATCACCATTGGCTACTGGAACCCATAGGGCCCAATGATAACCAATGAGGAGTTGCACGGCGGTCCTCTACCGCCTCCCACAATAGCACACAACGTCAGCGGAATTACCTCATTTGCACTTGTCCCTCCACACAGGTCAGCAGGCGACCGCCATTTCAAGGGGGAGCAGGCCATGGCACCTAACTGCGTCACAGCAGACATAGGCATATTTATGGGACTCCACGTTAACATACTGTTTCTGGCACAACATGCAAGGCATTTTACTCTGAAGATATGTTTGAATATGACCAGCTGCTCACCGTTTTTCACCCTAGAGTTCAACCGCTGAGGATGAATAGGAGATGGAGACATACCCCGTGTACAGACCTCTGGTGGACCTGGCAACAATGGAGGACAGGCACATTATCCTCACCTACAGACTTGATAGGGCCATAATCCAAGAGCTGTGTGCCCAATTGGAGCCAAACCTGTTCTCAGCTATCTGTCACCCCACTGGGATCCCCCGTCTTGTGCAAGTCCAATCAGTGCTCCATTTCTTGGCAAGTGGCTCCTTCCAAGTTGCAGTGGCCATGGCAGCAGTGATGTCACAGCCTATGTTCTCTAACCTGCTGACCAGAGTGTTGTCTGCCCTGATGAAACAGATGCGCAGCTACATTGTTTTCCCCCAGGTGGAGGATTTGGTCACAGTGAAGGCTGACTTCTATGCAATGGGACATATCCCCAACATCATTGGTGCTATTGATGGTACACATATTGCCTTTGTATCCCCCCTGGAGAAATGAACAGGTGTACAGAAATCGAAAGAGCTTTCACTCTATGAATATGCAGATAGTGTGCCTGGCGGTCCAGTACATCTCCCATGTGAATGCAAAGTATCCTGGGTTGGTGCATGATGCCTATATCCTGAGGAATAGCAGCATCCCATATGTGATGACTCAACTCCAGAGGCACTGGGTGTGGCTAATAGGTGAGCCCATGGTCCCCACCCAGTGTATGTTGGTATATGGGCGTGGGGTTGGCCCTAAGGGTGAGTGTCTGGCTAACAGGTATCCCTCGATATTTGCAGGTGACTCTGGTTACCCCAACCTCTCATGGCTACTGACCCCAGTGAGGAATGCCAGGACAAGGGCAGATTAACTTTACAATGAGGCACATGGGCAAACAAAGAGCATCATTGAGTGCACCTTTGGCCTTCTGAAGGCCAGGTTCAGGTGCCTCCATCTGACAGGTGGATCCCTGTGCCACTCACCGAAGAAGGTCTGACAGATCATCGTTGCATGTTGCACAACCTAGCCTTGAGATGCCAGGTGCCTTTTCTGCAGGAGGATGAGGCTGGAGATGGTCGTGTGGCAGCGGTGGAGCCTGTGGACACTGACGAAGAGGAGGCAGAGGAAGAGGATGTGGACAACAGAACAACTATCATACAACAGTACTTTCAGTGACACACAGGTATGACACTGTAACCTCACCTTCCATTGCTGTTTTGTGAAGTGATTTTTCTCTGTCTGGCTGCTGTTCCCACTACAATGGCCACTTATTGTACCCTTTAACATGTCTATTTGCAGATATGTGTGCCCTCCTGTGGCTCCTGGTGTATTTACTGCAGTATATTACAGGTCATACTTTGTATACATAACTGTACAGTCTATTTGCAATGTCTACAGATTGTTAAACAACTACATCCTTAAATCATTTGACATACTCCATACTTTTTTTTCCAAGGGTGTTTATTTCAGTGCTGAGAAGTAAATGGAGATGTGCAATGGGCTGGGATCATGGTGGAGAAAAGAACAGGATGGAGTTCGGTCTATTGGTATCACAGGTGCATTGTCCAACAGGGCATGGGAAGTAAAGCAATGGCAGTTCAAGGTGGACAGGGTGACAGAGTGGAACACAAGAGTGACAATCAGGAGAGTCTTATTTCCTGGCAGTGGTCTTAGCAATTTTCTCTGGCTTCTGCCTGGATCACAGGGACCGTTTGCGGGGTGGTTCTCCTTCTGCAGGGGATGGGGTGCTGGTGGCCTGTTGTTTCTGTGGTGGGGCCTCCTGTCCACTAGCATCAGTGGAGATGGAAGGCTGTTCATCAGTGTGGCTAGTGTAAGGGGCCTGTTGGTGTGTCACTGCCTCTCTCATGGTGTTGGCCATGTCTGTCAGCACCCCTGCAATGGTGACCAGGGTGGTGTTGATGTCCCTCAGGTCCTCCCTGATCCTTAGGTAATGTCCCTCCTGCAGCCGCTGGGTCTCCTGCAACTTGGCCAGTATCTGGCCCATGGTTTCCTGGGAATGGTGGTATGCTCCCAGGATGTTGGTGAGTGCCTTGTGGAGAGTCGGTTCCCTGGGCCTGTCCTCCCCTGTTTCACAGCAGTCCTCCCAGCTTCCCTGTTGTCCTGTGCCTCTGTCCCCTGAACCGTGTGCCCACTGCCACTGACCCCAGGTCCCTGATCTTCCTGTGTTTGTGGGGTTGCCTGGTGGACACACTGCTGATTGACGTGTCCTGGGGACAGAGGTATGGGGCCGCTGGGTGCGTGCTGTGGTGCTGTTTCCTGAGTGGGGAGGCTCTGTGGTAGTATGGGACTGTGCCTGGGTAACCGACTGTCCAGAGGTCCCTGATGGGCTGGGTTGGTCATCCTGATCCAGGCATGCAGAGCTGCTGTCATCACTGTGGGCCTCTTCTGTGGGGGACTGGATGTTGCTGGCACCTCTTCTCCGGTGACGTTGTGTGGGGGTCCAGTGGGGCTGTAAATGCAGTGTTATTGTTTATGCATGTGACAACTTGTGCATGGGTATGTTGCCCTCTATGGTTGTTATTACCATGGCAGCTTTGCCTTGTGTGAGTTGTTATTTGGTTGGGTAAGTTATTGTCTCTAGTGTGCATGCAGTGGTGATGGTTGTCCATGCAGGCCTCCGATGGGTGTCCAGGCATTGGTGTTGCATGCAGGGCTTGGTATTGGATGGGTGGGTTGTGATGGTGGGGTATATGGGAGGTGGTGGAGTGATGGGAGTGAGGGGGATGGTGGGGGTATGTGATGTCATGCAGGATGGGGGGTGAAAGTAGTAAAGATTTGACTTACCAGAGTCCAGTCCTCCTGCTACTCCTGCCAGGCCCTCAGGATGCAGTATTGCCAAGACTTGCTCCTCCCATGTTGTTAGTTCTGGGGAGGGAGGTGGGTGTTCACTGTTAGTCCTCTGTACAACTATCTGGTGTCTTGCAACCACGGAACGCACCTTGCCCTGTAGGTCATTCCACCTCTTCCTGATGTCATCCCTTGTTCTGGGGTGCTGTCCCACAGTGTTGACCCTGTCCACGATTCTCCACCACAGCTCCATTTTCCTTGCAATGGATGTCTGCTGCAACTGTGATTCAAATAGCTATGGCTCTACCCGGATGATTTCCCCCACCATGAGCCTTAGCTCCTCCTCTGAGAACCTGAGGTGTCTTTGTGGTGACATGGGTGTAGTGTGTGTGGTGTGTGTGAGTGTGTCTGTGGGGTGATGTGTTGGGGTGTCGGCTGTGAGGTGCGTGGATTGTGTATGGGTGATGGTGTTCTGTGGCTGTGGTTCTGTGGGTGCTCCGGGTGTGGTTCTCTCTCTGTTGTAATTTGTTTGCAGTGGTAAAGGGTTGTGGGTAATGTGTGTGTGTGTTTTATAGTGGTTTGTGGGTGTGGTGTGTGTATGTGTGTCAGGTGTGTGTAGTTTGAATTGTCCAATGTGGTGTTGCTTTATTAGTGTGTGTGCATTTTGAGCACAGTGGTATGTACTGCCAATGGTTTACAGTGGCTGAATGTTCGCCGCAGTGATTCATGGGTCATAATGCTGTGGACGTTGTTCAGTTGGCGTAACGGTGTGGGTTTTGCTACTGCCAGTTTATCACTGACCTTTGGGCTGGCGGACTTTTGTGTGTGTCTATATAGTGGCGGATTTCTATGTGTGGGTCATAATACGGGTAGCGGTATACCGCCGTTGTCGTGGTATGTTGGCGGCAATCAGCATGGCGGTAAGCGGCACTTACTGCCAATGTCATAATGAGGGCCATAGTCCCTTCATTCGCACCAGCGGATGTTCACTCATTAGCATGGGAGCATAGTCCCATGTAAATGATGGAATCCCTTTGCATCAGCAGCCAATCCACAGATTAGATGTGGGTGCAGAGGCAAAGAATGTGTCAGGGGATGCACTTACAGTGTGCCACATAAAAGGAGAGGCACTGTTAGTGCATACCCTGATGGGAGCCCCCTGTAATGGAGAAAGGTGGTCCGACAGACCCCACAGATATACCTTTGCAGGTGGCTGTAGTCACTGTACTTGCCTGCAAGGGCATCACTAATCCCCCCGAAATGTGTATGGGGGTTGACGTCTGCACAGTGCTACATGGAGCAGCAGCTTTCATACAGCTCCTTTTTCCACTTGACTGCACCTACTCCAGGACAATGCAAGTGTGTGTCGACCTGGGGGCACTGCATTCAATCTACTGGAGCACACTTTCCCGCTCTGCACCTTTTTTAAGGTCTGTCATGGTGCAAACAGAGAAAGTGTGTCTCATGTTTAATGAGGTCCAAGTTACCAATGTGGGCAGCCGCATGAATCTGTTTCTCTGGTCCCACATAATTATGGGACTGCCTATGAATCACCCCTTAGTAAGTATTTTCATATCAGTATCATTGAATGTGTGAGTGCCCTGTCCAGAGGTCATTCAGCCATGTTGGATGAGGTGGGTTCAACAGTACAGCAGGCTGGCAGACAATTCTGTTTAGAGGTGGGCCTGACTCCAAATGATTACTAAATGGATGTCAGCCCCTCAAAATTTTTAAGGGGGTTTGGAATGCTGCTCACTGCAGTTCTTCTAAGAAATTCCAGACCACATATATGAGACGGACTCACAATGGGCCCCTCACTTGGACGTCTCATTGTGGAAATTTTGCCCCAAGTGCAATTACTGAGGAGCCTCTGCCACTAGTGCGAAGGCTGTATGCAGGGTCAGACTGGATAGGTGGGGAATGTAACATTTCTCCGGAGGTCTGGAGGGGTGAGTCCTTGGTTTTGTCAGCTGGTTGCAAGGGTAAAGGGATGGGCCAGACAATGTCGGGTGTGGGGTCAAGACCTAATATTGGGTGTTGGATGCAGTATCATGCATGCTTTTTGTGTGTCTCTTGTGTCTCTTTTGACGTAACCGCAGAAACTGCTGCAGTGTCTTATTAGAGGCAATTGGATGCACATACCTGGGTGCATCTTGGGACTTGTAGTGTTGTGAACACAACTGGGGAAATGGGGCTCACTTGTGCATTCAGAGGAAGAAATGCAATGCCAACTCCATGACTGGTGATCCAAGGGTCTTATCACTGCTGGGTGCAAGGGCAAAGGGATGGGCCAGACAATGTCCAATGTGAGGTCAATACCCTTTTTGGGTGTTGGATGCAGTATCATGCATGCTTTTAGTGTGGTTTTTTGGCGGTGTAAAGTAGCACTTCATGTATCTTGGAGTAAAGGCTGACTTTAGAGATACTTGTCTCACATAAAGTGGCACCCACATTTCCAAGAGAAACCAAATGCACACGTCTCCACAACAGTGTTGCATATGTCACATGTTATGTCTAGCTAACTGTACCAAATATGCAAATGTGTCAACTGGCTTACAGTGCCAACAGGCAGTCTTGGAATGCCAAATGTGGCACCTGCCATGTAGACTGGCTGATGTTGTCAGGGATCCTCCAACACATAGACCCACAGTTTAGCAAAGGTCATAACCAAGGCCAGGTTTGTATATTTACACTCATTCAAGCATTTCTGTGGAATCAGACCATGCCACACATCATTTGAGAAGCGATAGTCAGTGTAAGACTCTCTAGTCCGCACATTACAGGATGATCATAGATATATGCTTAAGTGTGGACAGATCCATCCAGACTGTGTCCCATCCCCACTTGTAGTCTGTCTTTGGAAGATGACTTGGTAACAAAGACAGGAGACACTGGCCCTCATTATGACCTTGGCAGCCAGGTGGCTGCCACGCTGGCAATGGCGATAGTACCATCGCCAGGCCGGCGGTAATCCCTCCCATAGACAGCCAATGTAATACACCAACCACTAGCGCAGTACAACCACAGAACACGGCGGTAGCCACCTACAGGCAGGTGGAAAACAAGGATCTGTTCACCTTATTATGACATAGAACACTGTCAGGATTTCCAGGGCGGTAGCAACAACACCAAAAGCCTGGTGGAAACACATCTTATAAAAGGAGACACTCACCTCCAGGGACACAGAGGAGTCTGCGGCTGCCATGGAACCTGAACTGCAAGTCTTCCCGATGCTGTACAACGTCATGGCCGTCCTGGAGCACCAACGCAGACGAAGACGACAACAGTAAGTACAGCCACCTAGCACATAAGGGAGGGAGAGAGGGAGGGAGGGAGGGAGGGAGGTGAAAGTGACACACACACGCACAACACACACCATACACACCACACACCCAGAACCAGCTGCAGAGTAAATGGACTTATAACAGCACCTAGGAGCAAAGAAAGCCAGGACACATACCTCTGCTCCAACCACTGTAATTCTGTTCGATGAAGAGCCCAAATCCCAAAAATCCAGAATTTCATATTTACATGCAGGCCCAATGACCAGTCCAAAGTTTGTAATCCCAACAGGGCAAAGTCCAAACCCCAACTTGACTCCTGACAACGTCGGGACTCCACTGTTCGGGGGCATCATGTTGGAAATGGGCAGGCACCTCAGGGGGTAGAGGGGTGGGGTGGGTGGGGGCATGCTTCCCATTGGAGTGGAGTCCTTGGCCTCTGATTCGGGAGGGGGCTCCTTGGCCTTTGGTTGGGGAGGGGTCTCCTTGGCCTTTGTTTTGGGAGGGTCTCCTTGACCTTAGTTTTGGGAGGGGTCTCCCTGGCCTTTGGTTTTGAAAGTGGCTCCTTGGCCTTTGGTTTTAGGGGTGGCTACTTGGTTTTGGCTTTTGATTTGGGAGGTGGTGGCACTTTAGCCCTCGTTTTGGGGGCAGAGGAGTGTCCTTGGGGCAGGGTGCCGGCATCGCACTCATGTGCCCCTTAGTGGCAGCTGAAGACTTTGGGGGTGGAACACTGTCAGATTGGGTGCTGGAGGTACTGAGCTGGGGGTGTGGGACCTTCCTCTAACAGGCAGGATGAGGGAGGGAGAGGGAAGAGGTCAAGGCGGGAAAGGAAATGCTTTTTTGGTGCCAATGGCACAGGATAAGGGAGTGGAGGTAGAGGGAGTGGTTGTAGGAGGAGGAGGTGTGCTGGACTTGGGTGCATGGAAAGTGTGCATGTGTGAGGTGGATGGCTGTTGGGGATCTGAATGTGGGCTTTTGTGTATCTTTGGAAGGGGGCAGGCAGGATGGGGGAGGTCAAACAGGACATGTGGATGGATGTTGTAGTGGTGTCTGAAAGTGAGGTGGGTGTGCTGCAAGAAGTGGTGATGGTGGTGGTGGTGACTGTGCATGTGGTCTGTGGGGTGCATGTCTGAGGGTCTGCTTTTGTGGTGACTATGGGCAAGGCTGTGCAGGTGGCTGGTTCAGGGACTGTTGATGTAGTGCATGTAGGTGTGAGTGCGGATGTGACTGTGAGGGAGGAGGAGGAGGGGGGACACTGGAGGGAGTGGATGATGTTGTGTGTGCATCTGTGTGTTGGCTATATGACTGCTTGTGGACTGAAGTGTGCTGTCTCTGTTTGTCTGTGGAAGTCTTGTCTGACGTTTTGTGTGCATGCTTTCAGAATGTGTGTGTGGGATGAGTTTGGGGTGAGGAGACTGGGCCTGGGAAGTGGTAGTTACAGGGGGAATGGAAGAAACAGGGACACTGGCTGCTGTCAGTGAAGAGGCCAGAGCCTGAAATGATCTCTGTAGGGCCATCAAGCCACCATGAATGCTCTCCAGGAAGGCATTGCATTGCTGCATCTGGGATGCCAGCCCCTGGATGGCATTCACTATGGTTGACTTCCCTACAGAGATGGATCTCAAGAGGTCAATAGCCTCCTCACTGAGGGCAGTAGGGCCTAAGATGACTGGGGCGAAGGAGATGTCCACCCTCCTGGATGAGCGGGCACGGGCAACTCGGTGGGGGGCTACTGGGAGGGCAGTGCTGGTACAGGGATGGCGGTAGAACCTGTAGCTGCGGTGGTCCTAGAGGGGTCTACCACCACCAGGGAGCTCCCATTGGAGGAGGAATCAGAGTCAGTGATGTCAGCTCCTGTCCCCCCGTGGTGCTCCCCTCGCCCTCTGTCCCACTGGTCCTTTTGGTGGACT
Organism: Pleurodeles waltl; assembly: GCF_031143425.1. NCBI lineage: Eukaryota > Metazoa > Chordata > Amphibia > Caudata > Salamandridae > Pleurodeles > Pleurodeles waltl. The sequence goes on along the minus strand of NC_090439.1, from coordinate 452,906,403 downwards.
CTGCCTCCTGGGTTCCGTGAGCTGCAGTTCCCTCACTCACCGGTGCCCCTGCTCCTTCACCAGATGATGCTAATGCAAACATGGACAGGATGACAAAAGGAGAGGGGGAGAGAGAAAGGGAGCACAGGGTCAATCACAGCACCAACAGCACAGATGGCATACATATCACTGTCACACACTGAGACTGAGAATGGGCAGTATGAACCACAATGGCATACCATTGGCTAAGTAGCACAGCAGGTAGGAGCCAAACACTGCCATCAGCACACCAACTGGGACCAACTAAGCCCTGTCTGCCATGGAAAGCGAGCTACCTATCTATCAAAAACATGCATTTCACTCAATTAACCTAAGCTGGACCACGCAGCAATGTCTAAACTGGAATATTGGGGCATCCACTGACTAGTACCCTGCACCCAAATCCCATGCCAGGCAACAAAGATGGTTGGCAAACACACTATACTCACCCCCTTGTGGCTGCTGTGATGCCCTCAAGCACCCATCCAGCTCTGGGTAGGCCAGTGTCAGTATGCGAGCCATCAGGGGGGTCAGGTTCTGACAGGCATCCTTTCCTGGTTGGGAGGCCGTCCCCAGCTGGGCCTTCGTGGTCTTCCAGGCCCAGAATCTCAGGTACTCCGAACATTTCCTGCAGTGGGTGCTCTGCCTGCTATGGACTCCCAGGGTACGCATGTCCTTGACAATGGCACGCCACAACCCCGTCTTCTGATGGGCGCTGACCTGCAGAGGAAACACAAACAGAAGGACTACATGAACCAGACAATCCAGCTTGTCACACATATGGCCTACAAACTGCATAAGCCCCTCATCAGGCACACACATGACCCATACCTCTGAATTAACACTGCCACCAGCCAAACCCCCAAATGACACACTGCCAGCACACACATATCTACATGCAGCCATGTTGCATGCAACAGACCCATGATGTACTCACCTGTTGGTCTGGAGGCCCATACAACTGCGCATAAAGGGGTAGAACCCCATCCACAAGCCTCTCCAGCTCCTCTGACGGGAAGGCTTGGACCCTTTCCCCTGCTGCACGGGCCATGGCAGGTTCTAGACACAAGTCACAGCAGCACACGCAGTGGAGATGACATCCTGTGGAAAGTCAGGAATCAAGTGAAGTGGTAGAAATAAAATGGCGGTCACAGCTGCGGCGGTGAACACCGTCACCACCGGTGTTGATCATCATCGGTTCCCATACTCCATATAGGGCCATGTTAGCCAATGTGGAATTGCATGACGGTGCAGACCGCATCTCGCCATGACGCGACCGCCGGCAGAGTGAAGTCACTTCCACCTGTCCCTGCATACAGGACAGGCGATTGCCATTTTCTACTGCTAGTACACATCTACAGATTTAAAAGTGTGTCATTGTAGTTGAATGTACACACCTAGAAAATTCCAGTGTCCAACATATAGGCATGCTCTGTGTACACTGCTGTAGTGTGTTCATAGTTCCTGTTGTCACTCCCTTCTTACTTTTGTGTCCCTTAGGTACCAACCACTGTGGAGGAATAAGAGGAGGAGGCAAGCACCCGTGTACCAACCCCTTGTGGACTTGGCTACACTGGAGGACAAGCACATCATACTCACCTATCGTCTGAAGAGGGCCACAATCACAGTGCTGTGTGCACAATTGGAGCCTGATCTGCTACCTGATATCCGTTGCACAACAGTAATCCCCTACTCTTGTGAAGGTACTCTCAGTGCTCCATTTCCTGGCAACAAGCTCTTTCCAGGTAACAGTGGGCTTGGCTGCAGGAATGTCACAGCCAATGTTCTCTATTGTGCTTTCAAGGGTATTGGCAGCCTTGCTCAAACACATGTGCAGCTACATTGCATTCCCCCAGGTAGATGAATTACCCACTGTGAAGGCTGGATTCTATGCAATGGGACATATACCACATGTTATTGGGGCCATTGACGGGACCCATATTACCTTAGTACCCCCCAAGGCCAACAAACAAGTGTACAGGAATATAAAGAGTTTCCACTCACTCAATGTCCAGATGGTGTGCCTTGTTGACCAGTACATCTCCCACGTCACTGTCAAGTATCCTGGGTCTGTGCATGATGTCTTTGTCCTGAGGAATAGCAGCATCCCACGGCTGATGGCACAACTACAGAGGCACAGAGTGGGGCTTATAGGTGAGCCTGAATTCCCACCCCAATATATGTCAGTGTGTGCCTTCAGGAGTCATACCCCATGCCATTGTGCAAGGCTAATGTGTGCCCCTCACTTCTTGCAAGTGATTCCGGCTACCCAAACCTGTCCTGGCTCATGAACCCTGTTAGGAATTCAAGAACAGGGGCTGAGAATAGGTACAATGATGCTCATGGGTGTACTAAGAGGATTGTTGAAAGGTCCTTCGGTCTGCTGAAGGCCAGGTTCAGGTGCCTCCATCTGACAGGTCGATCCCTATGATACTCCCCTGAGAACGTCTGCAGGATTGTTGTGTGCTGCATGTTGCACAACTTGGCCCTCAGACGCCATGTGCCATATCTGCAGGAGGAGGGGGGTGATAATGCAGCTTTAGCAGCAGTGGATAGTGAGGACAGTGAGGAGGAGGAGGAGGATGTGGACAACAGGACACAAATGATACAGCAGTACTTCCAATGACACTCAGGAAAGACTGTTGAACTAAACATTTCTCCATGTCAGTTTTGTGCTGTGTGGCTGTAGCTTAATGCCAGTCACTACCTTTGAATCCCTCTTGACTGTCACCTATGCCTTCCCTTACTGCAGATGTTGCTGTGCTTCCAACAGTGTAATGCTGTGATTTTTAGGATAAATCAACATATTATAGGACATTTGCACAGGATCATGCAATTTATTACAGTTTAATACATTGTAAATTGCTTCAGATAAAGCACTATTACTCAAGTTGTGTCCAAGGATGTTTATTAATAATTGGTATACAATGTAAGGTGCAATAGAGTGGGGTGATAGTTGGGAAAAGTCCAGGGTAGTGGGCCAGTGTGTTTGTTGCACAGATCCGGTGTCCAAGGGCCAACTGGAAGGGGAGGGGAGCTATGGCCATTCAAAGTGGACAAGGTGACACAGTGTGACACAAGGGGGACATTCAGGAGTGGCTCATTACCTGGTGGTGGTCTTGGTTTTGGCAACTGTCTCTGCTGTCTGTCTGCGTTGCAAATACCATTGCGGAGTGGTTCACCTTCTGCAGGGGGAGGGGTGCTGGTGGCCTGTGGGTCATGTGGCAGGGCCTCCTGTCCACTAGCTGCAGCAGATGTGAAGGGGTGGTCAGTACAATGGCTAGTGAAAGGGGCCCGCTGGTATGCTGTGTAATCCCTCATGATGTTGGCCATGTCACCCAGCACCCCTGCAATGGAGACCATGGTGGTGTTCAGGGCCTGCAATTCTTGCTTGATCTCCTAGTGGTGTTCCCCCTGCTGCATGATGTTTAACACCTGACCCATCTTGTCCTGGGATTGTTGGTAAGCCCCCAGGACATTAGTGAGTGCCTCCTGAGCAGGCGGTTCCCTGAGCCTGTCCTCCCCTGGTGCACAGCTGTCCTCCAACCGTCGCTGGCCCTCTGTGCCTGTGTCCCCTGAACGGTGTGCCCACTCTCACCGGCCCCAGGACCCTCATTGTCTTACCTGTGAGGTGTGGACTGGGGTCCCTGTATAAGTGGGCACACTAGTGATTGACGTGTCCCCGGGACAGAGGTCTGGTGACGTTGGGTGGCTGCTGTGGTGTTGGATTCTGAGGGGGAGGCTCTGTAGTGGACTGGTTGTGGGATGCAGTGGGCGTCTGACCAGTGGTCCCTAATGGGCCAGGGAATTCATCCAGATCCAGAGCTCCATAGTTGCTGTCAACACTGGGGGCATCTTCTGGTGGGGGACTGGGTAGATGTAGTAGGCTGTGGCACCTGTGGGGATGTAAGTGGTGTATTATGCTACATGTCTGTAACATATTCTGCATCACTAGCCTCCCCTGTGTTATTGCTGCTACCCTGTCACCTTTGGTTGTGCATGGTGATGGATTGTGGGATTGTTAGTTCAGCATGCTGTGCATGCATTGGTGGTCTGTGTATATGCAGGGCTGGAAAGGATGTGCATGCAGTGGGTATGTCATACAGGGCTTGACATTTCATTTTTCTAATTGTGGTTGTGCACGGTGTGGGATGGAGTGGGGGGATTGGTGTCAGGGTGAGAGATCGTGGTGACATGCAGGTATGTGGGGGTGATAGGTAGTAAATGTTGACGCACCAGTGTCCAGTCCTCCAGCTACTCCAGTGAGTCCCTCAGGATGCAGGATTGACAAGATTTGCTCCTCCCATGCTGTCAGCTGTGGGGGTTCACCACCATTCCTCCTGATGGTGAGCTGGTGCCTTGCTGCAATGGAACGCAACTTCCCCCGTAGGTCGTTCCACCTCTTACTTATGTCATCCCTTGTGCGGGAATGTAGTCCCACGGCGTTCACCCTGTCCACGATCCTCTGCCATAGCTCCGTCTTCCTGGCAATGGATATCTGCTGGACCCGTGCTCCAAACAGCTGTGGCTCTACCCCTCAACCATGATCTGTAACCCCTCATCAGTGAAATGGGGGTGCCTTTATGGGGACATGGGTGTTGTGTGGTGTGTGTATGTTGTGCATACTATGATGTGTGATGTGGTGGGGTGTGTGGTGCGTGTCAGATTAATTGGTAGTTGTGATATATGTGTGAAGTTCTCTTTTGGATTAGCGTCGCAAAGTGTAGCTGTCTTCTTGTGTTAGCAAAGAATTGTGGGTGATGTGGTGTGTGTTTTATAGTTCTGTTGGTGGGTGTGTGGGGTGGGTGTTTTTTGTTCTGGCCAGTGTTGTCTTGGTTTGTATTTTGGTGGCCATTTCCGCCTCATCGGTGTTCACCGTCATTGAATGTCCGCTGTGGTGATTCATGGGTCATTATTTGGAAGGTGTAGTATTGGTGGTGTAACGGTATGGGTGGTGGTACCAAAGGTTTATCATGTTCGGTGGGTCTGGCAGATTTTTGATTGTGGCTTTTTTCACTCAGTTTTGTATGTGTGTGTCATAATCTGGTGGACGGATGTTCGCCTCCGCAGCAGTATGCTGGCGGCAGTCAGTGCGGCAGTATTTGGTATTTACCTTCAAGGTCATAATCAGGGACACTGTAACCAATTTACAAAGGTAAACTCTATATTTGTGCTAAGTTTACAACAAACATCTTTTTTAACCTTTGCGAATTGGGCCTCAGTATTGCAACAATGCTGAGGGTGAGGCTTGGTCACCACAGGAGTGTTTACACCCCACAATTGTGTAAGATGTCAATGTATGAGTAAAGTCAGGAGATTACAGTGATAGTACACATACATTTGGGATCGAAGTCACCCATAATGTGTTAGTGAGCTCAAAGGAGGAAAATCAGTACTTGCTTCATGTACTTACGTGCTGTTTCCTGATTCCTACACCAGCTATATATTGTTCTCACGTCTTTTTCAGTGGACAGGGCTGGCCAGGAAGACCATGAAGAGGACAAAGGACAGGGAAAGACATTCTTAGGACGTCAGTGGGCATGGCCTCTTTCATTGACAGAAGAGGAAGAGGAGGAGGAGGAGGAGGAGGAGGGACCTGAAAAATCTTCAGGTAGGGGGACTGCCCCCACCTGGATGGACACTACATCAGCCATAGACCAGGTGGAGGCAGCGGACACTGTAGGTGGGCAATGAACTGGATACTCTGGCAGGAGGTGAGGATTCGTACCATCTCTCTGACACAGAAGAACTCAACATGCTAGAGGTGTTCCCAGGGTGGGCCCTATCAACACCTGGGCCTGCCTCTTACCCCTCCCTACAGCTTGGGGCCCCCAGACCATCGAGGGCCACAATTCCACCATATGCCACTAGCCCCTCTCCAAGTACCTGCCCCAGTGCCCTGAAGAGCATCCATGTCCCTGACACCCCACACCCTTCAGGTTCTACCCAAACCCCTCCCTGTTATATCACCCCTGTGGCTGCATCCCAGGAAGGGCTGGTGTCACCTGAGAGGGAGCATTACACTTCCTCTCAGCTCCTACAGTCATTGATGAACTGCATAGGACCTGAGAGGAAAATGCCTGTGCTATGGCTGCCATCATTGCCACCCTCACTTCCTTAGGTGCAGCCATGATGTCTGTCCTGTCCCAGCATCCCTCCCATACCACCCTCCATGTGTCTCCCTGTTCCTTCTCTCACTCTGTTTCCTCCCACACCCCTCGTGCATCCCATTCCCGTGGGTGTCAGGACCTCCACTGGCCAGCCATGTAGAGGCCACAGAGCCAGAAGAACTTGTGATGGAAAAGGAGAATGACCAGGAAGACATTTGATTGGACATTTTACATTGACTGGACGTTTGTTTTTCCCCTTGTACATAGACTGATTCCCCTGACGTTCCCGAAGACGTGTTTTATTTATTTTGTCCAACCCCCTCCAAGTCCCCTGCCTAATCTACAGTAGATGAAGGGCATTATTTTTTTCATTTCTCCCTTCTCAATGGATGGTATTATCTTATTTTAATTTTAACCATATTCATATTAAGAAAAAGCACTGTGTTGTTTAGTTCATTGTATTTGCTGGAATCAAAGTATGGAAGTATACTTCTGGAGTGGTTTAGCTATGCCTTCAACATGTTACCTTTGTACACAGATGGTTCTGCTAATGGACATAGATCAACTCAATTTAAATGTGGAATATGTTTTTTATTTAGATTGTTCTATGAAAACGTATTTACATTGCTCAAGGGGGATCTCTTTTGTGCCTTTTCAATTTTGGTGATGAGGAATGTTGTGAGGTTGGGCGTTTTCTGGGCTTCAGCGGTGCCGGTGGGTGTGGTTCCTGTGACAGTGGGTGTGGTTCCTATGCAGGCGGTGCATCCTAGATAGGGGGTGGTGGGTCCTGTACAGAGGGGTACATCCTGGACAGGAGATGGTGGGTCCTGTACAGGGGGGTGCATCCTAGATAGGGTCTGGTTGGTCCTGTACAGGTGGGGCTGCATCCTGGACTGGCAAGGCAAGTCTTTGGTGGGGGCCGTGCGCAGATTTCGTAAGCAGGGGCTGGGGTGCAGTGGTGCAGGTAGATGTATTTGCTCCCCTTCATGCATTGACTGTGAAGGCTGATTTGACATCATTTTGAGTATCCCACCCATCATCTTCATAGCCAATGTATGGTGTCTTGCACTCTCTTCCCTCTACATGGCCATGATGTCATTCAGGCTCTTCCCCATGTCTGTCCAGGATGTATCCATCCTCTCCAACAGTAGGGTCATTCTGTGCACCAACTGTGGGAGATGGCGTATGTCCTGTAGGGAGGCAAAAATGTCAGACAGTGGAGCCCCTATGTCACACCTCTGACTGCTATTGGGAGAAATCCTCCTCTTACTCTCCACCATTAATATCTGCCAGCCCTCTCTGCCTGGGATGGCTCGGATGCGCCCGTCAGGTCCACCAGCGGGGGTGGGGGAGTGATAAGTGGGAGCTTGTGAGGAGGAGATTTTTGCTTAGGACTGGCATGTACCTCAGATGTTAAAGAGAAGGCATGGGAGACACAGTCAGAGTAGCAGTGTGTAGGGAAACAAACACGTCTGACCTGGATGTGAGGGCTGTGAGGAGGTGATGGTTGTTTTGTGGTGTGTGAGGAATGGGCAATCCTTGGCGATGTATGACCAGGTACCATACTGACCAGAGCAGATGTAGACTTTGATGATATGCTTTATTGGCCAACAATAGTGCTTAGGGGATTCTCCTCTACATATGTTGGAATCAGGCCCTCATCTTCATCCTCCTCTACTTATCCCTCCGCTTGTGCAGTTCTGGCAGCTGACAAGGCGGCTTCAAAGAAGGGTGGGATCTCCCGTTGAATATCCCAGCGCCCATCACTGGTAGATGGTCCTTTCTCTGGACTGAAGTCATCGTCCTTACCACCTAGGAGACAGAGTTTGCAACATGCTAAGTATTTGCCTTACAACATCATGCAGTGCAAAACATGCATTATCTCCACATCAATGAATGTTTCACATGTGACATGGTTTGTGTACATCTACACGGGATAGCTCACACCATGGCATTGAGGTGTTTAATACAGATGTAAAAAAGCAAACTCACCAGTTCCAACCACAGCTCAGTGTGGCATTGAGGTACCCTTTAATGTCAGCTGCTGGACCTGGATCCTTGAGTGTGTTGCAGAAGATATGGGCCTTGGTCCTGCAGCCTGTAAAAGAAGTGACAACATAGTTAATGTCCTGCATGCTTGATGTGTGAAAATGCACACTTTACACACACACATCACTGATTATGTTGGGTACATTATACACACCAACTTCAGTTGTAATGCTGACGTGGCAATATCTGCTCATCCCCTTCCACAACGATTTGGTTAATGTACATGGGTAGGGTATAAATAGTCTACAACACTATATGGCATGCTTACTTGATGGACGGAAGGCAGTGGTTATGACAGCTGCAGCCAGGATGTCTCCTTTTGTCCTGGATGGTGTCATCCATATCACTGAAATAGTCCTAGCAGCAGCTGTGTTGTAATATACATATCTGTAACTAAGAGAAAAGGATAATGGTGATGATTCTACATGTACATGTCAGAGGTATGGACAAGTGATCTGCAAGTTACAGGCAGTACTCATATCAACCAGGTATTATACTTACAGGCAAACCTATATTTGGAGTTCACTGAGAGCTACAGTATGGAAACAACTAGGGTGTCCTGCACTGATTACCTTTGGACAAATCTTCATTTTTAGGAGCATCATGCATGGTGTCTGCTATATAGGAGTCTTCCACAACATGCATAGCTGGTTCATTTTTGCACATCAGTTTATGTCAGTGCATTACAGAGTACACACATTTGAAATACACAATTATTAACCAAGGTATGGCTAACAGTCATTCTACTCCCCCGCCCCTGACAGGACATCATTGCGCATTGTGGACTGTGATGTTAGCCATGTCTGCTGTGCTCTCTTCTTCTGGGCTTTGTTCCCAATGTACGTGAACAACATCATGATGTATTTTATCCGACACTGGATACGACTATGTAGAGCACACATCCTGAAGTCCTGTATTCCAAGGTTTATTAATTTGTGATTATGGGGAAGAGGTAGCAAAGTGAAATTAACCTTGGTCTGGGATCACACAATTTGTTCAAGTGGAGAAGCTGGAATGATCCTCACCTTTACTTGGTTCATGTTGTGCAGTTCACCCACTAGATGCATAGGGTTCGGCTTCTCTATATCCTCCTTTCCAACCACAACCCCGCTCACCAAAAGCAAGTCTGCTGGTATCAGTGCACTCCTTATCCACATCATTACATTAGCTGTTGGTTCCTGGGATTTTGCCAGCTATTATCCATGTCATGGACTTACAAAGAAGTTGTGACTACTCCTCTCTATGAGAGACTTGGAGACATAAGTATGAACCCCTCAAGGTACCGGAGCATCATTCTTTGTACGACTCCAGCTGCACTCACTAGTACATCATGTCTATGAGGCCACGACAAGCCACTTTGCATGATTTGGAATATCCAACTAGCTATGGAGTGTGTCAAGGCTACACAAATCACTGTGTTGCCTTACTCTGTACTTGAATGGCATTGCATGATGGGGAGGGGGGAGTTTCCACACAACACCTATGGATTGTGACACTTCCCCAGAGTGACAAAACCATGTACACCTGGAGAAGCACTAACACCTTATACTTCCTGAGGTGAGTAATGATAACTTGTAACATAAACATTTAGACTTGCTGCACTGACCTACGCAACACCAACCTAAATGAGGGCCAAATTGAACCCTTAGGTAGGACCTTTATACATACATTTTGAGACAAGCTTACATCGACTAACATATTAGGATGTGGTATACTCTTATGAACTATATGTAAGCATATGGAGATGAGTGACAACAGTGATAATAGACACACAACACACGCTGCTGACATTTAAACCACAGTTTAGGGGCATGAGCATTTGGTATACTCATTTCTATGTATCCTTACTACCGTCTGATTTCTGCACAGTGTATTGTACCCAGCCAGATGTCACACTCATACATGTTGCAGAGGTCACTGCAGGTTGTGTATTTTTGCAGGCTGTGCAGAGCCTACAATGATATGTGTGTTTTCAATTTACATTCTAGTTGACACATGTGATACACACATTGATTAGTTCATTTCACATGTTTGGCACAGTTTAGATTCCATGTAATGTAAATATGAGTTAACGTAGGAGTTATGGTCCTCTCCTGGACATATCTATGTACTAGTTTTTGCTGATGGTATGGGTTGATGTGTTCCATGACATTGCTTCCCTGATGGTGCAGAGACCTCTGCTCCAGAGTGAAACGGTACTCTGGCTGTATGTGGCAACAAAAGGGAAAGGTCATCAGACACAGCCATTTAAGAGTGTTAAATGTATGAGGCAGCAATGAAGGCCACTGTTTGGGACTGGGGAAATGGAATTGTCAATTGCCATCACAAAGGATTCTGGGACTTGTAGTGCAATGGATAAGCTGAGACACATGAGGGTCTGACTCACCATGCAGATTGCAAATACTTTGGATAACATTCATGGTCACATTTGTGGAGTATCACTGACATTGCTTATTTGGTGTCATTGTTAGTATCATCACATTTTACCTGGCACCACATTGAGGTGATCACTCACAGGCAGCCTATTGAGCAGGTAGGGGGTCCATGGTGGAGAAGACGTCCCTCTCAAGTCAGGTGAGTTGGAGGTGGACCCCAGTTGATACACCAGGGAGAGCTCTGGACACCTCTATCCTGGTGTACTTCTCCTTCACTCTCCTCTTCTCATCCTGCCACTTCTTTTTGATGTCAGTCACTGCACATATGTCCTCTCCCAATGCAGTGACCATCATGGGCAACTGCTACCACATGGCTACCTTCTGTGCGGAACTACTGCTATAGGGTGCAAGATCATGTAGTCTCTTGTAGTTCCTGATGATGTACTGGAGAATCATAGTACTCTCCTCCTCCATGTATTTCTCCTTCCTCCTTATAGGTAGCATGGCTTCTGTAGATGCAGAGCAGGCAAATGCAGCATTGTTGTGGAGAAACCCAAACCTTGCTTGTGGGCTTTTATCTGGTTTTCGGTGAAGGGTTGCACGTGGCATTAATAATGTGCAGGTGCATGTAATTACAATGATTCTGGGCCAAATTGGATGATCTGTCCCGAGTGTGGATAATCTGCCCCGAGTGTGGATGAACCACCCTGACTGCGGATGATCTGGTCCGAGTGTGGATGATCTGCCCGAGTACCAATGTAAAGATACTACTCTTAACTTACCTTTGTGAATACCAAACAGTCATAAACTTAAACTGTTGGTTTACCTTTGTGAATCAGGCCCTATATATGTATATCAGAGTGGCAGTAGCCACTTGTAGTTGTAGTTAGGGTGACCAGAGATAGGAATTTGGGGGATTTTTGATCTTCAACAACTTTGCACCTGTTTGACAAATGCTGCCCCTGTTTCATTGTCAGAGTACTGAAAGCTTCAAGGCATTTGGTCAAGTGGGGTGCAAAGAAAAAAGGGGGGAGCTAAATGGGCGTAAGCTCAAATGCATTTTACAGTGACTTTTGTATTTCACATAGCGCAGAAAACCATCAGTTGGATTTTTACAGGATTTAGCAGGATAGTATATTATGCTGTGCAGATGATTCTGTGGTCCACAGCAGGTAAGTAGTGTAAGTATTTTTTAAGTATTTTAAACTTAGTGATATCTGTGGCCACAGTAGTACCGCTGTAGTACTGAGGTAAATAGCAATGACAGGTTATTAGCTGATTGGCTAATGATTGCCTTTACAAAAGTTGTAGGCCATCATGCAGTTTTCAGTTCGAGTTTCCCTGTGTTCTGCATTATGCCTTTCCATCTTGGTATTATGTTTGGTATTTTTACATATCTATTACCATTTTACCAAAGTGGTAATAGGTAGAAAAAATATTTATAATTATGTAAATATATATTCAGTTAAATATATTATGTATAATTATATTATAATTACGCACCACATCTATATTAATATAGCTCGCACACCTCTGTACACAGTCTTGCCACCTCACTTGCCACAATATATTAACTATAACTCACCACTGTACCATCCACTGCCTTATGGTAAATAATATAATTGCAGTTGTCATATGTGTTTTAATTAATGCAATGACTTTACATATTCTACGTTTTGTAATATGCAAGGGAATATCTAGTGCACTCTCTAGTCACTCTCACCTACCTTTACTTTTAACCATCCCTAAACACCAGTCACCCTCACTTCTCTTTACCTATATCCACATCTGAACCCTCATTTCACCCTCACCTCCATTTACTTTTACTCACCCCAATCCCTCAAGTCCCCCCTAACTTTCCCTCTTTCTACCAAGAAACCACACACACACAGAGTTAGAATTGTGGTCTCTATTTGGCAATGGATTGTACCGTGTCCAAGTAGGGAACCTCAATCTAGTCAGAGTAAGGAAGCTACACAGCTAAGATAAGCCCTGCTCACCCCCTTGTAGCTTGGCACAAGCAGTCAGGCTTATCTGAGAGCCAATGTGTAAAGTATGTGTACACACACACACACACACAGTAACACAGTGAAAACAACACAAAAGTAATCCACAGCAATTTACAAAAATAGCCAATATTTATCTGAGCAAAACAAGATAAAAACAACAAAAATACAACATACACAAGCAAATATACAAATTTTTAAAGATTAAATCTCAGTAAAGAGCTCAGAACCACAATAGCTCCAACTGGGGCTACCACGACGTCTTGACAGAGTCGTTCCCAACAGTCCATCCCACTCCCGATTGAGTGCGGGCCAGTCACGGAGTGTCACAGACCACAGGAACAGTACCTTTGGAAAACGAGGACACAAAAATGCTGCACGGAGTCGGGGAGATGAGGCATCATTGGAGCTGGGCATCGGTTCCTTACTGCTACCGGGGAGGTGAGGCGTCAGTTCCTTACTGCAAGGCAGGGGAGGTGAAGCATCCGTTCCTTACAGTTGCAAGGGAGGTGATGCGGCGTCAGTGGCAAGCCATCGGTTCCTTATGATCCAGCGGGGTCAATGAATCCAGCAGGTAAAGATGTGAGGCCTCAACTTTGCAGTGTTGCGATCACACCATGGGGCCACAGGTGCTGCAGCAGAGTCAGAGTCGGGTGTCACGTACATCGTTGACACAGCACTCGGGAGTGATGCTGTGGCGGGACTTTCGAGGCACTGCAGCAGCATTGGACCTGTGGCAATGGTCGCGATCGTTGCCTGCAGTTGCACTCAGGAGGGACCACGGCTACGGTGCAGGCAGTGGTGTGGAGTTTCACAGCAATGCAAGTTTCGAAGTCACTCTGGGCTCAATGTACTTGATTTCTTCTTGGTTACACCAGAACCTCCTCCCAAGGGCCCAGGAACTGAATTTGGCACCACTTGGCCAGTCAGGACTTTCAGCAGAAGTGCCCTGGTGCTGGCAGATGAAGTCTTTGATGTCCCTGACACTTCTTAACAGGAGGCAAGCTCAGTTCAAGTCCTTAGAGAACCTTGGAAAGCAGGATGTAGAAAGCAAAGTCCATTCCTTTTACTCCCAGGATAGAAGCAGCAAGCAGCAAGCCAGCACAGCAAAGCAACAGGCAGAGTGGCAGTCCCTCCTACAACATCCAGCTCGTCTTCCTGGCAGAATGTCCTTAGTCCAGATGGATTATAACGTTGTGGTCTCAAAAGTCAATACTAATTTCTGCCTTTGAAGAAGGCAAACTTCAAAGGAAAGTCTTTGTAGTGCTCATGACCCTGTCTTTCCTGCCCTGGCCCCAGACACACTTCAGGGGGTTCGAGGCTGTTTTGTGTAAGAACAGGCACAGCCCTATTCGGGTGCTAGTGTCAGCTCCTCCCACAACTTTAGACCAGGAAGACCCTTCAGGATATGAAGGACACCCGCAGCTCTCTTTATGAGACTGTCTAGAGTGGATTCACAAACAGCCCAACTGTCATCCTGACACAGATGTGTGTTCCACAGCCAGGCAGAGGCACAGAATGGCTAAGCAAGAAAATGCCCACTTTCTAAAAGTGGCATTTTAAAACTTACAATTTAAAAACCAACTTCACCAAAAGATAGTTTTAAATGTGAATTCAAAGACCCTAAACTCTATATTTCTTTCTTCTCCCAAAGGGAAATTGCACTTAAAAGATATTTCAAGGCAATCCTCATGTTAACCTATGGAAGAGACAGGCCTTGCAGTAGTGAAAACTGAATGTATCAGTATTTCACTATCAGGACATGTAAAACACACCAGTACATGTCCTCCCTTTTAAGTACACTGCACCCTGAGTATCGGACTGCCTTGGTCAACCTGTGAATTCCATGTAGTAAAAGAGAAGGTTTGGGTCTGGCAAGTGAGTGCACTTGCCAGGTCGAAATTGAAGTTCAAAACTGCACACACTGCATTGGTAGGTCTGAGACATGTTTACAGGGCTACTCATGTGGGTCACACAACCAGCACTGCAGGCCCACACTAGTAGCATTTGATTTACAGGCCCTGGGCACACCTGGTGCACTATACTAGAGACTTACTAGTAAATCTAATATGGCAATCATGGATAAACCAATCACCAATACATTTTAGACAGAGAGCATATGCACTTTAGCACTGGTTAGAAGTGGTAAAGCACAGAATACAAAAGCCAACAAAAACAGGCCAGAGAAAATAGGAGGAAGAGGGAAAAACATTTGGGGATAACCCTGCAAAAAGGTCCAGGTCCAAAACACACACACATGCACATGCTAAACTGGTACATGGGGTGTTGGTTCCTGGTTCTATGTTTCACCATTGTCAATTGCCCTAGAAACATTGTAGAGTTTTAAGCATGATGGTGGTTTGGCCTAAAATGAGGGGTACTGCTAATGAAGATTAAGTATCAAGCCCTTCGGTTTCATTTCTATGTATTTGTAACATAACAACTAAGCAGGACCATTTTTGCATCTCCCTTGAGTAACCAGCACCTCTTCCAACTCCAAGTCTAAAGACTAAGGGCCAGATGTAGCAAATACCGATTTTGCGAATCGGAAATTGCGAGTCTGTCCGACTCGCAATTTCCGATTCGCAAAATCGGATGCAGAACTGTGTCTCAGACACCGTCTGCGACTCGCTATGGGGTCGCAAAGACCCACCTCATCAATATTAATGAGGTGGGTCGCATTTTGCGACCCCATAGCGAGTCCCTGCACTCACAGGGATGGTGGCCTGCTGAAGTCAGCAGACCTCCATGTCTGTGACGGCTTTTTAAATAAAGCAGTTTTTTTTTTTTCATTTTGCAGAACGATTTCCTTAAAGGAAAACGAGTTGCAAAATGAAAAAAAGTACGAAACCATTTGGTTTCGTTTTTTCAGTGTAGGCAGTGGTCCATTGGACTACTGCCTGCTCTGAAAAAACCTTTATGCCCACATTCTCAAAGGGGATTCCTTTTTGCGAATGAGTTACCACCAGTGTGACACTGGTGGTAACTGCGAGTTGCTTTGCGACCGAATTCGCGGTCACAAAGCAATTCTGAATTGCGATGCGAGTCGCAAATTGGAAGGAAACACCCCTTCCTATCTGCGAGTCGCATTCACAAATTGCGAGTCCTGCACCAACTCGCAATTTGTGAATGAGCATCGCGTTAGGCTGTTTGCATGGCGCAAACTGCGATTTTTGCAGTTTGCACCATGCAAACGGTGTCCTACATCTGGCCTTAAGCTCCGGCTCTCCTGCACTATTACCTGCTGGTAAGTCTCCAGCATCCCTGAGATGAAGGAAACACATTATCACCAGTACTCAGTCAGACCAGCAACTTAAAGCCACAGTGAGTGGCTTAAGATAATCTCAAAGGATCTCAAAAGAAGGCAAAGGAAGGCAGCTGGTATTACTACTGCTAATATGTAAGTATACCATAGGGTTGTGTCTAGAGTTAAAATTCATAATGAATAATTTCTTGTCCAATCTGTTTGGCTATATTTTGGTCAACTGTGATAATGCACTCCCTTTCCAAGCCATCACACCATTTGTGCATTTTCACTGTCTATGCTGTATACCGAACAATTCTGTTGCCCTGTACTTGTATTACTCCGACCAAAATCAAAACCCTTACATTGGCACACAGTGTTCCCCACCAGATTCCCTTTAGCCACAAGTACAAAAAGATCTTGATTTTGGAGACTTGCTTGACCAAACTGCCTCTCATCTTCAGCTAAAGGAGATCTTTCAAGTAGATTCTTCTGCCACTGTAAAATATATGCTGCAGTGTCATGTGTATTGCTGAAACACTTTAGTTGAGCAAGTCTTTAACTAGAATGTTCTTCCTGCTTTGGAAACCTAATGGTGTCTTAAAGCAGCTGTTCAGAGCGTTTAAGAAGCCTTTCCACATACTTGCATCACTTCCCCACACTTTCACACTGCATTGGGAGAGGTTCCTTATGCTGGAGGCAGGTTTTGCACCCAATACTCTCTGTGTTGATTACATGTGAGGATGCACACAAGATATTGTTTGAAACTTTTAAACTACAGTTAATTATTCTGTATATCCCCAAATTGCAACTGGTACAAACTTATTTTATTCTTTTTACCTAGAATGGACATTCAGAAATTATTTGTAAAGAAATGGCCAAGTGAAGTGAACCTATACTCAGATAACTCAGCAACGAATATGATTCTTCATGATGATATGCTGGATCTGCAGTCTGCAATTCAATATGGAGTTGGGGGCAGCAGATTTAGAAACATCAAGTGATTACACCCCAGTCCCAGAAACATTTTGTGGAGTTGTCACTGCCTCAAACGAATCAAGCAACAGTTCTTCTACAACAACAACCAGTCTTTAGGATAACAAGGGAACACTTGGAAGAACTTGGAACCATACGAACTGCATGAGAACAGCATGTCCATTAAAATCAATGTTACAGTCACAAACAAAGATAAAGTGCATTCTGCACTTTCAAGGAAGATGGTTCCAGGATTTTCCTTGGCTGAATCACAGTGTCAGAGTGGTAGGAGTGCTATGATTTCACTGTGCACAGGCTAAGGGCCTGATTTAGATCTCGGTGGACTCCATCACAACGGTGACAGATATGTTGTCCGCAGAAATATAAATCCCATAGGAAATAATGGAATTTATATTTCGTGGACAAGATATCTGTCACAGTTGAGACCGAGGAACCAGTCCACTGAGATCTAAATCAGACCATAAGTCACTGAAATTAACTAAGTTTTCTAAGAACACAGAGGAAGCATTTTGCAGCACCAATTGTAACTGAAAGAAGGCAATAGAAAGTTTAAAAAAGAACCAGAACAGGTCTGCTCATTTATATGCACTAATTCAGCTAGCGCAGTATAGAGGAGGCCTACTAATTAATCAACATTTATCACAGCAAGTCCAACAGAAGCAGAAAGAAGCCTGACTTTGTCTTAACAAAATCATGCATACTATAGCTCTTCTGGCAAACAAGGCTTTGCACTTGGAGTTCATGATGACAGCGACTGGAATTATCGTCAATTCCTTAGTGCACAAGCAGAGAATGTACCTTCTTTGAAACAATAGATTATAGCAAATTGAGCAGAATATCTCAGCCCAGACATCCAAAATGAAATTCTTCAGTTATTGTTCCATGCAATTTTCCATCAAGCTTGTAACAATATTGGTGACAATCCATACTCAGTAA
The DNA here is from genome assembly GCF_031143425.1 of Pleurodeles waltl. Classification (NCBI taxonomy): domain Eukaryota; kingdom Metazoa; phylum Chordata; class Amphibia; order Caudata; family Salamandridae; genus Pleurodeles; species Pleurodeles waltl. The sequence continues at coordinate 452,888,669 of NC_090439.1, read as the reverse complement.
TTGTTGATGGCACATAGGATATAGCTGGTCAAGAACAAAAAAGCTTTTGTATTCGTTACACTGACCATGATCTGTAACTTCATCAGCATTTAATTGGACTGTGCCAGGCTGATAATACCACAGGGACTACCATTGCTACAATTTTAAAGGATGTCTTATGCCATTGTGGCCTTTCACTGTCAAAGCTGAGAGCACAAACATTTGAATGTGCAGCAAATATGGCAGGGAACCACCAGGGTGCACAGCCATTATTACTACTTTATGTCTATTGTGGAGCACTTGCACAAATCTGGCTATGAAGGCTGCAGCACATAAATGTTCCACAATGGAAGATGCACTACTTTATGTCCAAGAGCTTGAGAATCTGTTTGGGAAATCAATTACATACGGTTCAGTTTTCTCAGACCTCATCCAGCACAGGCTAGAAGGCCCTGCAAATGTGTTCAAAATAAAGCCCCTGTGTCCAACATGCTGGACGGTCTGTGTAAAAGTTGTACCAAAAGTAATGGAACCTATTCTGGAAACCATAGAACAATTATCAACATCCAAGTCCAGTGGTGATGTGCATGCTACTTTTTGGTGGTTTGCTGGCACACTTTCAGAAAGCAACAACTGTCCTAGGTCTTCAGATTGCTTTACAAGTACTGTAGCTTCTGGAATGTTTGAATACTGCCATGTATAGACACCAGCAAACTAAATCAGGGTTACTAACTGCTCTTAATATAGCAAAAAGTGCAATACTAAAGCTTGATAGGGATGAATCCTTCAATATTCTGCTCGATTCCAATAGCCACATGACTGCTAAGTGCCATCTTAATGCCAATAAAGTGCCATAGCTGAAGCAAATCCCTAAATAGATAGATGATGGAGCAGCAGAAATGTTAAATCCAGCAACCATCAGGGACTGCTATCGCCCCAAGTATTTTAAACTTTAAATACAGTTTCTCTTCATCTCACTCAGTGTTTTGACCGGGAAGGCATCCAAACATATGAAAAACGTGAACAGCTGCTTTTAACAGGCAGTGGCCTTGACTCTATTGCTCAGTAAAAAGAAATTGACCCTTTTCTGCTCTCAGCTCAATTCATTATATTATCAAGTATGTTCAACTACTATTCAATTCTGGAACTGGCAGACATACTCCGACAAATGCTTCCAAGAAAGAGAGCTTTCCTTTCACATGTTGAGAAGCTACTACAGATTCTTTTGGTTATTCCAGTATCTTCTTTTGAGGCTGGGAGAAGATTCAGTGGTCTCCCTTGACTGAAAACTTGGCTAAGGCTAACTATGTTCTAGAAAAGACTGAATCAGGTTGCCATATGCAACATACCTAAGGAAATGATGGACTCAGTTGACATATAGACAATAGAACAAGAACTTGTCCTCTGCAGTAAATGGCTCAAGACATTATTTAGCTTTTCAAATTAAAGTTCATAATTTTATTATAGGTGCCTGCTGCATTTAGTTTATTCCTCCTCTTTTTCGCCCATCTTTGCTTGTTTGACGCATGAAGATGCAAGATTCATATACCTGATTGGTCACATTTGGTCTAATTACTTTGTGAATGTAAATAACAATAAAGCATAGTTGCAAACTGCCTGCCTTTCTCAATATTTCACTTCAAAACTATTGTATTTGTTTATTGGAGCATATGGTTCTCAGACAACTGGCGATTTGTATAGGGTCACTAGAAATTCCACAAGGTTGTTCTTGTTCCCCCTGTCCCCAGAAATGTAGTCTCCTACACCCCTGTGCATGTGTACACAGGAAGATATATTCAAGTAGTAGTTATTTGGGAATATACAGTCATTTCGACTTCTTGAAGATATTTTCCAGTTTGCACCACACATATAAATATCTAGAACTATCTAATGGAAGTAATATGGATTAAATCAGATATAGTGAACACAACAGTAATGTTTTCTCATGCTACAATTTTAATTTCACGGTTGTTCACACCTGCTACAGAAGTACTTTCCTGTCAGTAAGTAAGAAGCTGTCACGTTATGTACCTCCTGTCATATCAAAACCATTAAAGTGTGCCGCCAGCATTCGCAGTTCAATAAGCCTTAGATATTCATTTCATTGTTGCGCTTCTCAGTAGCAAATAATAACAAGGATTCTAAACTATAAACTTTTTGTATCAATCTGTACAGCAGTAAATCAAGCTCTTTTGTTTGCTGACATCTTCTTGCCAAATGTGAATATCTCTGTGTTCCTTCCCGCCCCCACAAAAGTTTGATTTTCAGCCCTCACAACTACACGTATTTGATGTCACTCAACTGGTGCAGTCTTTATTTTTGTAAGAAATTCAATGATCGCAGCACTACGCTTACATCAGTTATTGTAGTAGTGTTGCAAGGTAAATGTATTTATTCCATTTAATTTCAAAAGATTACACAAATATTTAGTAACATGGGCCCAGGGTTACTATGGCTTTGCATCAAGGAAACACAAGACCGCGTGTGGTATTTACCAACCAACTTAACAGTATTTTAACCCCTTCGCTGCCAGGCCTTTCCCCCTCCTGTGCCAGGCCTTTTTTTGCCTATTTGGGGCAGTTCGCGCTTATGCCCTCATAACTTTTTGTCCACATAAGCTAACCAAGCCAAATTTGCGTCCTTTTTTTCCAACATCCTAGGGATTCTAGAGGTACCCAGACTTTGTGGGTTCCCCTGAAGGAGGCCAAGAAATTGGCCAAAATACAGGGAAAATTTTGTTTTTTTCAAATAAATTTGAAAAAGTGGCTGCAGAAGAAGGCTTGTGGTTTTTCCCCTGAAAATGGCATCAACAAAGGGTTTGCGGTGCTAAACTCAGCAGCTTCCCAGCTTTCAGGAACAGGCAGACTTGAATCAGAAAACCCAATTTTTCAACACAATTTTGGCATTTTAATGGGACATACCCCATTTTTGCAATTTTTTGTGCTTTCAGCCTCCTTCCAGTCAGTGACAGAAATGGGCATGAAACCAATGCTGGATCCCAGAAACCTAAACATTTCTGAAAATTAGACAAAATTCTGAATTCAGCAAGGGGTCATTTGTGTAGATCCTACAAGGGTTTCCTACAGAAAATAACAACTGAAAAATAAAAATATTGAAATTGAGGTGAAAAAAACATCAATTTTTCTCTACGTTTTACTCTGTAACTTTTCCCTGCAATGTCAGATTATTGAAAGCAATATACCGTTACGTCTGCTTGACTCCTCTGGTTGCGGGGATATATAGGGCTTGTAGGTTCATCAAGAACCCGAGGAAACCAGAGCCAATAAATGAGCTGCACCCTGCAGTGCGTTTTCATTCTATACCGGGTATACAGCAATTCATTTGCTGAAATATAAAGAATAAAAAATTGCTATCAAGAAAACCTTTGTATTTCCAAAAAGGGCACAAGATAAGGTGTTGAGGAGCAGTGGTTATTTGCACATCTCTGAATTCCGGGGTGACCATACTAGCATGTGAATTACATGGCATTTCTCAAATAGATGTCTTTTTTACACACTCTCCTATATTTGGAAGGAAAAAATGTAGAGAAAGACAAGGGGCAATAACACTTGTTTTGCTAATCTATGTTCCCCCAAGTCTCCCGATAAAAGTGACACCTCACTTGTGTGGGTAGGCCTAGCGCCCGCGACAGGAAACGCCCCAAAGCGCAACGTGGACACATCCACATTTTTGGAAGAAAACAGAGGTGTTTTTTGCGAAGTACCTACCTGTAGATTTTGGCCTCTAGCTCAGCCAGCACCTAGGGAAACCTACCAAACCTGTGCATTTCTGAAAACTAGAGACCTAGGGGAATCCAAGGAGGGGTGACTTGCGGGGCTCGGACCAGGTTCTGTTACCCAGAATCCTTTTCAAACCTCAAAATTTGGCTAAAAAAACACATGTTCCTCACATTTCTGTGGCAGAAAGTTCTGGAATCTGAGAGGAGGCACAAATTTCCTTCCACCCAGCGTTCCCCCAAGTCTCCCGATAAAAATGATACCTCACTTGTGTGGGTAGGCCTAGCGCCCGCGACAGGAAACGCCCCAAAGCGCAACGTGGACACATCCAAATTTTTGGAAGAAAACAGAGGTGTTTTTTGCGAAGTGCCTACCTGTAGATTTTGGCCTCTAGCTCAGCCGGCACCTAGGGAAACGTACCAAACCTGTGCATTTCTGAAAACTAGAGACCTAGGGAAATCGAAGGAGGGGTGACTTGCGGGGCTCGGACCAGGTTCTGTTACCCAGAATCCTTTGCAAACCTCAAAATTTGGCTAAAAAAAACACATGTTCCTCACATTTCTGTGGCAGAAAGTTCGGGAATCTGAGAGGAGCCACAAATTTCCTTCCACCCAGCGTTCCCCCAAGTCTCCCGATAAAAATGATACCTCACTTGTGTGGGTAGGCCTAGAGCCCGCGACAGGAAACGCCCCAAAGCGCAACGTGGACACATCCAAATTTTTGAAAGAAAACAGTGCCTACCTGTGGATTTTGGCCTGTAGCTCAGCCGGCACCTAAAGAAACCTACCAAACCTGTGCATTTCTGAAAACTAGAGACCTAGGGGAATTCAAGATGGGGTGACTTGTGGGGCTCGCACCAGGTTCTGTTACCCAGAATCCTTTGCAAACCTCAAAATTTGGCTAAAAAAACACATGTTCCTCACATTTCAGTGGCAGAAAGTTCTTGAATCTGAGAGGAGCCACAAATTTCCTTCCACCCAGCGTTCCCCTAAGTCTCTCGATAAAAATGGTACCTCACTTCTGTGGGTAGGCCTAGCGCCCACGAAAGGAAATGGCCCAAAACACAACGTGGACAGAACATATTTTTTCACAGAAAACAGAGGTGTTTTTTGCAAAGTGCCTACCTGTGGAGTTTGGCATCTAGCTCAGCCGGCCCCGGGAGGGGGGGGGGGGCAGAAATGGCCTAAAATAAATTTGACCCCCCCAAGCCTCCCCTGCCCCTGCCCGGGAACAACCCTTGCCTACGGGGTCGCTCCCCCTGCGTGACATTGGCGCCAAAAAACAAATCCCAGGTGCCTAGTGGTTTCTGCCCCCTTGGGGCCAGATTGACCTAAAATCGGCCAATCTGCCCCCAAGGGGGGCAGAAATGGCCTAAATACAATTTGCCCCCAGGGGAGCGACCCTTGCCTGATGGGTCGCTTCCCATCTCGAAAAAAAACAAACAAACAAACAAAAAAAAAACGCAACAAAAAAATGTGCCCTGGTGCCCTGAGGATTCTGCCCCCCGCCGGGGGCAGTTCGGCCTAATAATAGGCCGATCTGCCCCCAGGGGGGGCAGAAATGGCCTAAAATAAATCCCCCCCCCAGCCCCCACCCCCCCCGGGAGCAACCCTTGCCTACGGGGTCGCTCCCCCTGCGTGACATTGGCGCCAAAAAACAAATCCCAGGTGCCTAGTGGTTTCTGCCCCCTTGGGGGCAGATTGACCTAAAATCGGCCAATCTGCCCCCAGGGGGGCAGAAATGGTCTAAATACAATTTGCCCCCCAGGGGAGTGACCCTTGCCTGATGGGTCACTCCCCATCTCTAAAAAAAGAAACAACAAAAAAAAAAAACACAAACATTTTTTTTGCCCTGGCGCCTAGAGGTTTCTGCCCCTCCTGGGGACAGATCGGCCTAATATTAGGCCGATCTGCTCCCAGGGGGGGCAGAAATGGCCTAAAATAAATTGCCCTCCCCCCCAGGGAGCGACCCTTGCCTAAGGGGTCGCTCCCTTTGCGTGAAATTCACTCAAAGAAAAAACTCCCTGGTGTCTAGTGGTCTCTACCCCCCCTGGGGGCAGATTGGCCTCATCAAAATAGGCCAATTTGCCCCCAAGGGGGGCAGAAATGGCCAAAATATAATTTTCCCCCAAGGGGAGCGACCCTTGCCTAAGGGGTCGCTCCCCACCAAAAAAAAAAAAATGAAACATAAAAAAAAAAAAAAAAAAAAATGATCATCTCGTCCAAGGCACAGAACAGGTTAAGCTGGAAAGGTAAATTTTCTCAGCACGAAAATCACTTTGGGTGCTCTGCATCACGTGTCCTTTATTGAGGGCAGACACCCATAGCTTTTGCTGCAAAGCCTGATATACTAAGATAGCAAGGCTAGTTTGGAACCAAAAACTAATACCTACTGGAAACAGGTGTTAACAAGTAGAAATGTGTTCTCTCAAAAATACTTCTGCATTTAATGTGTGATGCTGTGTTCATATTTATCAAAGTTTTGAGGCACCTTTGCACTACACAAGAAGGTGCAAGGGTGTCGCAAAACGTAAGTGAGATTTATCAAGCCACAAATGGCCACCTTGCGTGGACCTGAGGGGCTTGATAAATCTAGAGTAACACAGCAAATTTCTGCCCTGCATTACTCTGTCCTAAGGAGGTGTTCCACGGTTGAAGCGTGGGTGTTCCCACTCATCCACCCATGGATTTCGGGGTATGCCCAGATTTACCATTAGTGGTAGACCTGGGAATGTGTCAAAATGCTATGCCTCCCCAGGTGAGGTGTAACGAGGAGAAATATCTTTATTTCTCCATGTTTTTTTTCCTCTTTCTATGCGTGCTGCATTCTGCTGCACACATGGAAAAAGTAAAATGACTTTCAGGATTGTTTGTGTGCAGGAATGTTCTCCCTTCTGCACAAAAACAATCACGCCTACAATGCAGGTACCTTGTACCACAACACAAGGCTGCCTGCATTGACACCAGGCAGCCAAAAGTGTGCCAGCACTAGGAAAGGGCAGAAATATACCGTCAAATGTTAAATACAGTGCATTCCTGACCTTTTCCTTTCACGAAGTGCAGCACCGAAAGGTGGCTTGCTGCTTCGACCTGCGTGAAAAGTTGATAAATCTGCCCCCGATATATTGATCCTTCTGAATTTATCAAGGTGTAGGAATTGTAATGGAAAGGTATGCTTCACCTCTGCTCCATGGTGCAAGGCAGCACATTGTGCAAGGTATCCTTGCTTGAGCACCAGTACAGAGTATGACAGTAGCAGCAGGCCAGTGTTAGTAGATATGGCTCTTGGTTGCTGTGAAAAAATAGTAAATCCAGACATTTTTTGTTACATATTTCTCATATAGATTAATATGCACAGCGGTGACCTCATACTTTACAGCTGGTATATAGGGAAGCAGGCACAGTGGGAATCATAAATTGATTTAAGGTAACTGAACTGACGTGATAAAAAAGTGAAAGAGACATTTGGAGACAGGAGATGCAGGACTTCTTTAACTGTGCTATTTCCTCTATTGTTGAGGAGACAGATGGTAAATCCATCTGTGTTAGATTCAGAGGTGATGTAGCTATGCTGGAGATGTCAGGGAATGTGTTGGCATTTTTTTAAGCTGTGTTGGCTGGCTGTAATGAGGAAACTAATGGTAAACGAAAGTGGTGGACTGACACTAAGTAGTGAGTTAGTTCAGCGGATGTGGAAATTGTGATACTTGCTTCAATTAAGGTCCAAGATGACTGACGGCGCCGGAGAAGAGATACTCTTACATACGGTTGTGTGTCAAAATATCAAGGACGAAAATATTGATGTGCCAAAATACAGTGGCCAAAATATTGACTACAGGAAAATCATGGAGGCAAGCATATATAGGTATGTGTAGATTTAAAATTAGTATAGAAAACATATACATACAAATATATACTTAGCTTGACAAAATTGTGATAGTTGATATTGGGACAGGAGCAATGGATCTAAGTGATGCAGGAGGGGCTGAAGCACCCCTACAATATCATGAAGGGTGAGCAATAAATAGACCTTTGTTTTGCTTGTCGCATTTGTTGTGAGTTTAACATCGAGATAATGTTTACCTCAAAGTGGGAGAAGTTTGTAGTGTGAACAGAACTACAATCTGGATAGGAAACAGAAAAACTGAAATACTTGTAAATGAACTCTTCAAGTATTTCAAAATATATTATCAGCAAGGAAGGTTCAAATAAGGCACGTGATTTTTGTTTAAATTCTGAAGTTTGATGTACAGAAAACGGTTAATAAATTTAAAACAAAGACACTTTACGTGTGTGATGTGCAAATGGCAAATCTGTGTTGAAGCCTGTTTTCTATCTATATTATTTTTGGGCGCAGTCAGAGATCAGCATTAAAACTGCATCAAATTTCGCATTTTTCTTTATCAGTGACCATAAAATATAACATAAAATCCACACCCTGTTACGTCCAGTGTTTGAAATTACCATCTTTTTCGTGGTGTACGCCCCAAATCTTTGCCTAGCTATTTTTGCTGGCTGTAGAAGTCTGTGCACGTTATCCTTGCTAACCAGTGGTAAAGTGCCTGTGATCCTCCTTAAAAAAATGATGAAACTGACATAACCCTAATTGGCATCTTTAACTCATGTATGTCATAGTATATGGTACAGAGTGTGCTTGTCAGTTAAATGTCCCCAGTGGGCTGCAGCACCCATTGTGCCACTCACTGCAGTCAAAAAGAAAACATGACTACAGGCCTGCCATGTGTAGCACAACTGTGCAGATTTAAAATGCAAATTCGACCTGTTGAAATAAATCCTTTAGATGGCCCTAAACCCTCTTTTTAAATAATAATGTCACACCAAAGTAGGCATTTAAAAGTAAGACACGTAAAGGTTTAATTTTAAAAATGTCCTTACAGTAAAATCGGTCCTTAAAGTTACTTTCCCAGTAGCAGTGCCGAGTGCTCCATAGGAAAGTACTGATATATATTAGACTTAATATTGCTATCTCAGCTATGAAGCAAATACAAAGTTCATTTTTGGACTTTTTAAAATATTTACTACAAGCCCAATTTACTGTTGAAGTTGGATTTGTAATAAATATTTTGGCAAGGACACTTTTAGAAAGTTAGCTTTGCCCTACCTAAATCCTCTAAAGGTCCATTTGCATGAGCTGCAGCTGTCACACAGGACCTGAATCGCTCTCTTGATGAGGTGTGAACTTGCTCCCAGAGTTGTGACAAAGGTGTTGGGTGTTGGGAGGTGTTCTTTTCTTCTAGCAGGAGGACCATCTTGGTTGTGGCCAGGAGCTCCGTTAACTGCAAAGAGGCCACAGGCAGATGTTACTAGGACCTGGGTCTATCCCCTACTTTGTCCACTTTCTCAATTCCAGTGGGAGAGGAGCCACCCCAGAACTGCTATTGACTGACCACAGAGAAGGGGTTGCTCATTTCCCTGGCTAACACCTCTAGCGTCGGCCGAGATATCTGTATAAAGGGAAGAAAGGGCCTGCCATCTTGGTTTTAGGGAGAAAGTGGCACAGTGGGATTGTTTGCAGTAGGGAACAAAGGAAATGCCACCGAAGTGGGTAGGGTCACCCCTGGAACTTTCTCAGCATTTGTTAGCATATACCCAAGAGCTGCCTCCACCCTGTACAAAGGTAATGCTTGCAGTATCCACCACCAAACACTTTTTGGACCTGTGAAACAACAGAAGAACACTGGACTTGCTGTGCTGTTTATGACCTAGGAAGAGTCCCGATCTCCCTCTTGTACCCAGGACAAAGAAAAGTACTCTAAGGGTCATAAGGCTGCCCTCTTGTTCAAGCTACAGAGACTCACCAAGTTACAAGAGCCTTTTTCTTCAACTACCCAGCTGACCAGTTCCAACTGGAACTGCCCGGAACCTTTCTTCTGGACAATGTTGGAGTGAGTCCTGACACCCAAGTGCTGTTCCCAAGGTCCTGGACACTTGTCTGGTGTCAAGGTATACTCCTCCTAACTTCTCCTGAAACCTGGGAATGAGAAACTGTCTGGCTTCAAAGAGCTCAGGAGGACCGGGGCCAAACTGCCAAGCCAATCCAATGAAAGTTTGTTGCTGCTGCTTCAAAGATCCAGGTTGCACTTGTTTGGTGCTATCCCCATCAGAAAATGCAATTCAATAGGACCTTGCAGAGACAGTATCCCGCCTTGTGGAGACCTCTTCAGGAATGGTCTGCAGTCTTGCCTGATTGGAGAATGTGAGATCCATAAAAAGTGACTAAGTCTAAAGGTAGAAATCTTCACAGGGTGAAAGTGCAAATGTATGTGGCTGGCAACGGATGTTCTCACGGTGCAAAGTTCCCATTTTGGCCACTCAGAGCTTTCCTGTTAAAAGTCAATGGCTTCACCAAGGATTCTACCAGCGGCTATCCAATGACATGGAGACCTCTTCAGACACAGACTGCTGCCTTGCTCTGCTGAGGATTTTCTACTTCCAATACAGAGACAAAGTCCAAAGGTGAAACTTCCATCCAGGTCAGACCTGGTGTCTGTATACAACACGTGCTCCATTGCAGTCGGCCTTAACTTGCGCCTAGGTACTGGCCAAGTGCAACTAGATTTCCATGGTTAGCGTTTGACTTTTTTTAGTGCTATTTTCACATTTAAAATATAAAAATTCAAAACTCACATTTCCCTTATTGGATTGTTGTCATTTTGCTGTCATTTTAGTCATTAAAATGTACTCTATTGTTGTAAATTAGTTGGGATTTTTCTTGTGTTGTGTTTTGACTTCATTGCTGTTTTTGTTTAGTACTTCATAAATACTTTATGAATTGCCTCTAAGTTAAACTTGTCTGCTCTATGCAAGAGCTACAAAGAGGTTGAGTTTATGTTAATTTGGCGACTTTAACGGTTCATCGTGACAAGGGCTGAGGTTATTGCTTAAGGTGTTTATTTACCACCCAGAATTATTACCCCAATTGCTGAGAACCAGCAAAACTGATAGCAAATATGCAATTTCTGAGGACAAAATACCGTTCATTTCTGATTTACAGAATGAAGATGATAAGATGTTGCTTTGTAAAATGGGATTTAATCAGGCAGGCATTTTACCAGTACAGTGACATTTCCAGGCGATCAAATCTGCACGTAGAAGCTTATTTGAGTGTTCCAAAGCGTGTTTACAAGTAAAACGTGCAAAACGCTTGTTGCTTTTCACAACTCTTTTGCAGGTAGGTCCCAACCTGAAAACGAGTGCAAATTTAGGGCATCATGTACGAAAGGTATTCTGATTCACAATACACCCTGGCAGGCACTTCAAATGGAGAAACTGAGTCACATACGTGGACATTGTGAGTTCTTGTGGCTTGGGAAGGAAAAAGGGGAAGTAAGGGTGCATCCTTCCTCTCTAACTCTGCACAAGGAAATTAATCAAAACGTTGCAAGTTCTTCTGCAGTTTAAAACCATTGAAGGATTACAGAAATTCCAAAGTAGTTGATATCCAAGTGCACAGTGCTAAAACCATTTACTATTGTCAGGATTCTCTTTCCGAATTACTGGCAGCTGGAAAGGTAGACATTTTCAACAAATTACTTTGTAAATTGGGCCTTTTATGTGGTACATGCTTCAGATACAATAACCCACTTAGGCCCTCATTCTGACCCTGGCGGTTCTCTACCGCCAGGGCCAACGGGGGCGGGAGCACCGCCGACAGGCCGGCGGTGCTCCCTTGGTCATTCTGACCGCGGCGCTTTGGCCGCGGTCAGAACGGGAAAACCGGCGGTCTCCCGCCGGTTTTCCACTGCCCCTTAGAATCCTCCAAGGCGGCGCAGCTCGCTGCGCCGCCGAGGGGATTCTGACCCCCCCTACCGCCATCCTGTTCATGGCGGGAAAGCCGCCATGAACAGGATGGCGGTAGGGGGGGTCGCGGGGCCCCTGGGGGCCCCTGCCGTGCCCATGCCCATGGCATGGGCACGGCAGGGGCCCCCTAACAGGGCCCAACTAGGCTTTTCAGTGTCTGCGATGCAGACACTGAAAAGCGCGACGGGTGCTGCTGCACCCGTCGCACGCCTTCCACTCCGCCGGCTCGATTCCGAGCCGGCTTCCTTGTGGAAGGCGCTTTCCCGCTGGGCCGGCGGGCGATCTGAATCAGATCGCCCGCCGGCCCAGCGGGAAAGTCAGAATACCCCTCGCGGTCTATTGACCGCGGGGCGGTATTCAGGCGGCTTCCGACGGGCGGGCGGGCGGCAACCGCCGCCCGCCTAGGTCGGAATGACCACCTTAGTCTCCTGGTGCTTCAATACTATGGCTAAGTGGTCTGGGATTTTGATTATAAGTGTAAAAAACAAAGGACCCGATGTACTAAATCTTTCTCGAAAACTAGTTTGTGCTTATTGCACATATGTTTTTTCACAAATTTTGATTAATTTTGCAATGTGACAGAATCGTTCGCATTCATCGAATGTAATCATTCACATCCGAAAATGTACACTTACAGGAGGCTGCTAAAATGAGGCAGAAGGGAATGTGTGATCCTCTGCATGGAGACCTCAAACGGACTGCACAGTCCATCGCTGCTTCTGTTTCATTTAAGAAACAAGGGGCATATTTACAAGAAAGTGGTTCATCTGTCCCGATACACCACTTTTCTTGCGTCCCCTAAATACACCATAGTATTTACAATACGGTGCACCATGGTGGTTGTTACCACATTAGCTTCTAAATTTATGACGCTATTCTGGTGCTTTGCTGCACTAGCGGCAAAAATGTTGGCGTTAGTGCAGCAAAGCACAGAGAGGGCCATAGACCAATACAGAAGAGTCACTTTAATGTCTGCCTTGGGCAGTCGTTAAAAATAAGGGAAAAAGTGGCACAGTGAAACCTTGTAAATTTCACTGCGCCATTGCTCAGGACGTCCTGCGGGGGAACGCCCCCTTGCATACATTGTGTCTGGCGCAGGCATAATGTGGCGCAAGGGGTTGCAAAGTAGCACAATACATGCATTACATGCATTGTGCCACTTTGTAAATATGGTGCGAGAGAATGGCCTACTTGGCGCATCAAAAAATTAGGCTAAGGCGGCGTTAAGAGGTACTAGGGGCTTGTCAATCTGCCCCTAAGTGCATGCATTCTGTGACTTTTAGGCGCACATTTACAAGAAAGTGGTGCATCAGCTCTGATATGCCACTTTTCTTGCATCGCCCTGTGCCCCCCTAACATCACCATGGTAGCACTGTATTTACTATACAGTGCACCACGGCACATGTTGGCACAATATCATCATAATTTATGATGCTTTTGTGGCTCTTTGCTGGATTAGCATAAAAAATATGGTGCTAGTCCAGCAAAGCACAGGGAGGCCCAAAGGTTATTATGGGACCTGCCCTGAGCAGCCATTAAAAATGATGTAAAAAATGGCACAGTGAAATCTTGTAAATTTCACTGTGCCATGTTGTGGGCCTCCCTGCGTGGGAACGCCCTCGCCCTTGCATACATTATACCTGGTGCAGGTATGATTTGGAGCAAGGGGTTCCAAAGTGGCGCAATGCATTGAACCACTTTGTAAATATGGTGCAGGGTAAGGGCCTCCTTAGTGTAATAAAAATGATGCTACTGCGGCATAAGGAGGTGCAAGCGGCTTGTAAATATGCCCTTTAGCCTCCCTGTTCTTTCAATAGAGGCTACTGAACTGACACACTGGCAACAATTGTAGGAACGTACCATCTTTTTCTGACTGATGTCAGTGTGTTTGACTGTGTTCACCTGGATCCTACTAACCAGGACCCAGGTGATTATGCCCTCTCTCCCAAAACTCTGTATTTCATCTCACAATTGGCACACTGGTGCCCCATTATAAGTCCCTAGTATGTGGTACCTAGGTACCCATGGCAATGGGGTTCCAGGGGATCCCTATGGGCTGCAGCATATATTTTGCCACATGCTAGTATGGGCACCCCGAAATTCAGAGATTTGCAAATAACTACTGCTTCTCAACACCTTATCTTGTGCCCATTTTGGAAATACAAAGGTTTTCTTGATACCTATTTTTCACTCTTGATATTTCAGCAAATTAATTGCTGTATACCCGGTATAGAATGAAAACCCATTGCAAGGTGCAGCTCATTTATTGGCTCTGGGTACCTAGGGTTCTTGATGAGCCTACAAGCCCTATATATCCCTGCAATCAGAAGAGTCCAGCAGACATAACAGTATATTGCTTTAAAAAATCTGACATTGCAGGAAAAAGTTACAGAGGAAAACGTAGAGAAAAATTGCTGTTTTTTTCACCTCAATTTCAATATTGTTTTATTTCAGTTGTCATTTTCTGTAGGAAACCCTTGTAGGATCTACACAAATTACCCATTGCTGAATTCATAAGTTTGTCTGCTTTTCATAAATGTTTAGGTTTCTGGGATCGAGCATTGGTTTCACACCCATTTCTGTCACTGACTGGAAGGAGGCTGAAAGCACACAAAAACGTAAAAATGGGGTATGTCCCAGTAAAATGCAAAAATTGTGCTGAAAAATTGGGTTTTCTGATTCAAGCCTGTTCCTGAAAGCTGGGAAGCTGGTGATTATAGCGCTGCAAACCCTTTGTTGATGCCATTTTCAGGGGAAAAAACACAAGCCTTCTTCTGCAGCATTTTTTTCCAATTTTTTTGAAAAAAACGAAATTTCACTGTATTTTGGCAAATTTCTTGGTCTCCTTCAGGGGAACTCACAAAGTCCGGGTACCTCTAGAATCCCTAGGATGTTGTAAAAAACCGACGCAAATGTGGTATGGGTAGCGTATGTGGACAAAACGTTATGAGGGCCAAAGCGTGAACTGCCCCAAATAGCCAAAAAAAGGCTTTGCACCTGAGGAGGAAAAGGCCTGGCAGCGAAGGGCTTAAAGGCCTTGAGTATGCGCAGTACCACTTTACTAGGGACTCACGTTTTCTTGCACCAACTCTTAGGGCTTCCAAACAGCACCTCATCGCTACCTCTTAAGCATGATGTGGGCCTTAAACCAAATACGGAGGGGCCGGGTATTAGGCCTATCCTCTACTGGAGGCATATTTCGGCCACCCCTGAGTTACATACTTACCAAGATGGGTTTAAAAAAATCCTTGGTATCCTAGGTTCAGGGAATATCCCCTGGATCAGGTACATTAAAGATACTTTGGTAAAGATGGTATTTGCAAACTTGTGGACCAGTCTGGAGATCCACTCTGAAAGAGAGGTACTCGTCAGTTAAAACAAGTGAAATGTTGGCTCTTTCTACCCAGGGTACCTTGACTGATTGTTTCCTTCAATTGAAAGATAACTTCAAATTAGAAGACTTTTTAGATGAAGTTAAACCACCTCTACCAAGAAAGTTATATCTGCAGTTTAGGTACGGTACTCTCCCAATTGCAACTTTTACTGCCAAATGAGCTTGGTGGATGGGCACAGGTGGGAGTGATTGTTCATGTTGTGGTGCTGGCAAGGAAACAGAAGGTAATTTTTAGTTTTTCTGTCCGGCATATATGAATGGAAGGAGAAGGTGGATAGCCCCTGCCTGCCGGCTTTTAGGTGTCAGGGAACACCAAGTAGCCCTCCATATTTCAAAAACAGATGGTAGTCAATGTTTAGTTTTTGCTGTTTCCCACTTGTTGCCATATATGTGGAAGTTTAGACAAAGGATTGTAAACAGAGAATAGTTTATGGGAATGCAATGAAATAGGTTTTAGGTAGTATGCACTTTTAAAATGTTGTTTTATTAGGATGGAGGGGGTTTGTGTGCATTAACTTTGCTCCGGGTTGTATCATGTATGAGGATTTTAATTGTTTTAACATATAGCATTTAGGTGCTGTTTTATTGTTTAATGTGATTTAATATTGCTTTTATGGCATATGCTGAAAAAAAGCTTATGCCGATGAGGACTAGGAAATTACAAGTAAAGTAAATGTGTTAGTTGGGTGCAAGCCAATGTTGTAATGTTTTAAAGAGAGAGCAAGAGCACTTAAGCACTGGTTAGCAGTGTTAAGTGTCCAGAGCCCTAGGGTAGCAAAGACAAATTCATCAAAAAGTGGAGGACTGAAGTCAAAAAGCTGGGAGAAACCCACACCAAGGATGCCCGGGCCAACAGAGATATTTTATGCTTTTGTGTTTTTGGCACTATTAACAAAATGTGAAATGTGGTAATACACTCCGTTTTATATGCATAGGCTGAAAGTTGCAGATTTCTTTAAAAAACATTTCCTTTGACATTCAGAAGTGTGTTTGCCAGACCTTTGTTAACTAGGGCTCAATTAGGACCAGTCAGCCATTTTATCCAAGATGGATTTCCCCTGTCTTCTTTAATGTCTCTCCTTGCAATTTCCACAGCAAACAATCAAGCTGGCATGTACTTGTTTATCTCCATTGTTATTGTTTATGGTGCCCTTTATGAACATTTCCCAGCTAAGTCACAAATTGAAACTATAAACTTAAGACTCTTGTGATGATTCTCTGTGCCTTATTCATTCACATAACATGATAAAACCCTAAAATATTTGAACAATTGTCATGGGGTCATAAATACAGTTCCAGATTGTGACAAGGGTGGCCTTGACCTGGCATGGACACCATGTGGGCCAGCGAGTATGTGTTGTGATGTCTGTCCTCAGAGGTGGTGTTCTCTGTCTGTGCTATGTGTGCAGTGTTCTGACTATGTGTTCCTAACTATACGAGGCATCTAACTTTATGGTGTATTTGGGAATGCACGTGTCCCTATGGCCTTGTGTGCTTCATTTAAGGCCAATCTCCGGGAACCATTGTAGAGTTGCTGCATATCTTTTGGATCTGATTTAAATTTCCCCGTTTGTGCACCTGGCTGCCGGCTAAGTGTTACCCCACCTGTGACCTGTCAGTCATTAACCTCAGGTCTTGGTCTGAGAGCCTGCTTGGCCATATACCTACATGACGGGGTTTACAGAGAGTTCACAACGGGGGAATCTAATAATGGTGATGCAACTTCATTTGTGTATATAAATGTATTGCTGTGTTCATTGACATTGATCAATCCAATATTAACAGTGCGTAGGTGCTAAGGCACTATTGGGCATATTTAAGTAAAGTGGCGCTGCACTGTGTGCAGAGCCACTTTTCTTGGTCCCTTTAGTGCCCCCCTACAGCCAAATGTGTGCGCTCTATTTAAAATAAGGCACACCATGGCACAGGGTAGGGGGCAATAGGGTAAGTTTTTTTTACGTTATTGATGTACTCTGCAGGAGAAGCACCCAAATTTTTCAGGAATTTTGTTTGATTTCCTTGCGCCATTTTTACGGCCCCCCTTACAGGGGTATGCCACCTTTGCATACATTATGCCTGGCGCAGGCATAATGTAGCGCAAATGGTTACAAAGTGGTGCAAGGCATGCCTTGCACCACTTTGTAAATATGGAGCTACATTTTAGGCCTTCTAACGCGACATAAGCGTAAATAAATGTCGCTTATGTGGCGTTAGAATGGCACTAGGGGCTCTTAAATATTCCTCTATGACTTTTATTACGAATTGGCTCTGAAGTAACTTTTTTGATAGCGCTGTTGTGATTCTGCAGCACTGTTTGTTTCATATGTGCAAATAATGTCACACAACCCTCTATTTTAGGGGTGACCCAGAACGTCTGTGAGAACTTTCATATGCTGCTAGGGATGCTGCCCAGGTCTCCCTTGATTTTGCTGATCTTAAAATAATTTGACTTTGAAGCCCTCTGTGATGTTCTATTTGCTGAGAGCATTCATGCTTATTTTTGAATTTTTGTAAAACAATTCTTTGCGTCAAAGAAGTTTTTGTTTTATATTGGATGGTTTGGATAGGGTTTTATTGAAATCTGAGATCTCATGTTATTGATGTTTAACTTGTCTGAATAAAGGCAATGTGTTTTGCGAGGTGCAGTATACACATCAACAGAGTATTCTGAATGAATAGGATTTCTGTTCCAGGGCTGGGGTGATCAATTTTGGTTGGTGTCTTCTTCTCCTCTATGCAGCAGAGTAAATACACCAGCCAGAAGTGGATTGCCATTGGACTGGAGTCTGCTTTCATGTGAATTGAGATTGACAAGTGCTGTGCAGGTGTTATTCTTGTGTGTGCTGTTTGCAAGAATCGTCTTACTTTAACTTGCTGATTTTTTCATTTTCTCATTCGTGGAGAAGTTGCATTGTGATTGGTTAGTCAGTGCAGGAGCCCCACTAGGATTGGGTAGACCTCACCACATAGTTGTAGTGTCATTTGTTGATTGCTGATAGAGGCGCTGTGATTGGTTGACCTTTGGCATAGCTGTGCTGGTATTGGTTGTTTGCTAGCTTGCTTTGTGAGGTTTTTGGTTTATTTTGAGGGAAAATAATGGGTGCTGAGTTTAATTAGCCTAAAGCTACTAGCATACCTGTTGCAGAGCGTTACAAATTACCTGTTGAGAGAACACCTGCATATGAATTGATGGACCATTACTTTTTATATGTGTTCTTGGATTTCTGAATGGCATGTATCTGTTGCTTCTGACAAAGATCTGCAGTTTCCTTTCAATGCTATTCTATGCAAACGTCTGAAGCACATGGCTGCCCAAAGGTTTCTTAGTGTTGTTGAGCCACAGAATTGCACCTGAGCTGACAGGTGACCAGATGAAGAGGTCTAAGTAGGGAAAGAGCCAGGATTTAAGCTGTTTCCCAATCAGTGTCTTCCTGTCAAGGCTTCCTAATTCCAAAAGCAGTGAGTTAGGGGAAGGATCTTCCTCCCCTTCTGTTTCTATGACTTCAAGGCACCTTCAGGAGTCGGACAGAAGAAAATCTTAGTGCACTGCTAGGGGTGTATGGTACCAATAGTGTCCTAATCAAGGAAGGTCCTTCAGAGTGAAGCTCTTGATGAGCTATACATAAATCTTTGAATTTTATCCTTTCTTCAATGGGGAGCCAATGGAGGAAGGCTGATGCATTTTTAGGCGAGGAGTGTTTTGGAACATTGAGTAGAGTCCTTGCAGCTGCAATTCGAAGAACCTGGAGTTTCTTGGTCACATATTTTGGGGAACCTATTTATAGGGAGTTCCCATAATCCAGGCGAGAGTGAACTAGGGATTGGACCTCAATTCTTCTGAAGGAGATGGGTAGTAGATCTAAGATGTCTTGGAGAGTTTTAAGGACACCAAAGCAAGTTGCTGTGAGGTTTTTTGCTTGTGTATCCATGGGGAGGGAACTGTCAAGCCACATTCCTAAGCTTTTTTATGGGGGAGGGAGGGATTCATGAATTTTCCAGACACTCTGGCGGGTCTAGTGAAGGTTGAGGGACAAGTATATTCCCCAGAATCATCAATTCTGTCTTTTCCCCATTTAGCTTAAGGCAGCGGTTTTCCTTCGACCTAGCTACTTTTCTAAACATGGAGATAGATGCTGGTATTGTGGTCCTTTTCCAGGTGTAAGGGAGACAGCCAGTTGCGTATCATCGACATAGCAGACGATGAACAACACACATTCCTCCCATTTAGCAGGCGCATATAAAGATTAAAAGGTGTGGGGCTGAGGGCAGAGCCCTGTGGTAACCCACACTTCAGGGAAAAGATGGCTGAGTAATTTGAGTTGTCACAGATTTGAAATGACCTGTTTTATGAGAAGAAAGTGAGCCACTTATGGGCAATGATATTTATTCCAGCTTCACTCATTCTTTATATAAGGAATTCATGGTCAACCGTATCAAAAGCCACACTCAGGTTAAGGAGGATGATTGTGTGTGGTGGATCCTTCATAGTCCAGCATCCTTTTAATCTCCTCTGCAACTGTTAAGAGGGTGGTTTCTGTCCTATGTTGTGAGTGGAATCCCATCTGCCTGGGGTGAAGGAGTTTGTTTTCTTTAAGAAATAGTGAAAGACTTTGTTTAACATGTCTCCCCAATACCTTCCCTGTAGCCCAAAGCAGAGAGATGGACCTATAACTTAAGGGGTATCAGGGAGCAAGACTGCTTTTCTTTAATGGTTTAACAACAGTATATTTCCATCCCGAGGGAACCCCGTCCAGTAGTGCGAGAAAGACTGAGGAGGTCTAATAGTGCAGGGAAGATACATTTTGTTCCTTGAAGGAGTATGTGGGGCAGTGCGCAGTCCAAAGGGGATCCTAATTTCACTTTGCTGGAAAGTGTTAGAAGTAGTTCATTAACATGGGAGGAAGTTTGAAAGGCATATAGGGTGTGTTGCAAAAATGTATCTCTAAGGTGGAATTGGGGACGTTTTTAGTCTTCTGTAATGTGCAGTATGTGCCAGAGATTTGTTTTTGAAAGAATGCTGCAAGTTCCTTGCACTGTGCTACTGTGAGGTCTGGAAGATTATTTCCCAACTTTGGTGTGGTAAGGGATTTAACTATTTGGAATAGGTCCATTGGGGAGTTAGCTGCCTTGTCAATTTTGGCTTCATAATACGAAGCTTGGGCTTTTGTAATTTCAAGGTGATAGTTCCTGATTGCAAGCAGTTTTAACTTTTTGGGAGTTTCTATTACCTTTTCCTCCATTTCCTTTCTAGCGTTTTGCATTCTTTTTTAAAGGATAATAGATGAGCTGTAATCGAGGGTTGGAATGATTTAATTGAGAGACTGTTTAATCCAATTTTCTAATTTATTATTGGAAAGGGTAGGGTCGCCACTTAAGGAGGGTTTAATAGAGTCTGAAGAAGGGACCCATTTATCTTTGTTGAGTTTTGACCACTAAGGTCAATTCTCTGTGCCAGATTAGTACCAATAGGTGATGAATTGCAGTCCAATAAAATCAGAAAATGATCGGTCTATGTCATAGGACAGGGTTTCTTAACTTCAATTTTAGGGTTGTTACTGAAAACAGGATCGAGGAGATGCCCTTTATTGTGTGTGGAGCCTTCTACTCTTTGTGTTAGTTGAAGAGCACCAAGGTCATGCACCATGCCTGATGATACCGGATTGCTGGTCTCATCACAGTGAACATTAAAATCACCCAATAAAGTTAGGTTCATTTTTCTGTGGCTAGACTAGCAATCAGATCAGGAAGGGCTTCTGGGAATCTGGAGCATGGTCCTGGGGGTCTGTAAATCAGAACCCCAGAGAATGAGCAGGTAAGTGACATGTTTATTAAGAAATTAGGGTTCTCTCAAATGGGAATGCGAGAGAACTATACACACATCTATGGGAATCTGTTGTTATTATAGCTATTCCTCCGCCCATTTTACTTACACGATCTTTCCTTTAGAGGGTACCTTTAACATTAGGAAGTTAATTTCCTGAGGCAGATTATGAATGATAGTAGCTGCTATGAAACCTACACAATTTGAATCATTGAATAAATGGGATCAGATGGCTAAAGAGAAGGGGAGAAAGATTATTTGTTGGAAGGCAACTGGGATTGCTGGAGGGAGGGTATGATTGAGGGAGTGAGTGTTTAGCTTGCAATAGTCAAAGTGAGTACAGACAGAAAGAAAGCTGAGAAGGGAGAGAGAGAGAAGAGGAGATGAGAATAGGTTTCAAATGAGGAAGCTAACTTTTTAAAGGATCTTTTGAATTCTAGACTTTCTCCATACACTTATAGAGGATATAGAGACAGAGGCAAAGTGCCATAGTACCTGACATAAGTGCAGTAGGAGGTGGTATGGGAGTAGAGTCACAGGGATTGACTGCTCTTACAGTTGCAGGTGCATCAGCGAGAACCCCACCGAGAAGTCATTGACAGCTATGCCAAGAACTAGCAATGTATTCACAAAGTATTCAGAAAGGTGTTACGATTAATAACTTTGCTTCTAGTAAATTTACTAGTAGTAACTTACCTCTATGAATACCAAAAAGTAGTAAAGTTAGACTTTTAGTCTAAGTTAGATGTTAGGTCTAAACTTAGACTTCAGGCGTAAAGTTAGACTTTAGGTCTAAACTTAGACTTCAAGTCTAAAGTTACAGTTTAGGTCCAACTTTACCTTTGTGAATTGGGACCTTAGTTTTCCTGCTGTTGGAGATGCTGCCGGAAACTGATACTGTAGTTCTATTGCCTTCCTCCTCTTGTGTCATTCATTTGTGAAAACGATTCTTGCTTTCAGAGGAAGCCACAGAAGTCCACAACGATTGGGACACATGATTAAATGTATGGACCATAACTACAAGCCTTGCAAAAGCATCAACTAGTGCATTACCTGATGAAAAAGAAACTTTGAACACATCAACAAAAGCTGAGCTCCCATTGTCATTCTTAGAATTGATAAGCAGGCGTATTCTGGCTGTGGAAGTGAATGGCATTCTGAAGGAGAGGCTCCGCGTACCTGGCTGGATCGGGGCCTCGGCGGGGGTGCCATTCTCTGTTAACAGCCTCTTCCGCAGCTCTTCAGTACTGCAGGAGGTGCAGAATTGTGGAACAGCGGGGATTCGCGACTCGGAACGGCCGCCTCAGCCGAACCAGACGCATGACCACAAGCAGCCTACCGTGGTGCGCCGAGCCGCGCCCTGGTACACGCAGCGAGACCGGGGACGAGAACGCTACTACCCCAGCACCCCGCGGCATGCGACATGCGACTAGTCACACATCTGGAGCCCCCAAGTAAGGAGTGGGGGGGTATACCTTCCTCCCCCTCCCCCCACGGGCTGCGCTGCAATTAACCACTTAATCCCATGCTTAGGCTCGATCATAGAGCCATGACGGGATCCAGCAGCATGAGGCCCTTAAACTGACGAGGAATGGTGGGTTCCCTTAAGGAAACATCGACTTTTGCTCCCCAGGATTGTTGGATGGAATGAAGAAAGACTCACCAGGTGCACCCCTAGCTTACAAGCAAAAGAGGGCAGTACAGTTATAACCAGGGCCCTCTTTTTGAAACAAACTGGCATCTTCTTCAGTAGTCCTGACAGGGGACTCCTCGTTGGGGCGACAAGGCTGATTGTTTCGACAAGGCAGTACAGAGGGGAAGGGTCTTTCACCTGACTATAGCGGCGCTACACCTGAAGTCGTAGGTACCCCGCTCCCCCTCCGGATTCTTCCCTGCGGCCACCATTCTTTTAACCTCTCTACCATCACTTCAGCACCTGGTGGGGGACCTGAGGTAGACATGGGCATAGCACAAACTGCTTCTGGCGGCCCAGGAGTCAGGGCCTATGGACATCCGGATCGTCTAGAGGGGCAAGAGGAAACGCCATCCACTGGACGCACAGCTCAACGACTAACTCATCCCACGTGAAACCCCCCCTCCAGCCACAACCTACTGGATTACTCCCCTGCAACGACTGCAGTCCTAGTAGCATGTCTGACTGCTCCAAGGGCCACGAGCAGCGAGACCTTGGCCCAATACACACATCCCTGCTAGGTACCCTTTTCCTGGGACCTTCATACCATTGGGGAAATGCCAAACGGGAAGTCTTCAGGTAAACACTCCCGCCAGCTGCTGTTTTCAGAGGCCATTGCACAACCAAAAACCATGGCGGCACAGATGGCCCCACCCTGCCCGCACCCTTGCCAGCTGACCCCCCTACACTGGAGGCGACAGACCGGGTATTGCAAGAGAATGCTTCAGTGGGACGCCGCCTGGAGGCAATGAATTTAAAAATAACAGATTTAACTGTAGCCTCCTCTTCCATCCGCGCTGACATCGCTGGCTTCTGGGAGACCAGGTAGCGGTACTGCCCGATCAGGATGCGGAGTTACGATCCCTCCGAGCAAAGATTACCGATCTAGAAGATAGGAGTTGCAGAGATAATATACGCTTTTTTGGTATCCCGGAACATAAAGAGGGATCTGATATCAAGTATTTTCTCAAAACACTTTTGAATGATCTTTTCGGTTTAGAGCTCTCACCACCGCTGGAGTTCCAGAGAGTACACAGGATTGGCCCTCTCCATAAAGCGACCTCTGACAAACCACGCCCTATCATCGCATGCTTTCTGCGCCATGAGCAAGTCCGCCAGATCATTTCAGCAGCCAAAACGCGAGGCCCGTTTTCCCTGGAGGGGCACGAGATCAGAGTGGCAGCAGATTTCTCCAGACTGATAAATGAAAAACGAAAGGCATTTCTGGCTCTCCGCCCGCAACTTAGGAACCTGGATATTAAATATGGCCTTTTCGAACCAGCTCGTATGTGGATTACATATAACGGCAAATCCAGAGACTTTACCGAACCAGAAGACCTCGGCTCCTTTCTGAGAAGCCTTGCCTCCCATCCCATGGACACTGCCTCCGTACACCTGGATTCTGACTCCCTCTCTACCGGGACGCTTTCACTACTCCATCCCTGCGGTCTCAACCCTAGCGCCCATCCTCACAAAAGAGATTCAGAATGTACAAACGTCCCCCTAAATCTCAGGACAATCGTGATCATGTCCTTCAAGCGGTGATTGACCACACCCAGGACACAGGCAGAGACAAATCCCGTTCTCCCTTGAAACCATTAATCGACGACCATCCAGGACACTGATTTCCTAAGGGCCCGGAGGAATTCTTGATTCGAACCTGACACCAGATTCTTCCACCTTCGGACAGCTAAGTGGCAAACTCAATTGATCTAATTGATGACTACCTTTTTGGCGGGAGGGGATCTGGGAGGGATTTGGGTCTCAGCAACCTCCTATCGTAAGAGAAAGGTTCAAGATGCCCTCTGTCGATTTTCAGTGCTATACTATGCTATTCCGGGGTCAAACTTATGATTGGATAGGGTGAAAAACCACAGCGGTGGCAAATGTCCTGTTAACTTGTTATTGCATATTCTTTATTTTTTGTGATACAGTTTCTCTGATACAGTTGTAACAAGATTACATTTTTCCCCTTGTGACCAGCCTCCCCCACAGCCCCCTTAGCATTCTTCACATCCTGGCTAAGGGGAAGGCTGACTTCACACCAGTAAATCATTCCCCCACACCTGGCAGATTGGAGGGGTTTTCAGTGCCCTAGCACAACAAACTTCCAACACCCGCACTGAGTTCCCGGAGACTTATCTGCACTCCCTAGATATCCTCTAGACTAAGTTTCACAGCTACACCCCTGTCCCTAGCCCCCGATATTAGCGAGGGCACATTTGCCAGCCGCTAAAGCAGGCTCTTCTGAAACTGTCTACCCCGGACAGGGATAACGGCGACGCCGCTCTCGCCCTTTCTCTGACATCATTGGGACTACACCCTCTGAATATTTACTTGGGTGTCCACCCAGAATGTAGCCCCGCCCGCCGTAATCCTTTACACCCTGTACCGCTATGATACATACTATACACTGCCTATATCCTAAGTAATACCTCATGATTCATCGTGCCCGCCTCCCCAAACCTCAGCCCCCACACTCATAGCCTTCTGCGACCTATCCACTGCCACACAAAATTATTTAACAATGATGTTCCTTGGCGGACTCACCGGATCGTAAGCGAACTGTCAATTCCCCGCCTCACCCTCACCCCACAACAATGTCCTCCCGGCGTGCGGGACCTACAGGTTTAGACCCGCAGTTTAGTAGGACTTTCGATAGCGGGCTATTCTCCGCTACTGTTTTCATCCCTTTCCCCTTTCCCTAACATCACTTATTTCTGTTTCTTTTTCTTAGATCTTTATACCCCTTTCCTCACTCCTGAGCTTATTAGAGCGCTAACCACTCCCTGGTTACTTGGGGGCTACCTCTCCCTCTCTCTTGTCTCTCTATACTGCTATCCATACATTATCTCCTATCCCTCTGACTTGCCCTCCCACCTATCTGACTCTTTCTTCCTCTGTGACCGAGGGCTTTATCTCCACCATACCCTTTTCCTTCCTCGTTCCCCCGCCCATGTCACGCTTGGGCGGAGTTCTTTTACGCTTAACACCTCCTTTCCCCTCTTCTTTCTCTCTTTCTCTCTCTCATCGAACACAGAAACCTGTGCTTCTCGTAGACTAGGCCCTCCCTACGCCTACCCATGGGGTTGATGACTCCACTCACAGTCTTGTCCTGGAATGTACACGGTATGACCCACTACATCAAACGGCAGAAGGTCCCAGCTTATCTCCACTCCAAACACGCCGACATTGCCCTACTACAGGAAACACACATCTCCCCATCAGAGTCCGAAAAACTTCGTAGAGATTGGGTGGGCAAGGTGCTTTTCAGTGGACTACCATCCGTACATGACGGAACGCAGGGCACAGGGAGGAGGTGCGGGGTGGCAATACTCCTTCGTCGTTCCCTACAGTTTTGGCTACTCAAAACATGGTGTGACCCGGAAGGACGCTACGTCCTCGCTAAGCTCACTGTAGGCCTTTCTTCAATTTGTATAGGTTCCATATATGCTCCCACAGGTTCCAAACGTTCCTTCTTCCTCTCTCTCAATCGCCTATCAACACAGATTGGCGCCTCACAATATATACTAGGAGGGAAAGAATAAAAACCACGGCACATCCCAAGCGGTTATAATGTTCCAGTTTATTCCTCGTGATGTCTTTAGATGAAACAATAATCTGTGGCCCAAGGTAACATCTTGGAGCCAGAGTCAAGAGATGACAACAGAAATCCTTTTCAAATGAACATCAGCCCAAATAGACAACAGCCGACACGTGTTTCGTCTGGGTAGACTTTATCAAGGCTATGATGCAGATAAATAGCTCAATATTCCAAAGTACCAGAGACAAATTGATGTCTTATGTTTTGAGAAGGAGGTCGAGTAAGAAGAGGCTAGAGGACCATGGTAAGCCTCAGATGTCTCCAAGCGTTTCTTTCGGCGTGGTATGGACGGCGCTGCAAATTGCAATCGTGGGCCGGTGGCGGACTCCCTCTATTTGAAGCCCAATAGGGAGTGGAAATGGAAAAGGGACTGTAAAGCTAGAGCGTCATAGTAGTAACAGACTTTCTTCTTTGTCCCCAGACTCGCTGAGACTCGCTGAGTCTGGGGACAAAGAAGAAAGTCTGTTACTACTATGACGCTCTAGCTTTACAGTCCCTTTTCCATTTCCACTCCCTATTGGGCTTCAAATAGAGGGAGTCCGCCACCGGCCCACGATTGCAATTTGCAGCGCCGTCCATACCACGCCGAAAGAAACGCTTGGAGACATCTGAGGCTTACCATGGTCCTCTAGCCTCTTCTTACTCGACCTCCTTCTCAAAACATAAGACATCAATTTGTCTCTGGTACTTTGGAATATTGAGCTATTTATCTGCATCATAGCCTTGATAAAGTCTACCCAGACGAAACACGTGTCGGCTGTTGTCTATTTGGGCTGATGTTCATTTGAAAAGGATTTCTGTTGTCATCTCTTGACTCTGGCTCCAAGATGTTACCTTGGGCCACAGATTATTGTTTCATCTAAAGACATCACGAGGAATAAACTGGAACATTATAACCGCTTGGGATGTGCCGTGGTTTTTCTTCTTTGCATATCATAACTGCAACCCTCTCTTGGGGCAACAGTTTCCGCACTCTGTGGCTGGGTGCATACCACTTCGAGCACTCCCCCCATCGTTCTACGTCATCATGGACTTTGTAAACAAACAATAGCTTATATTTGGAAAGTGCGCTCTCTCCTTTACACAGCCACCCTTTTTTCTTATATATACTAGGAGGGGATTGGAACATTGTTCAGGACGCCATCCTGGATCGCTCAAGCGGTCTTGATGTCAGCAACAATGCAGATCGAGCCCTCCTACATGATGTCCTATCAGATCATGATCTGCTAGATTGCTGGCGTCTTTCCCACCCCTCCGACCGCGAATACACTTTTGTCTCTCCGGTCCATGGGACTCAATCATGGCTAGACTACTTTTTGATCAATCACCGGATGGTGCAATCAATTTGAATGTCAGAAATCCTCACGGCCACACTGTCTGATCATTCCCCGGTTTTTTTAACTCTAGAACTCGGGATAATCACACCCGGCCGTAAGCCTTGGCACCTCTCCAATCCCAGATACCGAACCCCGAAGGGAAAGGAACAACTTAAAACACACGTAGCCACATACCTTAAGGATAATAAGGGCTCGGTTTCTTTGCCCCAGCTTCTCTGGGCGGCGGCGAAGGCAAATATTAGAGGACAGCTAATGAGGGATGCGGCCATCTCCAATGCTCAAAAGAGAGATCAGCAGAGCAACCTAGAAGATAGTGTAGCCCACGCCACCAGGGAGTACACTCGAACACCCACTCCGTCCAACCGTCGCCGCCTAGAACAAGCTAAAATGGAGCTCAACTCCCTCTATACCTCACGGGCAGAATATGCATTAGAAAGGCTGAAAGGCTGCCACTATGAACACAGGGAGAAGGCAGGTCGCCTACTAGCCGCCCAGCTCCGTCAAAGGGAGGCTGCACTAGCCACACCAGCAATACATAACCGAGATGACACACTTATCACACTTATCACGCACCCTCAGGCAATTGCGAATGAATTTGGATGTTATTAGCAAGACCTATATACCCCAGAAACGATAGAGGACACTAACCGCTTGGATGCTTTCCTGGGGAGATCAAACGTACCCTGTCTCTTGGCTGAAGGCAGAGCGCTCTTAGGGGGCGACATCAGCAAAGTGGAGATTCAACAGGTGATAGCCAATTTATCATACCATAAAGCACCAGGGGAGGATGGGTTTATGTCCGAATTTTATAAATGGACGGGAGCTGACACTGCGGAAGCCTTATACGAGGCATTCAAAGGGGCTGACCAGACAGGTTCTCTACACCCTCTCTCCAACAAAGCCTCCATCACAGTTTTACCCAAACCAGGAAAGGATCCTCTTCTCTGTGGAAGCTACCGCCCCATCTCCCTCCACAATGGGGATATCAAGATATTGACAGGGATATTGGCGTCTCGCCTCAAGAAGGTCATTCCCTCCCTAGTTCACCACAGCCAAGTGGGTTTCGTGCCGGGCTGCTCCTCAAGGAACCACCTCGGAACACTTTTTCATGCTATCTGGACGGTGCGAGACACACGAGAGGAAGCTCATGCCCTCTCATTGGATGCCGAGAAGGCATTTGACCCAATAGAATGGTGGTACCTTTTTGAAATCCTAAAACATTTTGGACTAGGGACTGGTTTCATTAATAGAGTGCGCCTATTCTATGACACCCCGACAGCACAGGTAAACTGCGGAGGATTCCTCTCGGACACATTCCTGATCCACAGAGGGACACGGCAAGGCGGCCCGCTATCCCCCTTACTGTTTCTATTGGCCGTAGAAACCTTAGAAGCGGTTATCCATAGCTCCAATCTTATACCTGGAATCTCAATCCCAGGCGGGAGCTCTGTCATTTAGCTATATGCAGACAACATTCAACTCACCCTCACCGACTTGCCCAATTCCCTCCAAGCCCTTAGAGAGATTCTAACGGAATTTTAACATCTTTCAGGCTATCGGATAAACTGGGATAAAAGCAAAGCACTACCATTATCCCCTGTAACAGTCAGCACCTCAGTGCAAGGACTCCCGGTCAAATGGAAACACTCACGTCTTCGCTACCTGGTCATTGACATTAACAAAGGTTTGGATAAAATAGTGATGGACAATTTAGACCCCTTGCTTAGCAATATGAAGCGGGATTGTGAGAAGTGGAATCAGTTGGGTCTCTCTATGTGGGGCAGAGTGCAGGCGGTACGAATGGTGATCTTACCAAGATTTCTATATGTCTTGGGCATGCTCCCCTTGCAAATACCCCTATCTCTCCTCCGAGAGATAGACCGCTGCATTCGCGCTTTCGCTGGGGATCCATACGCCCACGGTTACCTAGATCCGCGCTACTAGCCCAGCGTGAGTTTGGAGGTCTAAGGTGGTCATTACAACCCTGACGGTCGGTGTTAAAGCGGCGGTAAGACCGCCAACAGGCCGGCGGAAAAAAAAGGGAATTATGACCCTGGCCGAAACCGTCAACAAAGACAGCCACTTTAACACACCGCCCACCACGGCGGTACAGACAAGCAGCGCGGCGGACACCGCCAACAGACAGGCGGAAGACAATGTACCACCCACACTATTACAACCTACCAATCCGCCACCTTTTCCGGGGCGGATTCACCGTGGATAAAAACACGGCGGAAACAGTTACTGCAATGGGAAAAAGCTCACCTCAACACATCCCACGAGGAATAGGACTCCATGGAGCCCGAATTACACATTCTACCGGCCCTTGTATTCCTACTCATCTACGAAGACCAACGCCGGTGCGGGCGAAGACAACGGTGAGTACTGCACCTACGACATAGGGGAGGCAAAAGTTAGGGGGACACACACGAAACACACCCAACCCCACCCCCACCCTTGCATATTACAACACACACACCAATGCATGTCCAAAAACCACAGTAACAACCCACAATCCCCCCGGAAGAATGCAATGACAAAACTAAATCAGTTCAAACATTGTAATGTATCAATACACATGTGTCAAAAGATATATTATAAAATCAGTCAGAAATATATACATTACGAGAAGTAGTGCAGATATGCACATATCAATGTCCGTGCACCACTAGTCCAAAAATGCATGGGCGAGCCCCACAGTAGATACCTGTCCACAATCGGAGAGAACACTGCCGGGGCATCAGATAGAAATACTACAGGCACCTCAGGGGCAATGGAAGGGGGGAGGCACCTCAGCCGGATGATTGCAAAGCCAGATCCACGACGGGGCTCCATGCCCATTGATGTATCCCGGGGAGTGCAAAGCCACAGTCTCTCAAGTCTATACAGTGGGTGGGTTGCCCACTGTACCATCCTGGGGAGTGCAAAGCCACAGTCTCTCAAGTCTCTACAGTGGGTGGTTTGCCCACTGTACCATCCTGGGGAGTGCAAAGCCACAGTCTCTCAAGTCTCTACAGTGGGTGGTTTGCCCACTGTAACATCCTGGGGAGTGCAAAGCCACAGTCTCTCAAGTCTCTACAGTGGTTGGGTTGCCCAATGTACCATCCTGGGGAGTGCAAAGCAACAATTTTGCAAGTAGATGACAGCTGCCACTGGCTCTGGAGGGGGACTGGTGCCCAGACTGGATTAGTCTCCCCGTGAAAGTTCCTGTCCAGTCACTGTCCCAGCTGCACATGGGATAACGATGCTTGATGTGGCGGTCTTTTCATTCTTCCCCGGTGCATGCCCTGTTCAGCGGTGCTGTGCCATGGCGGTCTCTGGACTGTTCAGCGGTGCTTTGCCATGGCGGTCTCTGGACTGTTCAGCGGTGCTTTGCCATGGCGGTCTCTGGACTGTTCAGCGGTGCTTTGCCATGGCGGTCTCTGGACTGTTCAGCGGTGCTTTGACATGGCGGTCTCTGGAACGGGCATTGGTGTGTGGCATGACGTTCCCTGGACTGGGCATTGGTGTGTGGCATGACGTTCCATTATAGCCCAGCGGGGCTGTGGCAGCCGGGGCCCTCCTGGGCACTGATTCCGGCGGTGGCGGTGGTCTCCTGACCAGTGACGATACTTGGGCCCTCCTGGGCAATGACTCTGGCAGTGGTCTCCTGACCAGTGACAATACTTGGGCCCTCCTGGGCACTGACTCTAGTGGTGGCGGTGGTCTCCTGACCAGTGACGATACTTGGGCCCTCCTGGGCACTGACTCTGGCAGTGGTCTCCTGACCAGTGACGATACTTGGGCCCTCCTGGGCAATGACTCTGGCGGTGGTCTCCTGACCAGTGACGATACTTGAGCCCTCCTGGGTACTGACTCTGGCGGTGGTCTCCGGACCAGTGACGATACTTGGGCCCTCCTGGGCACTGACTCTGGCGGTGGTCTCCTGACCAGTGACGATACTTGGGACCTCCTGGGCACTGACTCCGACGGTGGCGGTGGTCTCCTGACCAGTGACGATACTTGGGTCCTCCTGGGCACTGACTCTGGTGGTGGTCTCCGGACCAGTGACAATACTTGGGCCCTCCTGGGCACTGACTCTGGCAGTGGCCTCCTGACCAGTGACGATACTTGGGCCCTTCTGGGCACTGACTCTGGCGGTGGTCTCCGGACCAGTGACGATACTTGGGCCCTCCTGGGCACTGACTCTGGCGGTGGTCTCCTGACCAGTGATGATACTTGGGCCCTCCTGGGCACTGACTCCGGCGGTGGCGGTGGTCTCCTGACCAGTGACGATACTTGGGCCCTCCTGGGCACTGACTCTGGCGGTGGTCTCCTCACCAGTGACGATACTTGGGCCCTCCTGGGCATTGACTCTGGCGGTGGTCTCCTGACCAGTGACGATACTTGGGCCCTCCTGGGCACTGACTCTGGTTGTGGTCTCCGGACCAGTGACGACGGTGCTGGCGGTGGCGTCTCGACCGCCGGGAAGGATGCCGCCCTTCTCCGCCATGATACTCACAACAGGCTGTGCAGACTTCCTCTGGGCCTTCCCCACCTTTGGATGAGTCACAGCTGACTCTGCAATCCCCTTGGGACCCCTGTGAGTTGTTTTCCCTCCAGGAGTCTTCACAGGGTCCCGTCGGCCACTTTCCAATTTCAGAGCCTTTACAGGGGGTGGGCTACCAGTGCCTTGGCTCCGGGTCATACTGCCTGCCCTGGTGGCCGGTGCACTCCACACACCTTGAACAGGCACCACTGGTATTGGAGGCTTTTTTGGCTGAGGCGCTACAACGGGACTGATGAATTGGAGAGGGGGGCAAAAAGGTCAACTTTACAGAGGGGCAGTTTCTGACAAACACTGGGATGGGTAGTTGGAGGGGGCCTGGGAGTGGAGGAAGAGGAGGTGGTTGTAGGAGGTGTCACTTTAGGTGTTTTGGGTGCAGGTGCAGGTACTGGAGGCTGTCGTGAGGTGGATGGATGTTGGGTGTGTGGGTGCTCGCGTTTGTGTACTTTTGGAGGGGGCGTCACAGACACACTGGGAGAGGACACAGGGGACATGTAAATGGGAGTGGAGGTGGTGAGTGCAGGTGAAGAGGGTGTGGTGCTGGGTGTTCTGGTGCGAGTCCTGGTGCCTGTAGATGTAGTGCATGAAGGTGAGAGTGTAGACGACACTGGGAGGGAGGAGGGAGAAGAGGAGGAGGGGGACACAGTGGAGGCAGTGGATGTTGCTGTGTCTGTATGTGGGTGATGCTTGCGTGAGTGCCTGTGGGTTATGTGGTGCCTATGTTTGCTTGAGCTTCCCTTGTGTGTTGACTTGTGTGCATGCTGGTCTGTAGGTGTGCTTGGGATGGGCTGGGGTACAGGGGATTGGGTCTGGGTGGAGGAAGTTGGAGGGGGGAGGCTAGAGACAGGGACAATGGCTGCCATCAGTGCTGAGGCCAGAGTTTGCAGGGTTCGCTGAAGGGCAGCTGACCAGAATGAATGCCCTCCAGGAATGCATTACCATGTTGCAACTCTCTTTCTACACCCTAGATGGCATTCACAATGGTAGACTGCCCAACAGTGATGACCTGAGGACGTCAATGGCACGCCTGAGGTGCCTGGGGCGAAGGTGATGCCCACCCTCCTGGGTAAGCGGGCACGGGGCGAACGCTGAGGGGCTGCTGGGAGGCCGGTGCTGGTAGGGGAGGTGGCGGCTGTACCTGTAGAAGTGGGGCGCACAGATGGTGCCACCACCACAAGGGAGCTCACATCGGCGGACGAGTCCGTGTTGCTGCTTGGTGATCCTCCGTCCCACTGGTGCCTTCTGAGTCCGTGGTGTGGCCCTCCATGGCCATGTGGGATGCAGCTCCCTCGTGCTCCGGTGCCACTGTACCTCCGCCTGATGATGCTGATGGACAAAAGAACAGTGAAAGCACAAAAAGGGGGGGGGGGGGGGGGGGGGACAGAAGAAGAACAGGTTGAGTGCATGGCGTACCGCTACCGTTGGCGGACAAGACAGACACAGCAGCCCCCTGCACTATGCCGTGCTCCTGGCCTCTGCAGATGCAATTCCTGAAATCTGGCCTACATGGCTATGGTGGACATCTGCACACATGGATGCCACAGGGGCATATATACCTGTACTTGGCACTCTACTGCGGTGGTGTAGAGTGCCACATGGGCTGCATTACAGAGGGGCCTAGTCTACGTAGTTCTGCCTGGCCTAGGTACACCCACAGGCCTCCTCCCCCACCCAGACCCCTCCACTGACGTGCAAAGTCCGCTGAATGAGAGTGTACTCACCCCCTTATGTCTGCTGTGATGCCCTCAAGCGCCCATCCAACTCAGGGTAGGCCACCGCCAGGATCCGGAACATCAGGGGGGTCATGGTGCGACGGGCACCCCTCCCACGTTGGGAGGCCATCCCCAGCTGAGCCTCCGCCGTCTTCTTGCTGCAGCGGCGAATGTCCTCCCATCTCTCACGGCAGTGGGTGCCCCGTCTCTGGACCCCCAGGGTCCAGACGTCCTTGGCGATGGCACGCCAAATGTCCCTCTTCTGGTGGACGCTGACCTACATGACATGCACAAGGGAAGACGAAAAGTCATTACCAACTGCACCGTTGAAGTGAGTGGCCCCCCTCCCTACTCTAGCCATGTGGCCCATTCATTCACATGCATTAATGTTCCCTGAACTCTGCCCCCTTCCCTCTTACAACCAGCCCTCTCCACCCTGGCTTAGCCCATACAACGTGCTCCCTGTGTACTAACCTGTTGGTCTGGAGGACCGTAGAGTAGTGTGTACTGGGGGAGGACCCCGTCTACCAGTTTCTCCAACTCCTGAGCAGTGAAGGCAGGGGCCCTTTCCCCAGACGCAGTAGCCATTGTCTCTTCAAGACGGAGGTCACAGCATTACTTGCAGTGTAGGTCCTCTCCTGTCGAAGATCAGATATCTAGTGATTCAACAGATAGAAAATGGCGGTGACGTCCGCGGCGGTGATGTCCGCGGCGGTGATGTCCGCGGCGGTGCGTATCAACACCGCTGGCGCACCTGTTCATTGGCTCCTGGGACCCATAGGGTCCTATGTTAACCAATGCAGCATTGCGCCGCGGTCTACGACCGCCTAACGCGACGGTGTGCAACGCCAGCGCAGTTACCCCACAATCCCATTGTCCCAGTTTAGAGGTCAGGCAGCCGCCACTTCAGGGTCCCACATGGCTTCATTTACTTCTGCGTCACACATAGCTAGGCCTACACTCAACACACATACAGGAAGGGTTTTGTGTTTGTTGTAGTCTTCTGTGTAACTGTGGGTACATACCTGGAAAAGATTTGACTTTATCGTCGCTGTTGTCCTTCGTAGGCGCCGTCATTTGGGACATTTGAGAAGATGGCGGAATCCTCCGGTGTACCGACCGCTGGAGGACCTGTTGACAATGGAAGAGCGACATGTAATCATCACCTACAGGTTTGACCGTGCCACAATCCAGGAACTATGTACCCAGTTGGAGCCAGACCTGATGTCACCAATCCGCCATCCCACTGGAATCCCCCCTGAGGTGCAGGTGCTGTCAGTGCTCCATTTCCTTGCAAGTGGGTCTTTTCAGACAACAGTGGCCATGGCATCAGGGTTGTCCCAGCCTATGTTTTCCAACGTATTGTCCAGAGTGTTTTCTGCCCTGCTGAAACACGTAAGGAGATACATCATTTTCCCTGAGGTGGAAGATTTGGCTACAGTTAAAGCTGACTTCTATGCCTTTGGACATATCCCCAACGTCATAGGTGCCATTGATGGAACCCATGTAGCTCTGGTCCCCCCCCACAGGAGTGAACAGGTGTACAGGAACAGGAAGAGTTATCATTCCATGAATGTACAGATGGTCTGTTTGGCAGACCAGTACATCTCCCAGGTTAATGCTATGTTCCCTGGCTCAGTGCATGACACCTACATCCTGCGGAAAAGCAGCATCCCTGATATGATGGGTCAACTCCAGAGGCACCGTGTGTGGCTATTAGGGGACTCTGGTTACCCCAACCTGTCCTGGCTATTGACCCCAGTGAGCAATCCCAGGACCAGGGCAGAGGAACGCTACAATGAGGCCCATGGGCGGACTAGGAGGGTGATCGAACGCACCTTTGGCCTCCTTAAGGCCAGGTTCAGGTGCCTCCATATGACAGGTGGTTCCCTCTACTACTCACCTAAGAAGGTGTGCCAGTGTGCCAGATCATCATCGCCTGCTCGATGCTTCATAATTTGGCTTTGCAACGCCAGGTGCCTTTTCTGCAGGAGGATGGTCCAGATGACGGTGTTGTGGCAGCTGGGGAGCCTGTGGAGCCTGTGGACAGTGATGAGGAGGAAGCTGAGGAAGAAGACAACGACAACAGGGAGTCAGTCATACAGCAATATTTCCAGTGACACACAGGTGAGAACATTTTCATTTTTACCATTGTATTCACTGTCACACGTCCTCCTCTATCCTGTGTGTTATTTCATGGGATTATTTGGTAATTGAGTTGTTTCTTTCCATTACGGTTTCACAGGTGTGGTCACCAACGTGTGTCATCTACTTGCATCCTTCAAATACTTGTGATGTGTGACATTGGTATGCTGCCTTTACATCTCACAACGCATTTTGACACTGTCATAGATATTAAATTTTACCAAATCATAGACTGACTCCAGATTGTTTTGTGTTTCAAGGGTATTTATTGAAGTGCTCAAAAATGGGAGGGGGTGGTCAAATGGTGATGGGTGATGGCGGAGGATTGTCCATGGCAGAGTCCAGTCTATTAGTCTCACAGGTGCACTGCCCATATGGGCATAGGAAGTGGAGCTGGGGCAGTTTAAGTATGGACAGGGTAACAAAGTGGGACAGTGAGATGACAATCAGGGCGGTCTCATTTCCTGGCGGGGGTCTTGCCATCTTGCTCTGTCCTTTTCCTGCCTCTCAGGGACCGCTTGCGTGGTGGTTGTCCGTCTGCAGGGGGTGGGGTGCTGGTGTGGTGGTCCTGTGGCGGGGCGTCCTGTCCACTAGCGCCAGCGGAGGTAGTGGGCAGTTCGTCGTCCTGGCTAGTGTCAGTGGCCCCTTGGAATGCCACGGTGTCCCTCAGGCTCTGCTGTATGTCCTTCAGCACCCCTACGATGGTGCCAAGGCAGAGCTGATGGTCCTGAGCTCCTCCCTGAACCCCAAATACGTGTCCTCCTGCAGGAGCTAGGTCTCCTGAAACTTGACCAAGACCGTGAGATTGTGTCCAGCCATCTAGTTCCATACTGTGCTGAGCCAGACAGCCAGCTGCTGAATATCATCCTAAGAGGGGATCTGTTGTGATTCTTGTGTGTTATCTCCCTCTGGATAGGCGAGTATATACAATGAGCCAAAGAGGTCTCTAGGTGACACCATATCCAAGCTAAACAGGATAGGAGACAGGCAATCACAATGGACACTTAAGGGGTCAGTATAGGAAGAGAAGTTGAAATTGCCAACTTTGAGAAGGGTTGCTGAGGAAGGACACAACCCAGGTCAGCAATGCACCCTTGAGCTTCATTTTGATCTCCAGGACTTTAAGCAGCACGCCATGATCAACTGTTTGAAACACAGCTGAGAGGCCCAATAATACCAGGAGACAAAGATAGTTGTAAGTTTAAAAAAGTTTAAAACCTAAAAAGGTGAAACTTTAAGTAAAAAACTATGGGCCAGATGCACGACCATTTTGTTCTGTGACTCACAATTAAAGGGTTTTTGTGAATCGCAAATTACGAGTCACAAAACAAAATGTACAATAGTGTCATACTGTTTGCAATTCGCAAATAGGTCACAAGGGACCTGCCTCATCAATATTCCTGAGGCAAGTCACAATTTGCGACCCATTTCTAAATGGCCACAATCACAGGGATAGTGGCCTGCTGAGGTCAGCAGACCACCATGTCTGTGATTGATTTGTCAACACAACAATTAAAAAAAGCAGCCCGTTTTCTTTAAAGGAAAACTGGATGCATTTAAAAAACAAAAATGAAAAGTTATCTTTTCATGTTTTCAGAGCAAAATATTGTGCCCCCATTCACAAAGGGGAAGGACTCCGTTGGGACCCTTCCTGTTCGCAAATGGGTTACCGGCAACTTGAAACTGTTGGTAACTGCAAGTGTTTTGCGACCGCATTCACTGTCACAAAACAATCATACATCGGCCTGCTAGTCGCAATTAGGAAGGGACGCCCTTGGCACGTCCGTTTCTAATTGTGAGTTGCCATCCCTATTTTGTGAGTCAGTAACAGGATACTGACTCGGAAAGTAGGGACAGTACATGCAACAAGGCCATTTTGTTGCTGCAAAAGGCAATTTTCTCAGTTTGCGATTGCAAAAGCACTTCGTACATTTGGCCCTATATATTTTCTATGTAAAGTACAGTTTGTTTAAAAAAATGAAGAGAATGTTATTAACGTATATAAAAGACTCTATAAATAGATTTCTCACATAAAATAGTCTGCTTCAAGATTTTTTATTCTTTAAAACTTAATTCTTACCCTCTAAACTTAACAGTAGCTTTAGAGTGTTCCTCATGAAGAGGGCCCCTAAACCCTAATGCCTTACTTATGAATAGAATCCCCTGAATCTTTCTAATGCAAACACAAGCCTCAACAGTAAAAGTAACTGTAACCGTAACCCACAGTTAAACCTGTCTTGAGTTTAATCTGAACTATATCTTTATTGCTTTCCCATGTAATGAAGTAACCTAACTCTGACCTCTAACTCTAACTCAATTCCATCACTTACCAACTCTAATCTCAATCCTTTATTCTAGCCTAAACTGATGCTGAAAGCATTACCTATAATACTATCTACATACTCTCCTTACTCTAATCGGAACCCTACCCTTATGGTATATTTTTTATGTTTGAACCTTACTCACCAATGGCAACATTTTCTGTGGCTTTTCATTGTTTGCTAATTATGAGTTACAGATCCATAGATTTTCCCCTGTTTATTAGTTAGAATTACAGGTATCTGTATATGAGATGTTGTGTAAAATGTTCCATGGGCATCAAGATGTCAAGCACCTATGATGTGATCATTCAAAGGCTGGTGCTGGTGCTGAGGTGAGAGACAGTGTGTCAGTATTGAACTGGAGAGAGTAGAATTAGATGTCAGGTGTTGCCCCGATAAGAGTTGGAGGGCAGGAGCCACAGTTGATGCAGGTAACCCCAATAAGATTCTTCATAGAGGTAACTACTGAATAAATTGATGTTTTCAGAGTTACTGATGGCCCTTCTTAGGATTATTTTAAGAATGGTCCCAATTTACTCAGACCAAAGCCAAATTTCAGTGTTTCAAGCTCCCATCCTTAGTAGAATCACTACTCAATAAGAGATGTAGGCCCTCATTATGACATTGGCGGTAAATCCTGCTTAACGCCACGCTGACGGCCGCCATCATCCCACCGCAATGGCGGATATCCCTTAAACATATTAAGACACACACCCCAATCTGACAGAATCCAGCCACATACACAAATCCGCCAGACCAAAGGTCAGTGCTAAAGTGGCGGTCCCAAAACCCATACCATTACACCAACAAAACAATGTCTATCACATTATGACCCATGAATCACCACTGCAGACATTCAACGGTGGTAAACCATTGGCAGTATATTCTGCTGCTCTCAGAATTGGACACCCACCTACAAAACAACACCACATTGGCCAATACCAAATACACACACCTGACACCCATACACAAACCACACCCACACACCCACACCACTATAAAACACACCCACACACACATTACCCTCTATCCCTTACGAACACCAATTGCCACCAGGAAACTGAGAAGAAGAGCACAGAGACAACTAGACACACACACCACTCACATCCATACACCCCTCACGCACTCCACATCGCACATCCCACCACATTATCCAACATACCCTCACCAACACACATCACACAACACCCATGGCACCACAAAGGCACCCCCGTTTCACTGAAGAGGAGTTAAGGGTCATGGTGGAGGAAAATGTCAGGGTAGAGCCACAGCTCTTTAGAGCACAGGTACAGCCAATATCCATAGCAAGGATGATGGAGCTATGGTGGAGAATCGTGTACAGGGTCAATGCCGTTGGTCAGCACCAAGAACAAGGGCCGACATCAGGAAGAGGTAGAACAACCTACGGGGGAAGGTACATTCCATAGCATTAAGGCACCAGCTCGCCATACAGAGGACTGGCAGGGACCCCCACCTACTCTGCCACAGCTCAAAGCATTGGAGGAGCAAGTACTGGCATTACCTCATCCTGAGGGACTCACTGGAGTAGCCGGAGGACTTGACAGAAGTCAAAATTTACCGCTTGTCATCCCCTATACCTGCATGCCATCACACCCCCTTACCCTCCCTCCCATCAATCCACTCCAACCCACACATTGCACCTACACATCTCACTAACCCAAACGTCAAGCCGTGCATGCAATATCAATGCAGGGACACCCCTCCCAGCCCTGCATGTACACCCATCACTAAAGTATGCACAGAATAGGGAAACTAACAATCCCACAATACATCACCATACACAAGCAAAAGCTGGCAGGGCAACACCAACGATAGAAGGGAAGCCAGGGATGTACAATATGTCACACATTAAGCATAATACATCACTTACATCCCCACAGGTACCCCAGCCAATGTCAGTGGAGAGGAGGTGCCACCACTATCCAGTCCTCCAACAGAAGAGGCCCCCAGTGATGACAGTAACTCTGGACTTTTGGATCTGGATGACCTACCTGGCTCATCAGGGACCACTAGACAGCCAGTCACCCAAGCCCAATCATAGACCACCACAGAGCCTCCCCCATCAGGATCCAACACCACAGCACCCACCCAGTGTACCCAAACTTCTGTCTCCAGGACACGTCAATCAGCAGTGTGTCCACCTGTACAGGGACCCCAAGCCACACCTCGCCCCCAAGATAATCAGGGACCTAGGATCAGTGGCAGTGGGCACACCGTTCAGGGGACAGAGGCACAGGCCAACAGGGACACTGGGAGGACTGCTGTGCACCAGGGGGAGGAAAGGACCAGGGAACTGACTCTCCAGGAGGCCCTCTCCGAGATCCTGGGAGCCAACCAACATTTCCAGGACACGATGGGCCAGATCCTGAGCAACTTGCAGGAGAACAGGCGGCTGCAGGAGGGACAGTATCGGGGACCAGGGAGGACTTGCAGGCCATTAACAACAACCTGATCTCCATAGCAGGGGTGCTGGCAGACATGGCCAACATCATGAGGGAGGCAACAGCACACCAGCGGGCCCCTACCACTAGCCAATCAACTGAATAGCCCTCCACTTCCACTGTCATTAGTGGCCAGGAGGCCCCACCACAGGACCCACAGGCCACCATCACTCCTCCCCCTGCAGAAGGTGAAACACCCCGCAAATGTTCCCTGCGAACCAAACAGAAGCTGGAGACACTTGCCAAGACCACTGCCAGTAAATGAGACTTTCCTGATTGTTCCCCTGGTGTCCCACTCAGTCACCTTGTCCACCTTGAACTGCCATTGCTCCCCTTCCTATGTTTCCTTGGACACTACACCTATGCTGCAAACAGACTGGAACAATACCCTGGACTTTCCTGCATCATCACCCCATTCCATTGCACTTTGCCCTCAATTTCTTAGCAAGACAATAAACACCCTTGGACAAAACTCGACTACTAATAGTTCATGTATTGTAAATTTGTATTGATGGAAACAGCTACAGCCATTGACAATGATCTGTACATTGTGAGAGCATAGAAATAATTACCTGTAGCTGGCTGTTGTGATCACATCAGGACATTGTTGTCATATCACCAACATCTGTAAAATGATAATC
Source organism: Pleurodeles waltl (assembly GCF_031143425.1). Classification (NCBI taxonomy): domain Eukaryota; kingdom Metazoa; phylum Chordata; class Amphibia; order Caudata; family Salamandridae; genus Pleurodeles; species Pleurodeles waltl. Next base: position 452,847,457 of record NC_090439.1, on the reverse strand, counting down.
CATAGGTGACAGTAAGGAGAGGTAAAAAGTGGGTAATGTCATCATGCCACAGTCATACAGAATACACCAATAGTAATAGAAATGTGAAGTTGCACTGTCTCACCTGTGTGTCATTGAAGTACTGACGGATAACTGATGCTCTGTTGTTCACATCCTCAACCTCTGCCTCTTCATCCTCACTGTCCAATAGTAATAGAAATATGAAGTTGCACTGTCTCACCTGTGTGTCATTGGAAGTCCTGACGGATAACTGATGTTCTGTTGTCCACATCCTCATCCTCTGCCTCCTCATCCTCACTGTCCTCAGTGTCCACTGCTGCCACAGGGGCATCTCCAGTATCCTCCTCCTGCAGAAAAGGTGCATGGTGTCTGAGGGCCAGGTTGTGCAACATGCAGCATGCCACGACCATCTGGCAGACCTTCTTGGGTGAATAGCACAGGGATCCACCTGTCAAATGGAGGCACCCGAAACCTGGCCTTCAGGAGGCCGAAGGTCCTCTCAATGACCCTTCTGGTTTGCCCATGTGCCTCATTATAATGTTCTTCAGCCCCTGTCCTGGCATTCCCCACAGGGGTCAGCAGCCATGGTAGGTTTGGGTAGCCAGAGTCACCCGCGTGTATTGAGAGACAACATTTAGCCACACACTTTCCTATTAGGTTAACATCAGAGGAATACACTAACACACACCAGGTGGGGACCAAGACTCACCTATAAGCCACACCCTGTGCCTCTGTAGTTGGCCCATCACATTTGGGATGCTGATATTCCTCAGGATAAAGGCATCATGCACCGACCCAGGATACTTAGCATTGACGAGGGAGATGTACTGGTCCACCAGGCACACAATCTGCACATTCAACTTTTACGATTCCTGTACATCTGTTCATTCTGGCTGGTGGGGTGGGGCAAACACAATATGTGTCCCATCAATCGCACCAATAATATTGGAGATATGTCCCATTGCATAGAATCCTGCCTTCGCAGTGGCCAGATCTCCCACCTTAGGGAAAGCTATGTAGCTGCACATGTGTTTTACCAAGGCAGACAACACTCTTGCCAGCACAACTGAGAACATTGGCTGTGACATTCCTGCTGCCAAGCCCACTTTCACTTGGAAAGAACCAGGTGCCAGGAAATGGAGCACTGATAGATCTTGCACAAGAGGGGGGATCCCAGTGGGATGGCGGTTAGCTGATATCAGGTCAGGCTCCAACGGGGCACACAGCTCTCTGATTGTGGCCCTGTCTAGTCTATAGGTGAGTATAATGTGCCTGTCCTCCAGTGTAGCTAAGTCCACCAGGGGTCGGTACATGGGGGTATGTCTCCATCTCCTATTCATCCACAGCGTTAGATATCTAAGGGACACAAGAGTGAGTAGGCTGTACAACTAAACCACAACAGCAGTCCACATTGTGCAATTATGTATTGGGACAGTGTAAATTTCTAAGTATGTGCCTATTTATCCTGTGCACAGCAATTATCGATAGGCTTGTGCACCCTTCCCTGAAATGGTGACCTCCTGTCCTGTGTGGAGGGACCAGTGGAAGTGAGGTAATCCCGCTGACATTGGTCGTCATGGCGGTAGGCGGTTGTGAACCACTGTGCAATTCCTCAATGGATAATATTGGTCCCTATGGAGTACAGTGGCCAATGGAGATGTACGCCGGTGGTGACGGTGTATACCACCACGGACGTGACCGCCATTTTCTAAATCATTCCTCACTTGTTTCCTGACCTTCAACAGGAGAGGAACTACACTGCATGTGCTGCTGTGACCTTTGTCTGGAACCTACCATGGCCTGTGTGACCGGGGAAGGGTCCCCAGCCTTCACTTCGGAGGAGTTCGAGCAGCTGGTGGTTGGGGTCCTACCCCAGTACGGACTGCTGTATGGGCCTCCAAACGAACAGGTGAGTACACTGTGGGCACGATGCATGTGGCATGGATGCATGGAGATGTGTGTGAAGGCATTGTGTAATTTCTGTTGTGCGCTGGGCATTGTGTGTGCCACTGGTGATGGAAACGGGTATGGTGCGCCATGTGTGTGACAGGCTGGACTGTTAGTTTAATGGTGTTCTCCTGTCTTTATTGCCTCTGCAGGTCAGCGCCCATCAAATGAGGGAATATGGCGTGCCATGGCCAAGGAGGTGCGGACCCTGGGGGTCTATGGCAGACAGAGCACCCACTGTCGGAAACGGTGGGAGGACCTGAGGCGCTGGGCACAGAAGACCGCAGAGGCCCAGCTGGGTATGGGCTTCCAATGAGGAAGGGTTGCCCATCGGACCCTGACTCCCTCTGATGGCCCACATAGTGGTGGTGGAGTACCCTGAGCTGGATCGCTGCTTGAGGGAATCACAGCAGCCACAAGGGGGTGAGTACAGTGGGTACCATTACATATTTTGTCTGGTGGGGTGGTATCCGGGTGGTGGTTGTGTGTTAGTGGGTGCCCCTAAAGCCAGGCCAGACATTGCAGCGTGGTTCCTCTGAAAGGTAATGGTTCCATGGCAAATACAGGTAACCTAGCTTGTTAGTAGTCACTTTCATGCAGGGCATCGTGGATCCCAGGTGTGCTGCGGTTGGCAGTGTGTGCTCCTCATCATGCCTTGGTGACTAGCCATATCACTGGTAGTGCAATGCATATTGCTTAGGCCTGTTCCCTGTGTGTGAGGGTGCTGTGTACACAAACGGTGGTGTGGATGAATAACTCATCCAGTGTTAGCATCATCTGGCGGAGGAGCAGGAGCACCAGCGACAGAGGGAGCTACAGCCCACAGGGCCCTGGAGGCAGAGTCCATCGACCCCAAGGGAACCAGTGGGACGGAGGGTGAGGGAAGCACCACGGCGGAGACAGGAGGAGACGACACTGACTCACATACCTCCTCCAATGGGAGCTCCCTGGTGGTGGCAGACACCTCTGTGACCACCCCAGCTGCAGGTACAGCCGCCACCTCCTGTACCACCACTGCCGTTCCAGTAGCCCCTCAGCGAGTTGCCTATGCCCACTCATCCAGGAGGGTGGGCATCTCCTTAGACCCAGTCACCTTAGGCCCTGCCCCAGTGAGCCCTGCTGCCCTCAGTGAGGAGGATATTGACCTCCTGAGATCCATCTCTGTAGGGCAGTCAACCATTGTGAATGCCATCCAGGGGCTGGCATCCCTGATGCAGCAATGCAATGCATTCCTGGAGGGCATGCACTGTAGATTGGCAGCCCTACAGAGATCGATTCAGGCTCTGGCCTCCTCTCTGATGGCAGCCATTGTTCCTATTTCTACTGTTCCCCCTCCAACTACCACTTCCCAGTCCCACTCCCCTCAACCCCAATCCATCACAGACATACATACAGATGAACATGCACGCAAGGCAACATACAAGAGTGGCAGAGGCAAACACAAGCACCACACTTCATCCCACAGGCACAAAATCATACAGTTGCAGACATGACAACATCCACTGCCTCCACTGTGTCCCCCTCCTGCTCCTCCTCCACCTCCCTCCTAGTCACATCCACACTCACACCTGCATGCACTACATCTATATCCACTATCAGCATCACCACACCAAGCAGAACACACACCTCACTGGCAGACACCTCCACAACAACCATGCATGCGTCCCCTGTTTCCTCTCCCACCGTGTCTGTCACCCCCTCCTAAGGGACACAAACGCAAACATTCACACACCCAACAGCCACCAACCTCACATCAGCGTACAGCCCATGCGCCTGCACCCAATTCTAGCAGACACACACCTCCAACAACCACTCTCTCATCCTCCACTCCCATTACTCCTCCCTCCTTCTGCCCCATCCCTAAAAAGCTTTTCCTTTCCCAATTTGATCTCTTTCCTACCCCTCCCCTCCCCTGCACATATGGACAGGGTACCAAGGACACAGCCCATAGCACCTCAGCCAAACAGTCCATGGGACAGTGGTAGCACCACCTACTAGTGGTGGTAAAGATACCAGACCTCCAACACTGAAGGGTAAGGAGCCAGCACCACCAGGGAAGAAGGGGAAGGGGCCTGCACCATCAGGGAAGAGTGTGAAGAGTCCTGCACCACCAGTTAAAACAGTGAAGAGTTCTGTACCACCAGGGAAGAGTGTGAAGGGGCCTGAACCACATGTGAAGAAGGGGAAGGGGCCTGCACCAGCTGTGAAGAAGGGAAAGGAGCCTGCACCACTAGGTAGAGAGGGGAAGAGCCCATCCACCCCCACCAGGAAGGGTAAGGGATCCACTGTCACGGTTTCGGGCAGGGCTGATCAGGACTTTGGTTGGGACACCCCTTGAGGTCACCGAATATCCTACAGAGGTAGTGTACTGGGGCAGAAGAGCAGCTAAAGGCATACACGGAAAGGACAGCTATGGATAGGCACAGGAAACAGGAAAGTAAAAGCAGAGCAACCCTTGTGTGAACAAACAGGAAACGGATTACCAGTGGACAAACACGCTGGGGTTGTACACAGAGTAAGGCGCAGAACCTCCCACAGTGACAGGGAATCTCAATGCCTCTGTGCAGTTTGCTCTTACAGATAGTCACCCTGCCAGCCCCATAGAAAGGAGGCAGCAGAAGTGATTCTGTCTCTGGACCCTAGAGCACAAACAAGGATAGTACTTACATACACAGGACACGCTCTTGTGGGTCCAGCTGGAAACACAGTGGCGATTCCTGAGAAAACAGCAATAGCACACTGTCACTGTTAGGCACGAAATACAACATATAACACTGGACAAGGATGGGGGCTGGAATTGCCTCCTGGAAACCAGGAGCCAACCCCAGTACACAGGAGGACACGTATACACTGGTGAAGACTGATAGAACACTTACCAGACACAAAGAACCAAGAAGAAACAGAAGGGAACAAACAAAGAGGCAGAGGCAAGAACTAGGAACAGGCTCAGGCTGAAGCAAAGGCGGGTCTAGGACTTGAAAACGGGGCGCAAACTTCTGTCTGGGACAGACAGAGACAGGACTGGGAAACTGAGAACAGGCTCTGGCTGGAACAGGCAAGGACAGGACTGGAATACAGGGAGTAGGAAATGAGCAGTAGACAGGACTGGGAAACAGAGAGAAGGTTCAGGCTGAAACAAGGCAGGAGCAGGGCAGAGAAACAGGGAGCAGGCTTTGGAAGAAACAAACAGGTACAAGGCTAAGAAATAGGGAGCAGACTCTGGCTGGAACAATCAGGAGCAGGGCAGAGAAACAGGGAGCAGGAACAAAACTGGACAACACCATCCGACAAGGGGTCTGTAACACAAAGGAATTGAAGTCCGATGCACGACAGGGAGCTTGAGGAAATGGCTGCTTATAAGCAGTTCCAAGCTGGGCTGCACAGGAGAGGTTTCAGGTGTGTGTAGTTTCGGACACTTGCAAGTCCTGGAGGAGAGGATCCAGTGAAAAGGAGCAACTGGACTTCTCCCATTGAAAACAATGGGAAACGGAATCCGGGTTTTCCTGACTACCAAGCTATGCATTATGGGATTTGCAGTCCCAAGAAGCAAATGTAGTCCTACACAAGTGTACCATGGAGAAAAGAGAAACAAACAGGAGTCAGCAAGGGACTCTAGATAGGTGTTCAAGGTGATTCCCAGACTTCTGACAGTCCCCTTACAGCGCCCCCTGGAAATGGGACGACTGAGTCGTAACATCCACGACCCATGGACAGGAGGAGACGAGGCACTCTACGCCAGCGGAAGCTGTCAGGCTAACCCCACCACTACCACCAGCTGTCATGGGGACCCCACCGCCAGCTGTGGAAGTGCAGCCATCAGACAGTGCAGGGGTTGCCCAGGAGGTTCCTCAAACCACCACCACAATGCAGCCATCAGGGAGTGCAGGGGCTGCCCAGGAGGCCCATCAAACCACCACCACAATGCAGCCATAGGACAGTGCAGAGGCTGCACAGGAGGCTCCTCCAATCACCACCACAGTATAGCCGTCACCACCAGCGGACACCATGTAGGCCACCATCCAGGGGCTGCTGTGTGGGCTGCTCCCTCCAGAACCAGTGGGCAAGTCACCCACTCTAGAGACTGTGGCCTTGCACTCCCCAGGACAAAGTAATGTGCATGTTGCCCCCTCCAGAACCAGTGGGCAAGTCACCCACTTGAGAAACTATGGCCTTGCACTCCCCAGGACAAAGCAATGGGCATGTTGCCCCCTCCAGAACCAGTGGGCCAGTCACCCACGTGAGAGACTGTGGCCTTGCACTCCCCAGGACGAAGCAATGGGCATGTGGCCCCCTCCAGAACCAGTGGGCAAGTCACCCACTCCCCAGACTGTGGCCTTTCAATCCCCAGGACAAAGCAATGGGCATGGAGCCCCCTCCAGAACCAGTGGGCAAGTCACCCACTTCAGCAACAGTGGCCTTGCACTCCCCAGGACAAAGCAGTGGGCATGTTGCCCCCTCCAGGACCAGTGGGCAAGTCACCCACTTGAGAAACTATGGCCTTGCACTCCGCAGGACAAAGCAATGGGTATGTTGCCCCCTCCAGAACCAGTGGGCAAGTCACCCACTCAGAGACTGTGGCCTTGCACTCCGCAGGACAAACCAATGGGCATTGGGCCCCCTCCAGAACCAGTAGGCAAGTCACCCACTTCAGAGACTGTGGCCTTCCACTCCCCAGGACAAAGCAATAGGCAATGAGCCCCATCGAGAACAAGTGGGGAAGTTCCTGTATTCGGCTGAGGTGCCTTCCCACTTGCAAAATGATGCCCCTGCAGTGTTCTCTCCGGTTGTGTCAGGATACAAGTTGGGCCTTGGACTGTGCCTTGTGGCCTTGTGTGCCCCCATTACTTTGGACTGGGCATTGGCCCTTTATGGACATTTGTATATATTTGGTTTGTGTGGTGGGTTTTGCTATGCTAATACATTGTCGTTACTCCAGCATTGTGGTTCGTGTTTTATCATGCCACGTGTCATGTGCCATTGGTTTACATGTGCAGCTGGTTGTGTGTATGGTGTGTGTGTCGGATGTGTGTTGTGCATGTGTGTGTGTGTCACTGTCAATTTCCTCCCACTCTCCCTTGTGGGCTAGGCAGCTGTACTCACCGTCGTCATCTTCATTGGCGTTGTTGTTCCAGGTGGAGCATAACATAGAAGATCATTGGGAAAACTTGCAGTTCGGGTTTCATGGCAGCGTGGTTCTTCCCTGTGTCTCCAATGGTGAGTCCTTTCACTTCTGAACTCTGTTTCTGCCAGGTTTTTCTTGGCTTTGGTGCCACCCCTGAAAAGGTGACAGTTTTGTGTGTCTTAATATGGTGAGCAGTACTTTGTCTCCCGCCTGGCTGTTGTTGGCTGCTGCCATGGTGACTGTTGTTTCCACAGTGGCAGTTGGTGTGGTACATTGTCTGTGTATGGGAGTTATCGCCGCCAGCCTGTTGGCAGTATTATCGCCACTTTATCATTCACCGCCAGGGTCATAATGAGGGCCGTAGTCTGAGAAAAATAGTACCTGAGGTGAGCTGCCAGACTTCCGCAGTTTGGCAAAACTGACATATTATGGATTTTCTCTTGTTTGTCTAGTCTCCTCTGCGGATAGTAAGGTGGGATTGTTGCCAGTGATTTATGAGTGTGTCACGGAAGAATGATGTAGGACTCCCTCTTGCAGGAGACAAACTGGAGTATAGTAATTAGAGTCTTAGGAAAGAAATGTAATTATGATACATTGGTTATAATTTTAGGATGAACTGACGAGCTGGTAAAGGTAAGGCCACTTATTTAGTATGCTGTCAGGGCATGGGGGAGGAAGAGGACTTACTCAACTGTTTCTCCAGGCCCGGCAGCATCAAACAAAGTATTTTCTCCTCCTTCCAGACCTCCAGCCCAAAGAAAGCCATACAGGAAGTCAGGCAACAGAGGCAGAGACATACGATGCAGGAGACTGGTGCAATGCCTGGGGCATGGAGGAGCCCATTTTCACAAAATGTTGCCGTCAGGTGATGGGAGGTGCATGTGACCTCCTTGGAGGAAGTACTGGACCAGATGAGTGGAGGCAAGACCGGGAGTTGCAGTATAAGGAAGCAGGAATCCCTCAGCAGACCAAGAGGCGTTGTCAGGATGCATTGACTCTCCTGGAGGGGTGTGGCTGAGCCAGGCGTGTACATGGCTCCTTTCTAGAGCTAGGAAGCAAGTGGGAGAATGTTGATGGTGTTAGCACATCTTCTCCTCCTGGACAAGATTTGAAAATTGCTTCCTCCGAGGTCGATGGGATCCTTGGACCCAGATAGGAGTGTGATTAATTGCATGCAACCTTTCCAATGTCAATCAAAACAACAACAAACTTATTATAACCATAAAGCCAAAGTATTGTAAATTGTGAGTCATATCAGGTTATACAAATAAATGAAAACCATAGGCTGAACAAATCTGCACAATAAATGTAATCTACTCACTATCGATTCCATTAGACATTCCCAAAGAATTGCACACACTAGCAAAAATATATTTGTGCAACTGAAACAGATTTCAAATTATTTGATGGTGATATTAGTCAAATTCAGACCTACAGATCAATGCATCAATTTTCATGAGCAAGGTTATTCCTATTACTATCGTAAATTAGGACAAGCATATGTGGGAACGGGTTAAAAGAAAAAAGAAGACAAAAATAATTTGAAAAAGTCATCTATCTCGGGTTGGATTAAACTAACTAAACACGGATGAACAGGTGTCAACATGCTAATCTAATTAAGAAAAACAAAGCAAGGGAACAAATTGCATTGCAATTAATTATACCTCTCCTGGGATCAACATACAATTCAGGTTCGTCAGCAAAGCATTGTATTATCAGCAAAGTTCATCATCAGGGGGAAGTGCAGAACATCAGCTGCACATCAGGAACAGCCAGGGGACAAAGTTACAGTTTATGATTCAAAGGGCCTCTGACTGAAAATTGCAAACTTCTCTGCCTAACCAAGAATGTCCAAAGCATTTCAACTGGTTAGCTGGATGGTCCATATCAAATACAAAGGTCAATATCCAACAAAATTAAAAAAGCCCATTAGTTTTGCAACATCTCCAGATCCTCTCGGGGTCGGTGTGAAGTCATCTCTCCTTTCGTATGACAGCAACAATAACTAGCAACTCTGTACATTACTTGATACATTTCAACATCTTCCCATGGCTCATGACAGCGTTTTCCTTTCACATGGAAACAAGCAGTTAAACAACGGTACTGCTTTACTTTCCAGTCCTCATGTTCTAATGTTGCAACATCCAAGGTCATGGCAGAATAAACTTACACATAATACAATAAAGCTCCTTATTAAACATGTGAAACAGCCTAAGGAAATAAAATTCAGGTTAAAGGAAAATAAATGATTCAGCATTTCCCTACTGCTGCATTATGAAAGCTTCAAGCCTAGTTATACTAATACAAGGCTCAAATGCAATAATATTGCCATTAATACAACACACATGATATGCAAACTTATGAATTAATTATTATTAATATATAATATAAATTTCAATATTAATTGCAAACCTTGTTAACACATTACAATAAATATGAGTGAGATGTGCATTTATTTTTCTGCACGTGTCTTTAAACAAATAAATCATAAATCAATATAAATTAGTTTCATTTTAGCTCACAATAATTCATTCTAATGATTAATATACTTCAACATTAGTAAATCAGGTTAACATTTTATCAGGTTATGGTAGGCACAGCGTCCGCCACGGTAGACACAATGGCCACCATTATGAAAACGTGTACACTTTCAAAATACCTGTTAGTGCAACTGTATAGGTTGAGCTTTTAAACAGTGCTGACTTTTGTGCCACTAAAGCTTTACTAAAATTATGCTCCAACAATCTGTCCTCTGACGGAAATCTATGCCATCACAAAATGGACATTCTCATTTACAAGGAGACAACTCAAAGCCTAGTTGTTGGAGAACGTAAGGGTCGTGGTCCACTGAAATTTTAAATTCTCCTCAGGTTCTTTGTTATAATTAATTCTCATTTTCTCCATTTCAATCTCTTCACTTCTCTGTTTACTCTTAACTCTTTGTATCTTCCAGTAATTATATGATTTGTAAAGTCCAAGCATGACAATAACACACACAGCCACAATCAACAAAGGCCTCTGGTTCATTCTCACAGTTCCCTTCCCTAAATATCCAAACCATGATCCAATATTTGAAAATCCTTTACCTATTGATTCCCAGATTTTTGACTGTTTCAGATCTTTCAGGTAATTTTTCAGGTTTGTCCTGTTTGATTTTAATCTCCTTATACCCTTATATAGTTATTGTTATCTGCAATGTACGTGCAACAATGTTGCACCTGTAAAACTTTGTAGACTCTGCCTTCCATTGCTAATAAGATGTCTAACGCAAGACAATTTTGCAAAATCATTAATCCCATATGTTAGACCTGACAGCCTTAGGGTGGTCACCCTTAACTTTTTGCCTGCCTCCCTCCACTTTTTGGACACTGTTTTTGCTGGTTTTTAGACTCTGCACACTTTACCGCTGCTAACCAGTGCTAAAGTGCATATGCTCTCTCCCTTTAAACATGGTAACATTGGATCAAACCCATTTGGACTATTTAATTTATTTATAAGTCCCTAGTAGTGTGCACTATATGTGCCCAGGGCCTGTAGATTAAATGCTACTAGTAGGCCTGCACCACTGATTGTGCCACCCACTTAAGTAGCCCTTTAACCTTGTCTCAGGCTTGCCATTGCAAGACCTGTGTGTGCAGTTTCACTGCCAATTCGACTTGGCATTGTACTTGACGAACCTAAAACTCCCCTTTTTCTACATATAAGACACCCATAAGGTATGCCCTAGCTAACCCATGGGGCAGGGTGCTGTGTAGGCAAAAGGCAGGACATGTACCTAGGTAGTTTACATGTCCTGGTAGTGTAAAACTCCTAAATTCGTTTTTACACTGATGTGAGGCCCGCTCCCTTCATAGGCTAACATTGGGGCTGTCCTCATACATTGTTTGAGTGGTAGCTGCTGATCTGAAAGGAGTAGGAAGGTCATATGTAGTATGGCCAGAAAGTGATATGAAATCCTGCTGACTGGTGAAGTTGGATTTAATATTACTATTTTACAAATGCCACTTTTAGAAATCGAGCATTTATCTGCACTTCCATCTTTCTGTGCTTTACAATCCACGTCTGGCTAGGTTTAGTTGACAGCTCCTTTTGCATTCATTCAGACACATCCCAAACACAGGATACTCAGTCTCACTTGCATACAGCTGCATTTTGAATGGGTCTTACTGGGCTGGGAGGGTGGAGGGCCTGCTCTCACACAAAGGACTCCCACCCCCTACTGGGACCCTGGCAGACAGGACTGAACTGAAAGGGGACCTGGTGCACTTCTAAGCCACTATCTTCCTGGAGAAGAAACTTGTAACCAGAACCTTCATCCTGCCAAGAAGAACTGCCTGGCTGCCCAAAGGACTCACCTGACTGCTTTCTGTGAAGGACTGCTGCCTTGCTGTTGGCTTGCTGCCTTGCTACTCTCTGGCTGTAGTGAAGAAGTGCTCTCCAATGGCTTGGATAGAGCTTGCCGCCTATTCCCTGAAGTCTCAGAACCAAAAAGACTTCTCTCTTGCAACTGGACTCCTTGTGTGATGCAAATTAGACGCACAGCTTGCTAAAACCGAGGCACAGTCTGCCCCGCGGTGAGAAATTCACCACACACCGAACCGGAACAACGCAGCGCGACTTCGCAAGGAGAAGATCGATGCAGTGCCTGTGTTGCAACCGGAAATTAGACGCACAGCCCACTGGAACGACGCACAGGCGACCTAGGACGACGCAACCTGACTTCCAGAGGGGAAATCGATGCAGCGCCTGCCGTGCGGAAGAAACTTCCACGCAACGCCCACCCGAACGACACAGCGCTTGTGACTTTGTTCCGCAAGCCCAGGATTCCACGCCCAGACCCCGGGGCATCTGAAAACCCCGCAACCTGAAGGGGATCCACGACCGAGCACCGGAAATCGATGCACAGCCATCCCTGCATGGAAACTAAACGACGCATCGCCGTGTGCGGCCCAAGAAATCAATGCACACCCCTTTGTTTCCAGGCTTCTCCTTCTCTGCGGCCCTTTGCGGAGATTTTTCACACAAACTAGGTACTTTGTGCTTGAAAGAGACTTTGTTTGCTTTAAAAAGACTTAAGACACTTTGGCCCTCATTCCGACCGCCAGGGCCGCGGGTGACGGAAGCACCGCCAACAGGCTGGCGGTGCTTCCTTGCCCATTCTGACCGTGGCGGTAAAGCCGCAGTCAGAAAACCGGGTCCGGCGGTTTCCCGCCGGATTTCCCCCGGCTGGGCGAATCCACCATGGTGACGCTGCAAGCAGCGCCGCCATGGGGATTCTGACCCCCTTACCGCCAGCCTGTTTCTGGCGGTTTTTACCACCAGGAACAGGATGGCGGGAACGGGTGTTCTGGGGCCCTTGGGGGCCCCTGCACTGCCCATGCCAATGGCATGGGCAGTGCAGGGGCCCCCTAACAGGGCCCCAGCATGCTTTTCACTGTCTGCCTAGCAGACAGTGAAAAGAGCGACGGGTGCAACTGCACCCGTCGCACACCTGCAACACCGCCGGCTCCATTCAGAGCCGGCTTCAGTGTTGCAGGCCCCTTTCCCGCTGGGCCGGCGGGCGCTACCTTAGGTAGCGCCCGCCGGCACAGCGGGAAAGTTGGCATGGCCCCAGCGGTCTTTTGACCGCGGGGTGGCCAAATGGCTGTTCCCTCAAGGCGGGCGGCAACCGCCGCCCGCCGGGGTCAGAATGACCCCCTTTATATCTCTTTTCTGTGATATCTCTACATTTACTTATTGCATCTTTGATCATTTTGACCTGCAAATATCCAGATAAATATTATATATTTTTCTAAACACTGTGATGTATTTTTGTGGTGCAATATGGTGTTATTTTATGATTTATTGCACAAATACTTTAAACATTGCCTTCTAAGTTCAGCCTGACTGTTCAGTGCCATGCTACCAGAGGGTGGGCAGAGGATAATTTGGATTGTGTGTGACTTACCCTGACTAGAGTGAGGGTCCTTGCCTTGACAGGGGGTAACCTGACTGCCAACCAAAGACCCAATTTCTAACATTGATGATCAGCATTAAGGATAGGACTTGTATTTTTTCAGTGATATACAGTAGCTAAGTATTTCACTACCTACCCACAGTTGAAGGTCAACTTAATTTTTATCTCCTTTCTGCAATTTCATTTTTCCTGTCAATTTTTGACTAAAATCCTCAAATCAACATGTCTCTTGCTTGGTCTCAAGCAGGAGATGAAGAATGTGATATGGCTATGCTGGAGACCTACACTGTTAAATAGCTGAGGGCATTCTGAAGGGATATGGGTGTAGGAAGGAGGAATTCCAAAAGGCACTGAGGGCCTGGGTAGAAGCCCCTGCTGAGGAGGATGTGGTGGAGGAGGGTCCAGAGGATGGCCCCTCAGAGGATTTTTTGCCCTCTTTAGATGAGATTAGTGCTGCAATTGTGCCCCCTGCAAAACCAGGGAGCACTGTCTCTGATCAAAGCCTGACAACAAAGGTAAGGAGGGAAGAGAGAGAATTTCAGTTGCAGATGGCAAAGTTAAAAATTGAGGCCTGACAGGAGGAAAGGAGAGCAGAGAGAGAAGCCAAGCAAGCTGAGGCTGAAAGAGCAGCCAAACAGATTGAAGCTGAAAGAGCTAAAGCTGCAGCTGAGAGCGGCTTGGCTGAGAAAAAACTGTTGTTGGCTCATGAACTGAGTGTCAAGGTGCTGAGATCAAGGCGAGACAGTATGAGTCCAGCAATGATGGTGGCAGCATACGTGCAGGACCGGTTGGGGACAAACAGGTTCGTATACCCAAGAATGTGGAGCCAAGTGTTGTACTGGGAGATGACATTAATAAGTGGCTGTCTGCCTATGAAGTTGCACTAAGGGCCCATGGGACACCTGAGGAGCACTGGGGGGCGGCCATGTGGTTTTATGTTCCATCCTTAGGGGGGGACACACTTCTCACACTTGCTCCACAGAATAGAAATGACTACTCACACATGAAAGCCACTTTACTGGCCAAGTTTGGGCTGACCCCTAAGCGATATCGTCAGAGGTTCAGGGACAGCACCAAACTTTCAACACAAACTTGGGTGGATCGTTATGATTTCTCCAACAAGGCACTGGATGGATGGGTGCGGGGCAGCAAAGTAGATGATTATAAAGGGTTATATGACTTGATTATGAGAGAACATATGCTCAATATTTCTTTTACAGAGTTGCGCCAGCACTTGGTAGACAGTAAGCTGACTGACCCCAGGAAGCTTGTTGAGGAGGTGGACCTCTGGGTTAGCACCCGAGTGTCCAAGAAGCCATCTGGGGTGGACTCCCACAAAGGTGGTCAGGGTTCCCAACAGAAGAAAGAGGGGCTAGAAAGACTTAAAGATAAGGAGTTCTCAAAAGACCCCCAAAAGAATTCCCAATGGGTGGGGGGTGGATACTATTCCTCTTTTAGATTTGGGAAGAGGCCAGGGTATTTTGATAAAACATTAGGGAAATTCATTCCCAAATGCTTAGAGTGCTACCAGCATGGACACTCTAAGGGCGACTCCCAGTGTCCCAAGAGGGCACAGTCCACTACTGGACAGACACCTGGGTTGGCTAGTGTAGCCCTCGGAGGGAGACAGTCTCAGTTAGCTTTGGGGAGAAGGCAGAGGTTTCCCTAGTGTCCATGGGAGAAAGAGAGATGGTGCCTAAAGCCTGCATGCCAGAAAATACTTCCAAGTATAGTCAGTGGGTCACCATTGATTGGCAAAGGGTGGAGGCTCTGTGTGACACAGGAGCCAGTATGACTACTGTCAAGAGTCAGCTGGTGTCATCAGAGCAGATAGTCCCTAATACATTCCACCAGGTCATAGTCGCTGTCAATCACGAGAGTCACCTACCAGTGGCTCTGGTTCCCTATGAGTGGGGGGGGTCTCTGGTACTCTGAAAGTAGCTGTGAGTCCTGCCATGCCTGTAGATTGTCTGTTAGGCAATGATCTTGAGCATACTGCCTGGAAAGAGGTACAGCTCAGATTCAACCTGGAGATGTTAGGTTTGCCTGAGTGGGTCTGTTTGACCACACGGTCCATGGCTGCCCGTGAAGGGAGTCAAGGAAGTCTGGAGCCTGGAACAATGACCCAGACAGCTGCAAAGAGGAAGGGCAAGAGGCACGGGAAACCCACCTCAGATGTTCTCACAGTGGTGGATGGGGCCCCTGAGGAGGAAGAGGCCCCTGAGCCAACTGGGGAGGACATAGCTGACCTGGGTAACCTACCTGAACTTGCTGGCTGGCAAGTAGAGGGTGGGCCAACCAGGGAAGAATTCTGCAAGGCACAGAAGGAATGCCCCACCCATGAGGGTCTGAGGCAACAGGCCGCAGCCCAAGCAGCAGGTGACGCCTTTGGCAATCACCATATTTACTGGGAGAATGATCTCCTTTGCAGTGAGCCTAGGGTTCCAGGTCCTGGGGCAGCACGTGTGCTGGTGGTCTCCCAGTGTTAATGGGCCTTCCTACTGGGTCTGGTTCACAACATTCCCCTGGCAGGACATCTGGGCCAAGTCAAGACCTTTGACAGGCTTGTCACCCACTTCCATTGGCCGAGAATGAGGTTAGCCTCAGATAACTTCTGCAGAGCTTGCCCACCTGCCAGGCTAGTGGGAAGACAGGGCAAACGCTTAAAGATCCCCTGCTCCCACTCCCCATCATTGGCACCCCCTTTGAAATGGTGGGCATTGACATTGTTGGTCCCTTGGACCACAAAACCGCCTTGGGCAATAGGTTTATCCTGGTTTTGGTGGACCATGCCACCCGCTATCCAGAGGCAATCCCTCTGAGAACAGTGACTGCACCGGTGGTGACCAGAGCCCTGTTGGGAATATTTACCTATGTGGGATTCCCTAAGGAAGTTGTGTCTGACAGGGGCACAAACTTCATGTCTGCTTACATGAAGTCCATGTGGGATGAGTGTGGGGTGACCTACTGGTTTATCACCCCTTATCATCCTCAATCCAATGAGCTTGTTGAGAGATTCAACAAGACCCTGAAGAACATGATTAATGGCCTGACTGAAGCCATGAGGCGTAAGTGAGATGTCCTCTTACCTTGCCTGTTGTTTGCTTACAGAGAGGTGCCCCAGAAACGGGTGGGGTTCATCCCCTTTGAACTTCTCTATGGTCACCTTGTCGGGGACCTCTAAGCATTGTTAAAGAGGGCTGGGAGAAAACTCCCAAGATACCTCCCCAGGATGTGGTCAGCTACATGCTGGACCTCTGCAACCAAACCCAATGCTTCTGACAGCAGGCCAAGAGTAACCTTGAGGCCAGTCAAGAGGCGATGAAGGAGTGGTATGACCGGAAGAGCACTCTGGTTGAGTTCTCAACTGGAGACAAGGTTTGGGTGATGGAGCCAGTAGAGCCCAAGGCTCCCCAGGACCGCTGGGTTGGCCCATTTGAGAACAAGGAGCTCAAAGGAGAGGCCACTTACCTAGTGGACCTCAAGACTCCTAAGCACCCCCTAAAGGTCCTCCATCACAACAGGCTCAAACCTCACTTTGTGAGGTCTGAGATCAGTATGCTACTGGTCACAGATGAGGGCATGGACGAGGAGAGTGAACCTCTCCCCGACCTCCTCTCTGCCAAAGAAGGTGATGGGTCAGTGGAGGGTGTCATTCTCTCTGACTCCCTGACTCTAAATCAGAGGAGACTGCTATGAGCTGTTAGAGCAGTTCTCTTCCCTGTTATCCATTACTCCTGGACTGACCCATCTGTTCATGACATTGACACAGGTGACAGTCCCCCTGTGAAGAACAGAATTTACAGGTTATCGGATAAGGTGAAGGCCAGCATCAAGGAGTAGGTCTCCAAGATGTTGACTTTAGGTGCTATTGAGAAATCCAGTAGTCCCTTGGCCAGCCCTGTGGTGCTGGTTCCTAAGGCTGCTGCCCCCGGTGCAAAGCCAGAATTCAGGTTCTGTTTGGACTACCGGGGTCTCAACTCAGTCATACGGACTGATGCTCACCCCATCCCCCGAGCTGATGAGCTTGTTGACAGACTGGGTGCTGCCAAGTTCCTGAGTACATTTGATCTTACATCAGGGTACTGGCAGATTGCCCTGACTGAGGGGGCTAAAGAGAGATCGGCATTTTTCACACCTGATGGCCATTACCAGTTCTGGACGATGCCCTTTGGGTTGAAAAATGCCCCACCTACCTTCCAACGGTTGGTTAACGGGGTCCTAGCTGGCAAGGATGCCTACTGCGCAGCCTACCTAGACGATATAGCTGTCTACAGTTCCAGCTGGGAGGAACACCTGCTCCACCTCAAGGAGGTGCTTCGGGCTCTGCGACAGGCAGGCCTGACCATCAAGGCCAGTAAGTGCCAGATTGGGCAGGGTTCTCTGGTGTACTTGGGACACCTAGTAGGTGGTGGCAAGGTGCATCCACTTCAGGCCAAGATTTAAACTATCAAAGCCTGGCAACCACCTAGAACACAGACTGAAGTAAGAGCCTTTTTAGGCCTCACTGGACACTACCATAGATTTGTCAAGGGCTATGATACCATTGTATCACCCTTGACAGAACTCACTTCCAAGAAACAACATAGGTTGATAAATTGGACAGAGGCTTGTCAAAAAGTCTTTGATTCTCGGAAGGAAGCAATGTACATGGCCCCCGTGCTCTAGGCCCCTGACTACTCCCAGGAATTTATTGTGCAGATAGACGATTCAGAGCATAGCATAGAGGCTGTTCTAGCACAGCTAAATGAGGAGGGCTCAGACCAACTAGTAGCCTTCATTAGCAGAAGGCTATTACCAAGGGAATAGGGGTGGAGTGCTATTGAGAGAGAAGCATTTGCTGTGGTCTGGGCACTGAAGAAGTTAAGACCCTACCTGTTTGGGACTCACTTCCGGGTTCAGACAGACCACAGGCCCCTCAGATGGCTCATGCAGATGAGGGGTGAGAATCCTAAACTCTTGAGGTGTTCCATTTCCCTACAGGAGATGGACTTTACGGTAGAGCATCACCCGGGGATTGACCACGCCAACGCTGATGGTCTCTCCAGATACTTCCGCCTTAGCAATGAGAGCTCCCAGGAGGTTGGGTAGCTCTCCCCACTTTCAGCTGGGGGGACACATGTTAGACCTGACAGCCTTAGGGTGGTTACCCCTAACTTTTTGCCTGCCTCCCTCCACTTTTTGGACACTGTTATTGCTGGTTTTTAGACTTTGCGCACTTTACCACTGCTAACCAGTGCAAAAGTGCATATTCTCTCTCCCTTTAAACATGGTAACATTGGATCATACCCAGTTGGACTATTTAATTTACTTATAAGTCCCTAGTAGTGTGCACTATATGTGCCCAGGGCCTGTAGATTAAATGCTACTAGTGGGCCTGCAGCACTGATTGTGCCACCCACTTAAGTATCCCCTTAACCTTGTCTCAGGCTTGCCATTGCAAGGCCTATGTGTGCAGTTTCACTGCCAATTCGACTTGGCATTTAAAAGTACTTGCCAAGCCTAAAAGTCCCCTTTTTCTACATATACGACACCCCTAAGGTATGCCCTAGCTAACCCATAGGTCAGGGTGCTGTGTAGGCAAAAAGCAGGACATGTACCTAGGTAGTTTATATGTCCTGGTAGTGTAAAACTCCTAAATTCGTTTTTACACTGCTGTGAGGCCTGCTCCCTTCATAGGCTAACATTGGGGCTGCACTCATACATTGTTTGAGTGGTAGCTGCTGATCTGAAAGGAGTAGGAAGGTCATATTTAGTATGGTCAGAAAGTGATATGAAATCATGCTGACTGGTGAAGTTAAATTTAATATTACTATTTTAGAAATGCCACTTTTAGAAAGTGTGCATTTCTCTGCACGTCTGTGTCTTACACTCCACGTCTGGATGGGTTTAGTTGACAGCTCTTTGTGCATTCACTCACACACGCACCAAACACAGGATACTCAGCCTCACTTGTATACACATCTGCATTTTGAATGGGTCTTCCTGAGCTGGGAGGGCCTGTTCTCACACAAAGTACTGCCACACCCCCTACTGGGACCCTGGCAGACAGGATTGAACTGAAAGGGGACCTGGTGCACTTCTAAGCCAATCTTTGAAGTCTCCCTCACTTCAAAGGCACTATTGGGTACATAAACAGGGCCTTTGCCCCTTCCAACACAGACATTTCCTGGAGAAGAAACTTGTAACCAGAACCTGCATCCTTCCAAGAAGAACTGCCTGGCTGCCCAAAGGACTCACCTGACCGCTTTCTGTGAAGGACTGCTGCCTTGCTGTTGGCCTGCTGCCTAGCTGCTCTCTGGCTGTGGTGAAGAAGTTCTCTCCAAGGGCTTGGATAAAGCTTGCCTCCTGTTCCCTGAAGTCTCAGGACCAAAAAGACTTTTTTCTTGCAACTGGACTCCTTGTGTGGCAAACATTTGCTGCACAGCTTGCTAAAACTGACCCACAGGCTGCTCCGCGGTGCTAAATTCACCACACACCGAACTGGAATGATGCAGCGCGACTTCGCAAGGAGAAGATCGATGCGGCGCCTGCGTTGCGACCTGAACTTCGATGCATGGCCCAACGGATCGACGCACAGCCAACCTGGGATGACGCAACCTGACTTCCAGAGGGGAAATTGACGCAGCTCCTGCCGTGTGGAAGAAACTTCCACGCAACGCCAACCGGAACGACCCAGCACTTGTGACTTCGCTCCTCAGGCCCAGGATTCCACGCACAGACCCTGGGACATCTGAAAACCCCCAACCCGAAGAGGATCAACGAGTGAGCGCTGGAAATCGACGCACAGCCTTCCCTGCATGTAAACTAAATGACGCATTGCTGTGTGCAGCCTGAGAAATCGACACATACCCCTTTGTTTCCACGCTTCTCCTCCTCTGTGGCCCTTTGTGGAGATTTTTCACGCGATACCAGGTACTTTGTGCTTGAAAGAGACTTTGTTTGCTTTAAAAAGACTTAAGACACTTTATATCACTTTTCAGTGATATCTCTACATTTACTTATTGCATCTTTGATCGTTTTGACCTGCAAATATCCAGATAAATATTATATATTTTTCTAAACACTGTGTGGTGTATGTTTGTGGTGCTATATGGTGTTATTGTATTATTTATTGCACAAATACTTTACACATTGCCTTCTAAGTTAAGACTGACTGCTCAGTGCCAAGGTACCATAGGGTGGGCACAGGATAATTTGGATTGTGTGTGACTTACCCTGACTAGAGTGAGGGTCCTTGCTTGGACAGGGGGTAACCTGACTGCCAACCAAAGATCCCATTTCTGACACCACAGCAACTATCTCTGTGTCCTCCAAAAGCATTGCACCTACATAATCAGTTGACATCTTATCTACAGTTGTTGACAACTTTCTTATCTTGATGACATTTAAAATCACACATACTGAGGGAATAATGGCACCAAACCTGTAACCAGTAATCTCTGCTGCATTAGCTCCTCTTCCTGCTCTGGATTTAAGTCTCTCCTTCCAGACTGGATTGTCAAAATTATCCACATGATAGATGTTTGGAAAAACTACCCCTAAATAGCACATACCATGCCAGCCTTTTGGCAGCTCGAAGTAGGCGTTTTTGGCACAAATGAAAAAAACACCTGGTACAGCAGACTCCTGTCCATTTACCATAAACTTCCAAATACTCTTAAACAAAAACACATGACTACATTTATTAGCCCCTACAAACTTATTATCAGTCTTTGATTGTGGCTTGCATATTCAGAGCTTCCCTACAGGTTGCCAATCTAAAGCTAAATGTCCCTGTGTACCACCACCCGTAAAATGTGTAGCGTCATTCTGCCAATCCTGTAAAACGATTCCCTCGTCTAATTTGGTTTTCATTGCCTTTCTCCTGTCATCTACTTGATTACTGAAATCTTTCTTTACTTGTGTGAGAATGCAGGTTAAATTATTCTTGTGTGCAGTAGCAGTGCCAAAGGTTAGTGTTGGTTCAAAGAACCCTCCCACTATGTCATGTTTTTAGCTTTAGAAATTCTACTCAGATGCTGGTTAATAGGCACAAAAGAAAAGACAAAATCTAAATAAAAATAAAAATACTGAATATACTCTTGATTATATAAACGTGATAATAACAAACTACAACTAATACCATATGTCCGTGACAGACTATGATATGTGATTCCTTCCTATACAGATAAAGGAATCTGTGTACACACATAACAATCACGCACATCCATAGTTTCAAAGTATTCATACAGTAATCTGTAATATACATTGAAAGACGAATCTCACTTTGAGTCATCAACATGAAGCACTCTCTCATTCTCATACAATTGACCTTGTTTTGTATTTGTCTCCTTCTGCACTGGTGTAGCTGTGCTCTCTAAGATGTCCTTCATTGACACACTCAATCCAGCAATAACTAATATGCTCACAATCACACATACTATTGCTAAACCAATACACACATATTTACATTTATGGTGTTTATCTTGATCCTGATTCTGAGATGCTTGAGAAAAGCTGGCGTGATGCACGGTACTTGATGGCCTTTTCCAAGAATTAGTGTGCCATAATCGTGTGAGAGATGAAAAGGACCTCTGCATACAAGAAGACTTGTTTCTTCACAAAGATTACTTTCCCCATTCCCAAATGACTCAAATTACTAATTTCTTCAAGCCTGAAAATGAGACTTCATTACTTGCCTGAGGAACAGCCGCAGCCCATCCTTTAGGACGGGTGGGGCCACACCTCCCCCCACCTTTTTCCCCTCATAAAGAGTGTCTGTCAGGCTGAGCAAAGGTCAGCCTGACAGACACTACATGTTCAGATCAGGCAGCCAGGAGCTAGATGCGCAATTTGTGCAGACTCCTGACTGCCTGAGCTGAACTTTGCTGGGCTGTGGAGGTCGCAGCTCCTATGGGCGTGGCCTCCTCAGCACAGCAAAGGTGCCTCGAGGCCCTTCCCCTCGGTGACGAGGGGAAGCGTCCCCAATTGACTTGGACCTGGGTGCTTCAGGTTTAAGCCCTGAAGCGCCCAGGGCAAGTGTCAATCAGTGACACCTTGTCACAGAGTGGGGAGGGGTCAGAAGTCTCACTGACCCCATCCCTCTCTGTGAGGAAGTTGGGACTGCTGCCTTTCCTCACTGGCTGACCTATGGTCAGGCAGAGAGCAAAGGCAGCAGTCCCAAGCCTCCTGGGACCTCTGAGCTGAAGGTAAGTGTGTGTGTGTGTATTTTTTTAAATAAATGGTGCGTGCATGTATGTTTGAATGTTGATGAGTGTTGTAAATGGATGTTCGTGTGTGAATAAATAAGTTTGAAAGTGAGTGTGCTTTCCACCCGCCCCCTCCCTCCTAAAATTACCAGCTGATGGAGAAGTGATTACTTTATTAGGTCGGGGATTTTGTTGAGGTCACATTGTCGCCAGATCACCTAAGGAAAGGCTAGAAAGTGAAGACAGGATCTGATGGGTCTTTGGATGCACTGAAGACACGGGAATAATAATGTGACATTTTCTGCTTGGATCGATGTGGTCTTTCTGATCAAACAACCAGAAATAGCTTGGCATTTATTGAGAAGAGTATGAAAATCTGGCAGTAGACTACAGAGATTGTGTCTGGTCAAGGCCACCCGTTAGCGGAGCACCTGCCTCTTATGTCACCCACTAGATGCTGAGCTGTTGAGTGCTGATTGTGCCTCAACTGCGTCCATGTGTTACGCGTGCGCATTCCTTTCAGACTCCTCACAACCGGTTCTGTTAAAAATAAATTCATTATAAATGGGATCGGTACAAGCCTGTGACATCAGTCGATTGCTGTGTGAGATATGGGTGTCTTGAAACCTGTTTCTAAAATATACTTTCTGGACCTCTGTTAAGCACTCCGCAACGTGCCATTGTGCCGTTCCTTTATTCCTAATGAATTTTCAGCACTGTTGCGAATGAGCTAAGAAAAGAATCAATTAAAAACAATTTAGCTTTCCATGCAGGTGACAAACTCTTCTGACTCATTGAGCTGGCCCCACACTAACTGTAAACATTCCCATTACCTTTTTTTTTATTATGCGAGAACCTAAATAGAAACTTCACAAACCTGACAAATATTTTGCTGCTGGAAGTTGGAGTTAGAATTTCAAGGTGATAGGAGCCCAGGCATTAATAGCGGACGGAAAGCTGCTCGTCATCCTCAGTTCCAAGGAGTATGAGGTTTAAACAGGTGGAGAATAACATATGCAGACAACAGATCCGCTAACTCGAGTGAAAAAGAAAAAAACATTCATTTGTAATGCACATGATTTCTGGTGTGATAGTGGCTTGGAGAGGCAGTTTAATGTTTGCTTCTAAACTTCAAAAGTCAAAATTGCTATGATTACCCCAAATGATTTGTTGGAAGTGATTGGGTAAAGGCCTCGTGTCTATACAGCCGACTTTGGGACCTGGAAGCCCGAATTCTGAATCTGGCTTGAGACTTTGTAGTTTTGGGCCATCCATTTTATCTCCATGTGTCTCAATGTGCCAATACAGAGGTGTAGGTATATGCAGAAACCACATGAGCAGTGTTCTGTCTTGTACTCTCCCAGTGGTAGGTCCTATCCTCTCTTCTAAAAAAATCCTGATCTCAGCTGTATCAACTTTATCATAGTGGTCTATGTACAGCAACTAGAATTTGAGATGCTCTAGCATCAGGAGATATATTCTCCATGAAGTTCTCAGGTACTCCTTTGAGCTAACTCAATTATATAGGAAAGAGGTGAATCTTCAATGCTACAAACATGGTATATTCAGTGCAGGTTCTCAAATATTTGCTTCAAAGCACCACAACCACAATCAATGCACGTTGATGTCATGAAAATACATTTAACCGGGTGTACCTTGAGGATCCTTTGACCATCATTGAGATACACCACTCAGTTTCACAAACATATACAGCTTTTTAAATTTGGCCTATGAGATCAGGCATATCTTTACACCTTTCTTTGTATGACCCAGAATATGTCTGTTCATTAGCGTGTGCCTTATCAATAAGTGCACCTTAGTGCTACTTTTTCAAATATTCTTGCTGTAGTCTTCAGAGGTCAGCTGGCCTAAACCTTGCAGTAAAACAATCAAGACAAAACACAGATTCCTGAAATAATATTGATCCGTCAGTGCCACTTAGGAAGCTCACTAACAGCCAAAAAGGATGGGCTTGGAAACCGACAGAAAGCACAGGTATGATTGGCTGTAGGATGTTGAAGGGAACTCTCTTTAGGACACTATGGTAATAATGAGCTGAACAGCGCTGGCACAGCTCTTCTGAGGATCAGAATTTGTGGTGACCAACCTTAATAAATCATGCTTTTTGTCACCTGTTCTGCACAACCAATAGTGTGCCATTCTACTCCATAGTTGCTCTTTGGTGAATGTATAGCACTGCACCTGCAACGGAGAGAGTTTGCCTCTTGTCCGTTCAGGTGTGCTGATATTCTATCCTGATTCCTGCATGAGAGTATTAAGAGGCTCTTGCATAGAGTATTTCCAGTTTTGTAACAAGATGATATTATCTCTTTGTTTTGGGCGCCCGGTGAGCCCAACTAATAGCAGCAATTACTAGTGGGACTGACATGACAAGGTCATACAGGTTTTTGTTACTGATTTGTGGAATGGTGGGCTGTATATTCTTTCCTCCAAAGTGGAGTATGCCCACCAGCATATACTGATGACAGGTTCCCTGAAAGAGCTCACCACCGAATGTATCAAATAGGGTTCTTGGTGTAGGAATTCTCTAATCATTTATTCAGTAGTTTCAATGCGAGAATTCTGATCCAAATTTAGAGTTGAGTATGGTACATGGTTCACAAACCACCAAGTCAGAGGAGTATCTGACCTCTGCTCCACTACTAGAGTGCCTCCCACTGCATTTAAAGATCCCCGCTAGGATAGCGGTTAAATCTGTGATTTCAGTAGAGCTGCTGCTGCCATGCCTCTATTGAATGTTCTGAACTTTGCCCAGAGGATGCCAGGTTTAATGCAACTGATAGATAAATGATTTTCCTTTCTAAAAAGAAAGTCTGAAAGTAGGAGTTTGTTTTAAACCTAAAAAGAACAATGACGCTAAAGCTTAGGAATTTTTCTCCCAGTATGTGGGGGCCATTGTGTAACTTTCCTATCTGGACCAGCATGAAACACATAGGAAAGGGCCTGGGATTTGGGAGCCCCTTTTTGAAACAGCTTTGAAGTTATGATCCAGTTTCAGCTCTTTCATGTCCTCTTTGGTCAGGTCACTCACAGTGCACAGGTTCACTTGTCCAAATCCTAAATGTGTTTACATTTAATATTCAGGATCAGTAAAGTGTGTTTTCATTATTGTAACACAGCAACAGCTCAGTAATATTACTGCCAATAATCTCTGTGCCGCCCTACCATTTATCCTATGTGAGGTCCTGTTTTGATCTAAAAGAATTTTCATGGATGTTGCATGAAACATAAACACAACATTTCTCTGCAAAATGTCTGTATTAGACTCTTACACATCACCCACATTAAAATAAAGAAACATATTATTTAAAACAATCTGTTTAAGAATTATTCAAGGTCATCAGGGATAGACTGTGCAGAACAGAGCTGGCTTTATCAGGGGGCCCCTTGAAAGACTGGGGCCCTGGGCCAAAGTCCACTGTGCCCATGCCTTAAAACGTCTCTAGTTTACAATGGCAATGGCATCAGAGGCGCCACTGGTGTAAACCGAGTACACCCTTAACCCCTTCTGTGCCGAGGACGTAGTGGTTACGTCCTTCCGCACAGTGCTGCTGTGCCGAGGACGTAACCACTACGTCCTCGGCACACAGCCCAGAGGGAGCACTCTCGCTCCCTCTGTGTGCTTCCCCCCACCCCCCAAAGTCAGGGATGGAAGGGGAAGCCCTTCCCCTTCCACCCCCGACCCCCCACACTCCCATAATGACGTCAGCGCGCGATCGCGCGCTGACTTCATTATGGGGATATCGCCGCACAGGAAGCCATTTGCTTCCTGTGTGGCGTTGAGAGAAGAGGTGAGTTCCTCTTCCCGGTGGGTGGGGGGTTTGGGCTAAAGAGGCACCGAGGGAAAGGAAAGGCTTTTCCTTTCCCCCGGTGTCTCTTTGAGCATTCCTGCTGCCCGATCGCATTGCGATCGGGCAGCAGGAATGCCCACTAGACACCAGGGATTTTATTTTTCTGTATTTTATGTACTGTTTCTGGCACGCGGGGAGCGGCCCCTTGAGCAAGGGTCGCTCCCCTTTAGGGGGCAATCATCTACGGTCATTTCTGCCCCCCTTGGGGGCAGATTGGCTACTTTTTAACCAGATCTGCCCCCAAGGGGGGCAGAAAACACTAGATCACCAGGGTTTTGTATTTTTATGTGTATTTATGTGGGGGGGTGCCCCCTTGGGCAAGGGGCGCCCCTCCCAAGGGGGCAGAGAACTGTTGGCCTTTTGCAGATCGGCCTATTTTCTTTAGGTCCATCTGCCCCCAAGGGGGGCAGAAGCCACTTAGGCACCAGGGATTGTGTGTGTAGTGGATGGGGGGGCGCCCCCTTGGGCAAGGGTCGCTCCCCTTTGGGGGGCAATCATTTACGGTCATTTCTGCCCCCCTTGGGGGCAGATTGGCTACTTTTTAGCCAGATCTGCTCCCAAGGGGGGCAGAAAACACTAGATCACCAGGGTTTTGTATTTTTATGTGTATTTATGTGGGGGGGTGCCCCCTTGGGCAAGGGGCGCCCCCCCAAGGGGGCAGAGAACGTTTGGCCTTTTCTGCCCCCCTTGGGGGCAGATCGGCCTATTTTTATTAGGTCCATCTGCCCCCAAGGGGGGCAGAAGCCACTTAGGCACCAGGGATTGTGTGTGTAGTGGATGAGGGGGCGCCCCCTTGGGCAAGGGTCGCTCCCCTTTGGGGGGCATGTCTTTTAGGGCCATTTCTGCCCCCCTTGAGGGCAGATCAGCCTATTATTTTTAGGCTGATCTGCCCCAAGGGGGGCAGAAACCACTAGAACGCCAGGGATTTTTTTTATGTGTTTATTTTTGTGGGGGGGGCGTCCCCTTGGGCACGGGGCGCCCCCCCAAGGGGGGCATTGACCTGTTGGCCATTTCTGCCCCCCCTGGGGGCAGATGGGCCTATTTTCTTAGGCCCACCTGCCCCCAAGGGGGGCAGAAGCCACTTAGACACCAGGGATAGTGTGTGTGTGTGTTAGTGGATGGGGGGGGTGGCCTTGGGCAAGGGTCGCCCCCCACTTTGGGGGCACATGTACCCAGGCCATTTCTGCACCCCTTGGAGACAGATCAACCTATTATTTTTAGGCTGATCTGCCCCCAAGGGGGGCAGAAACCACTAGAACGCCAGGGATTTTTTTTATTTGTTTATTTTTGTGGGGGGGGGCGTCCCCTTGGTCACAGGGTGCCCCCCCAAGGGGAGCATTGACCTGTTGGCCATTTCCGCACCCCCTGGGGGCAGATGGGCCTATTTTCTTAGGCCCACCTGCCCCCAAGGGGGGCAGAAGCCACTTAGGCACCAGGGATAGTGTTGTGTGTGTTTTTTTGTTTTTTTTTGTTTGAGGGCTGTCCCCTTTGGCAAGGGTCGCTCTCCATGGGGACACACTACTAAAGGTATTTTATTTCCTTGGGGCAGACAGGCCTATTTTTTTTAGTAGGCCCATCTGCCCCTATGGCAGAATCCACTTAGGCACCAATTTCTAAATGTTTGATGGTGGGGTGTTTGTCAACTGAAGAAGTCTTTGCATTTGTGATAAAAAATGTTTTCCTCCTTTTTGTTCTAGTTCAAAGCTTTTGCTTTATTTCCTGTGGCTCCTTGCGGTTTTGGCGGTGGTTGACCTGCAGTTTGCACAGTTGCATGTTTTAGGTAAGTAAAAACAATTTACTCCAAAGGAGTATTGTTGCCATGCATGAATGACATGTTTGTAGGGGGTGTACTAAATGCAGGATTGTGTGTGAAATTGTCCTTAGGTTTGTGCACAATGATATTTGTTTTGTCTTATTTCTAATTTGCCTTTCTTTCTTTATTTTTAGTGGGATATCATTGGTGATTGCTGTGTAGTTGCTGGTGAATCAAGCTTTTTCAGGCAAGTGAGCGGTATAGTTTTTGAGTTTATAACTCTTACTAACAAAGCTACACTTTGTTACTTGTTTTACACAGTGCTGGTTGTTGGTGGTGAATTTGTCCAGTTAATTTTAGCAGGAGAGATCATGGCTAGCCGCAGGATGACCGCTCAGCAGGTGGTTGGTATGCTTTTTGAGTCACAGTCTGATCATGACTATGAGACAGACTCTGCATCTGAGGCAGAGGAGGAAGTCAGAGATTCTGGCAGTGATGTTTATGTTGGAGGGGAATCTTCTGATGATGAAGCCACACTCAGTGCAGATGAAGGGCCTGTTTTAGAGGAGGACATTGATGTGCAATAGTGCAGCAACCTGGGGCTGAAAGGTTTCTCGTTATAAGACCTGATGTCTGGTTTGCCCCCAAACATGGAGCAGCCAGAGTTGCCTGCCTTTACTGGTCTCCCGGGGTGTAACGCCAATACAGAGAACTTTATGCCTATCAATTTCTTTGAGTTATTCATGGATGATATGTTTTTGGAAGAGATTGTTGAGCAGACTAATTTGTATGCGGAGCAGCATTTGAGGGACAACGCTGCTAGACTTAGGCCACACTCTAGAGCTGCCCAGTGGATTCCCACAAATTTGGAGGAGATAAAAAAGTTTTTGGGTTTGACTTTTTTGATGGGGTTGATAAGGAAGCCGTCACTACCTTCTTATTGGTCTACTAGTCCCTTGATGGCAACAGCTATATTTCCAGCGACCATGAGTCGTAATCGGTATTTGCTTCTTCTTAGGATGCTGCATTTTGTTGACAATGCATTAGCCTTGCCACGAGATCACCCAGATTCTGACCGTCTTTTTAAGATTAGGCCTGACCTTGATCATTTTGTAGGTCGGTTTTCGGAGGTCTATGTTCCAGGCAAAGAGTTAAGTGTGGACGAGTCTTTGGTCCTCTTCAAGGGTCGTTTGGTTTTTAGGCAGTACATTCCTAGCAAAAGGGCACGATATGGAAATAAATTGTATATGCTGTATGAAAGTAGGACAGGATATGTGTATAGTTTCCGTGTGTACACTGGTAGGGATTCCAATATTGACCCCCCTGGTTGTCCTCCCACTTTTGGAGTTACTGAGAAAATTGTGTGGGATCTTGGTAGACGACTGTTCAACAAAGGTCACCATTTGTATGTAGATAACTTCTACACTGGTGTGCAGTTGTTCAAGGAATTGTTTAGAGTGGACACAGTTGCTTGTGGCACAATCCGTTCTAACCGGAAAGGCTATCCAAGGGAGCTTGTCTGTAAAAAACTTGAGAGGGGACAGTGCTGTGCCTTGCGGAACGAGGAGCTGCTAGCTTTGAAATTTTCAGACAAGAGGGATGTCTACATGCTAAGTACCATCCATGATGAGAGTACTTCCCCTGTGACTGTTTGGGGCCAGGTTGCTGAAGTGCGCAAACCTGTGTGCATTTTAGATTATAATAAGCACATGGGAGGTGTAGATAGAGTTGACCAGAGGTTGGAACCTTATACTGCTATTCGTAAGTCTTACGTTTGGTATAAGAAGTTAGCACTTCACCTCTTCCACTTAGCAACCTTCAATGCTTTTATTGTGTGTAGGGATAGGTCTCCAGAGTCAAAGATGACATTTGTGAAATTTAAGGAGTCAGTGATAGAGAGCCTTATTGTGGTGGAACAGGCCAGAGTTCCTAGAGAAGCAGTGGTGGAGGATGTGGCTAGATTGAAAGATCGCCACTTTGCTGAGCACATTCCTCCCACACCCAAAAAAGACTTTCCAGCTAAGAAATGTAGAGTGTGTTTTTGAAGAGGTATCCGGAAGGAGACTCGAATGTACTGCCCAGATTGTCCTTCAAAGCCTGGGCTGTGTGTCAGTGGTTATTTTAAGAATTACCACACCCAGAAGAATTTCTGGGAACAACCATGAGTGTAAACTCATGTCTGTTTTGTATTTTCATGTGTTTAGTTTCATGGTTAGCATTTCTGTCATGTTCTTAGTTAGAGCTTTTGTGTTCGTAGTTTTGTAATTCTTTCTACTTAGTTAGGGGTTCCTCTGTTTAAAAAAAATATTAAAAAATGATGCCATTGTGTGTGGAGTGGGGCTTGGCTGAGAGTGTACATATTGACTTGCTGTTGGCTACTGCAACACACTGCCAGCCAAACACCAGTCCACACACTCCCATCAGCTGGTGTGATTGTTGTATCAGGCATGTGGGCGTATGTAAGTGATGGGCCCTTGAGTGGCGCTGTCTGTCGATGTGAGTGTTGTAATGTGCTGGGCCCGTGGCTGGCGGTGTGAATGGCCTTGTGTGTGTCATGTATGAAAGTTGTGTGAATGGACTGTAAAGCGGTTGGTGCCTTGTCGCGGCTTTACAGCTCACGAGCTGTGAGTCATTGGTTCAGTTTTTTGCCTTTCAGTTACTAACAGTGCATTTCATTTTTGTGAAAGCTCTTGTCAGTAAAATTTGATCCACTCAACCATCACTCACCCTCGTGCCAAATCCAACCAGTATGTGTGGTAAAAATGACAAAACCTGCTCCGCTGTAATCAGGCGTCGCAGCACACCTGTGACACGCTAGGTGCCTCAGGTGGGACCCCGATGATGAAGCATGCCACCAACTTGGTTGGTGGGTGAGGGGTCTTTTTCACATAACCTAAGTGTGTTTCTTTTCAAAATTTTAGTGTTTGGCACATCACGGGCGTATGTGGGCACATCAAAACGATATATTACAAAACTACCTGTGTTTGGGGGGGAGAGGGCACCTATGTTTTTGGTCCTGTGTGCGGCCTTCATCTAGGGAAACCTACCAAACCCAGACATTTTTTAAAACTAGACACCCCAAGGAGTCCAGGGAGGTGTGGCTTGCGTGGATCCCCCAACATTTTCTTACCCAGACTCCTCTGTAATCCTCAAAATTTGCTTAAAAAAGCATATTTTCCTGACTTTTCCTCGTAGGATCACCACTCCAGCACAAAATTCCTACTCCCCAGTGTTCCCCTCAGTCTCCGAAGTAAAATGACACCTCACTTATGTGGGTCCCCACAGCAGAGTCAGTCTAAAGATGAATAAAAGAATATGTCCTTATAAACTCGCTGTGCTATCCCCTCTATCTCTACAAGTTTTGGGCCTTATTCTGTTGCAGGCACCTGGCCCACCCACACAAGTGAGGTATCATTTTTATCGGGAGACGTGGGGGAACGCTGGGTGGAAGGAAATTTGTGGCTCCTCTCAGATTCCAGAACTTTCTGCCACAGAAATGTGAGGAACAATGTTTTTTTTAGCCAACTTTTGAGGTTTGCAAAGGATTCTGGGTAACAGAACCTGATCCGAGCCACACAAGTCACCCCAACTTGGATTCCCCTAGGTCTCTAGTTTTCCGAAATGCACAGGTTTGGTAGGTTTCCCTAGGTGGCGGCTGAGCTACAGGCCAAAATCTACAGGTAGGCACTTTGCAAAAAACACCTCTGTTTTCCTTCAAAAATTTGGATGTGTCCACGTTGTGCTTTGGGGCGTTTCCTGTCACTGGCGCTAGGCCTACTCACACAAGTGAGGTATCATTTTTATCGGGAGACGTGGGGGAACGCTGGGTGGAAGGAAATTTGTGGCTCCTCTCAGATTCCAGAACTTTCTGCCACAGAAATGTGAGGAACATGTGTTTTTTTAGCCACATTTTGAGGTTTGCAAAGGATTCTGGGTAACAGAACCTGGTCCGAGCCACACAAGTCACCCCATCTTGGATTCCCCTAGGTCTCTAGTTTTCAGAAATGCACAGGTTTGGTAGGTTTCCCTAGGTGGCGGCTGAGCTACAGGCCAAAATCTACAGGTAGGCACTTTGCAAAAAACACCTCTGTTTTCCTTAAAAATTTTGGATGTGTCCACGTTGCGCTTTGGGGCGTTTCCTGTCGCGGGCGATAGGCCTACCCACACAAGTGAGGTATCATTTTTATAGGGAGACGTGGGGGAACGCTGGGTGGAAGGAAATTTGTGGCTCCTCTCAGATTCCAGAACTTTCTGCCACAGAAATGTGAGGAACATGTGTTTTTTTAGCCAAATTTTGAGGTTTGCAAAGGATTCTGGGTAACAGAACCTGGTCCGAGCCACACAAGTCACCCCATCTTGGATTTCCCTAGGTCTCTAGGTTTCAGAAATGCACAGGTTTGGTAGGTTTCCCTAGGTGGCGGCTGAGCTAGAGGCCAAAATCTACAGGTAGGCACTTTGCTAAAAACAGCTCTGTTTTCTGTGATGTGTCCACGTTGTGTTTTGGGGCATATCCTGTTGCGGGCGCTAGGCCTACCCACACAAGTGAGGTATCATTTTTATCGGGAGACTTGGGGGAACATAGAATAGCAAAACAAGTGTTATTGCCCCTTGTCTTTCTCTACATTTTTCCCTTCCAAATGTAAGACAGTGTGTAAAAAAGACGTCTATTTGAGAAATGCCCTGTAATTCACATGCTAGTATGGGCACCCCGGAATTCAGAGATGTGCAAATAACCACTGCTTCTCAATACCTTATCTTGTGCCCATTTTGGAAATACAAAGGTTTTCTTGATAGCTATTTTTTACTCTTTATATTTCAGCAAATGAATTGCTGTATTCCCGGCATAGAATGAAAACCCACTGCACCCCATTGGCATGTTTAATATACCTGTAAGTCCCTTGTACAGTGGTATCCCTATGTCCAGGTCCTGTAAATTAAATGGTACTATTGGGCCTGCAGCGCATCTTGCCCCACCCACAGAAGTAGTCGTTCAAACCTGTCCCAGTCCTTCTACCGCAGGGCTTGCATGCGCAATTGACTGCCACAAGGACCTGGCATCTAAATTTACTTGCCAGGCTTAGAGCTCCCGATTTACTACATATATGTCACCCCTAAGGTAGGCCCTAGCTAGCCCCATGGGCAGGGTGTTATGTATGTAAAATGCAGGACATGTGCCTGGTTGTGTGGCATGTCCTGTTAGTGACAAACAGCCTATTTGGTTTCTCACTGCTGTGAGTACTGCCTTGCCCATAGATTTGCAATGTAAATGCCCTACCTTATGTCTAGTTGGTATTGTCTGATCTATGAGGCATAGCGTAGGCATGTTTGGTATGGTTGTAATGGTGGTGAGAAATGCTGCTTACTGGTGTCGGTAGATTTTTGGTTACCATTTTAGAAAAGCCACTTTTAGAAGTGGGCATTTATCTGTGCTTATGACTGGTGTTTTGCAGCTTGACTCCAATTCACGTTTGGGGCAGACTGACAGCTGGGCTTTGTTCATACTTTTCAGACAGCCTGTACACAGGGTGGGTGGAGGTGTCACAGAGGTGAATCTGCATATTTAATGGGGCACACCTGCATATGTAAAGGCTGTAAACCCTGGCCTCACACAAAGGGCTCGTTTACCCACCACTGATGTCTGGAGCCTGTACTGGAGGAGGGAGGGGACACTCCTGGAACCAGTTAGTACTGGCTGGAACCCCTTCTCCCCCTTTTGTGGTGACTGTGCAAAACAAGTATAAGTGCAGGGGATTTTCCCCACATTTTGGGACACTAACGGACAACTGAACTGGACAGAGAATGCTGATGGAGGGACTCACCAGGAACCACCTTTGGACTGCTGATGTTGTGCTGATTTGTGACTTGATGGGTCACTAAGAGGAACTGCCACTGTCTGCAACCCTTTATGGTAGTCTGTTTGCTTGAGCCCCGCCACCCTGTGCCCCATTTATGCTGTCCCCAGGGGCTGGGTGCTGTGCCCCCATTTCCCTGCAGATCCTCTGGCCTCACAGTGCAAGACGAGCGCTCTGCCATTCTGCTTTTCCCAGCACGAGGGAAGTGCTGGAAGTATCCCTGAGGAGCACTTTACCTTGTGTGGTGAGTGCTGTGTGTGTGCCTGCCCCTGGTGTGGGGGGAGTGCCTTCTGTGTCGCAGCGACCCAGTAGCACTTGAGGAGTTGCCAGCCAAGGGCAATCGAGCACAGCCGAGGTGTGCTTGCAAAGGCACCCCCGGGGCACAGGAGTGCTTAAAGCAGTTCCCCCTGGGCACCAGCAGGAACTGCTTCCTGGAAACGTCACTGCTGCGGCCCAGAACAGCATACTGCTCGTACACATTTTTGGGGGTGGCCAAGAAAGCCCCAGGAGTGAGTCCCCGAGGGTGTTTAAGCTCCTCGTGGGGACCAAAGGGCTGAAAGATGCCAGGGAGACGTGCGTCTTGTTGTACTTCATAGGATGGGAGGCAAGCCTCATCAGAGGCCCCCACCCAGCTGAGTGTTAAGGAAATGAGGTGGCCTCCAAAAGAGGAGTGGGGTCAGCCATCCTGTGTACTGCTTTTCCCCTAATAGGAGCATCGGAGCTCCTTGGTCAAACTGAGTGCTCATTGGAGGCCCAGCACTGCTGAAGCCCCCCACATCACTACCATAAGGGTGAAGTGAGGAGTGTAGGAGCTACCATAGTAAATGGGGTGGACTGTGCACCCCGCGTAAACCCCTCTGGTTGATCTTGTGTTTCCTCTGCATTGAGGTGGGAGATAATGAGGGCATATACCATTTAGGGAACGTGGTTCATAATGGTGTTGTGACCCCCATGTTCATGTGTTTATGCTGCCAGGTGCATTCTGTAGTGATGTCTCATCTACGTGCGGCCATGATGGTGTTTTAACAGTTGTGATTAGGTGTTCACTAGGACATGTGCAGTTTTGGTAACATGTTTACTATTCCTTTTGCATTGTTGTTGATAACGATGACAACCTAACTACTGTTTGTGTGGCAGGATAACCAGTAACTTATGTGATTTATGTGACTACTGCTGACTTTTGTAGAGTACTAGTAACTGTGTGATGTTCTGACATCTGCTTGTGTAGCAGGGTATTACTGATATTGTGTTTGGTCTAATTATGTTTTATGTAATACAGTTTATTTATATATAACTTGGTGTTTTCTTTCCTTTGTGGTGTATTTATTATGTCACATGTGTTGTGTGTGTTGTGCAAAGGCTATAAACATTGCCTCTGGGAAAAGCCTGACTGCTTGTGCCAAGCTACCAAAGGGATGAGCAGGGGTTATCTTGGTTGTGTAACTCCCTCACCCTGACTAGAGTTGGTGCGTTCAACCTGGCTTAGGTGCATACCCCAGCAAACCAGAAATCCCATTTCTAACAAACACTGATCACTCTAGCTTTTTCAACTCAACATCCAGGCCTTCCAATGGCCATTCAAGCAACTCTCCTGCGTAAGTGACTGATTGTGAAAACGTTTATTATAGAAATATGCTAAGTTCTGTTTGTATTCGCACATGTGGAAGGTGATCTACATATATATATACAGTATATATATATATATATATATATATATATATATATCTATATATATATATATATATATTTCCAAAATACTTCCGATACCATACAGAGAGTACCCGGACACCAAATGGAAGTCCAAAATGTTTATTCACCAATGATTCCTCCCAATACAACGCGTTTCAGCCGTAGCCTTGCTCACGTACTAATTAAAAGTGTATTACATACAAACTTTATACCTCAACCAAGCTAGACATAAAAGAAAGACTATCAAAATGGATGTTTGTCCTACACTATACAAATGAAAGCGCCATCTTGGAGCGCCTAAGAATGATCCATACAATAATGCTAAGATGATCTCATGATCCCAAAATACATCAATTAAAAGTCCTCATTTCAATATTTACATTAAATATTTTAAATATTTTAAATATTTTAAATATTTTACATAATTCAAATAATTTAACTGTTTCAAATATTAGATATTAAATGTTAAATATTGTTAATAATCAGAGAAATCAATAGTATAACAGCATAATCCAAGTTAAATATCATTCTATTGATGAGCATAAGATAGTCATTGATGTACACTTGTTCCTTGCTGTCCCCTTGTTAATGGTATATGTTTGTATATCCATGTATTACTTCATACCACCGTGTGAGTATACCCCAACTGTGTTACATCTTATCACACAATGTGCCGTAAAACCCCAAATAACATAAATAAAATATACATTGAAGTATATAATATCAAATCAATATCCAGCAAAAACAGTCAGCCCAAATGTACATTCATCTCCTCACTGGAGTTCAAACCCCCAGGGTTCAGGGTGTGAGTCTAATAATCATTTTGGATTCCAAGATCCTCATCTTTTTCTCTCTATTACCTCCCCTCATATTGGGTTTGATCTGGTCCATAACTGCAAAACTCAACAACCTCTCATCTCCATTATGTGTTTCATGGAAATGCCTAGCCACTGAGTAAGTTCGATCACATTTACGAATCGCTTGAACGTGTTCCAGAACCCTCTTTCTGGCCTTATGTATTGTACTGCCCACATACAGTTTCCCACATGGGCACATCAGGCAGTAAACACAAAAATCTGTATTGCAATTAAAATGTCCTCGAATTTGGTGGGTCCAATGTCCATTGTCCCCACGAACTTCAAAACAATTGTTGCTGTATTTGCATGCTTTGCACCGTCTACAACAAAAGAAGCCCGCAGGAAGGTCTATAGGCCCCACTCTAGCACTGTCACTAGTTACTCTATTATGGCTGAGATTCTTCAGAAAGTGTCCAGATATTGGAGAAATCTTTTTTTTATAAAAGCTGATAGATTAACAAATATAAATAAATTGTTGCACTACGCACACATTTCATATAGTTTCAAGTAAACAGAAATAGTAAAATTAAGGTAGCCAGGAGTGAAAAAGAAAAAATGAAGGAGAAATCTTTTAAAAAGCATGAGTCAGTTATCAGATTTCAGAAAGACCAAAAATAAGGTTGCTGGGATTTCAAAGGTACTGAATCACTGCGATCCTGGTGGACCTTGTCCTGCTGAAGTGGAGTTCCGAGGTTCTGTTAGCGCGGCAGAGCCTCAATAAGTATACTTACAAGGAGACACGCCTAGGCCGATGAACCTTTTGACCACGTTCGGAGACTTCCCAGTATGAGATATCTTTCTGGCATCACAAAATCAATATTTCAATATCCCAATCAATATTTGCAATACTTAATCAACAAGTTAGTCATAACGCTAACACACCATGACCTTTCAGTCATGAATAACCACACCATTTTAGTTAAGAGTTAGAATATTTATTTCCCTATTTATTACAGTCTAATATCATCTCCGTTATTCTCATTAGCAATCAATCTCATTAATAACTCTTCAAACTTGTAATTAAAACACACTTAATCAATTCATAGAGAACACTTATTCAGCATTATCACATCATTAATAAGAAGCAGTTAAGCAAAGTCTCAGCTGTGCAAGATTCAACAAAGCAAGAACCCAGTCATTTGTCTATTTGCGTAAAATTTTTGTGAACTCCTTAACTAACCTCGAATTAGCATCAGCATGTTGGGCTTCATGCAAAACAATTTAGCAAATACAAATTTGGAAAACATCTAACTATGGCCTCTATCAAAAGAGCAGTTGGTACCTAGAAAGAAAAGGCAAAAAGACAATTACAATTAGCATCATATAGGTACCCATTCAACGAATCAGCAATCAGCATCAGTCTTCGTCATCAGTCGATTCAGCATCAGCAATGACAGGACAGAGCAAAGTCTCAGTATGGCATAGCTAAGAATAAGGCTCTTCCCTTATAAGGAGGAGAAGTAAGTATCAGGTAAGGATTCAATTGAGGATGGTTAAGGTATCAGAGCAGCAAAGTCTCAAAGAATAATGGCAAAAGTATAGCTCGGTGGAATGTCCAGTAATGGCCGATTTCTCTTCAGGTCACGCTGTTATATCAAAACTGTCGAACTAGCCCTTAATTCCTCATTGGATCAATTTTGGTGCATCATTATCTCTGTCCAATAATTCTACACGCACCTCACTGGAATTTTCCACAAAACACAGTTCTCATGCAGTTGATTGGCCCATGTTGTTGACATCTTCATCGGTAGGAATGTCAGGTAAGAAAAGTTACACTTTACGCTCCAGTCAGTAGTCCCATTGTCTTCTCCTAGTCTAGACAGCCTTGTACCTGTTACGAATTACACTGTTGCATTCGGCAAGAATGTCTCCTTGAGTAAGTCTGGTCCCATGAGAAAGAATTTACTACGGCTACACACATATCTCTAGCTTCTGGAAAAGTACAGCTTCGTGTCCTTCAGGAAAGCAGCACATTGCACGTTAGAAAAACACAGTTTAATATGAGATCAGGCAGCTAGGCCCGGACCCTCACTAAACTCAGGCCTAGTGATTTAAGTTAACAAACCCCTAATACATGATTATAATTAAGATATGCTAATACAAATTCAAAACGTTAGTACATGATTTATGCATCCTTAATAACTTTCATTAGTCTTCGTATATATTGGTGGCCACTCCCCGTTAGCACATTTCAAACGTGTATATTATTTCCTACTTTAACACATTTTTTTATGCAGCTTCGTTACACAATATATTGCAGCTTTTCAGGTTAATATTAATTTTAAAAGACACACTCCAACAGTTCCTTATAACTGATTCCACCATTTGTAAATGCTGAATGCTCTCGGGCTCATCCACACTTCAGCAATCTAGCAATACCTACAGTACTAAACAAAAAAGTGTGCTTTATCTGAAGTGCCAAGCGTAATACTCTATTTAGTCGACACGATATTGTGTTGTGTACATCCTGAAATTCCTTCAGTTATTCTAGACCAAAATTATCTTACATGGTTGCATTCCACACACAATTTAAGTTATTTCGCCCCAGGTCGTCTACTTAAAGCGCTTTGGATTAGGCCCCGTACTTCCAGTTAAATAGCTTTAGTAGTGTGTAATATTTATGATCTTAAACTGTTGTAGTTGATTTGCAGATTCAAATGTTTTATACGCCAATTCGATTGCATTCGAGATCAGCTTTTTACTGATATCTGTCCCCAGTTTTGCAGACCATTCAGAAGATAATTTATCCAAACCGTCATCTACGGTGTTAATAAAAGTCTTATTCAACTCACATATGCAAATTTCATGTTCCTTCTGGTAGAGAAGCTCAACAAATTCTGTGCTTTTATTGTACAGAATTAGTGTATCTTCTTTAGAGAAAAAAATCCCCGATTTATAGATACTTGAAGAATCAGCCTGTTAAAAACTGTACTCTTTGGGCCCATGTTACAAATTGATCAGTAGATTCCGACCCACACGTAAACCTCTGTTTACGCATGGATTGGAATTTCGATTTAAAAGGTATTTGGGGGCATATTTATACTCCGTTTGCGCCGAATTTGCGTCGTTTTTTTGACGCAAATTCGACGCAAAACTAACTCCATATTTATACTTTGGCGTTAGACGCGTCTAGCGCCAAAGTTCATGGAGTTAGCGTCATTTTTTTGCGCGAACACCTTCCTTGCGTTAATGATATGCAAGGTAGGCGTTCCCGTCTTAAAAAATGACTCCGATGCTATTGCGTCAGATTTATACTCCTGGGCAAAAATGACGCCCGGGAGTGGGCGGATCTAAAAAACCCGCATTAGCGCCGGATTTTAGCGCCTGGGTCAGGGCAGGCGTTAAGGGACCTGTGGGCTCAGAATGAGCCCAGAGGTGCCCTCCCCTGCCCCCAGGGACACCCCCTGCCACCCTTGCCCACCCCAGGAGGACACCCAAGGCTGGAGGGACCCACCCCAGGGACATTAAGGTAAGTCCAGGTAGGTATTTTTGTAAAAAAAAAATTGTGGCATAGGGGGGCCTGATTTGTGCCCCCCTACATGCCACTATGCCCAATGACTATGCCCAGGGGACAGAAGTCCCCTGGGCATGGCCATTGGGCAAGGGGGCATGACTCCTGTCTTTGCTAAGACAGGAGTCATTTCAATGGGAGATGGGCGTCGTAAAAAAATGGCGCAAATCGGGTTGAGGCGATTTTTTAGCCTCAGCCTGACTTGCACCATTTCTGGACGCCCATACGCCATTTTCCCCCTACGCCGGCGCTGCCTGGTGTACATCGTTTTTTTTAACGCACACCAGACAGCGCCGGCGGCTAACGCCGGCTAACGTCATTCAATAAATACGGCGCCCGCATGGCGCTTCAGAATGGCGTTAGCCGGCGCTAATTTTTTTGAAGCAAAACTGCGTTGGCGCAGTTTTGCGTCAAAAAGTATAAATATGGGCCTTAGTGCATCCAGTAATTATTGGACGCACTAAAAACCTCAATCTTTGTTCAACTCTAGCAGGGCAAGCCTATTGAAATTTACGAAGGGATATGTGAACGGTATTTACCATGCCATGCAGATTTTGTTGCGTTAAGCACCTACATCCACGTTATTCCCCAGCAACTCGCAATCGGTGTTGTTTATAACGCCCAATAAACAGCATACCCCATGATATCGTTATTTACGAGGTGCGATAAATTGCACCTGTAATTACAAATAGACCCATTCTTTACATCTGCATAAGTGCAGAATATCATATTTGTGAAAATTTATCTGACAGTAGTCAGACATGATTATGGCCATTTTTCGAAACAGTATTCTGAAAAATATTTGGGAAAGATGAAAGACTCCGGGGTAGAACCATTGATCAAAGGGATATTAAACAGTGTGACCCATTTATCAGAAATGCTTTCAACTATCTTGGAAGCTACACATTCATAAATTGCCTGAACTTGCTAGATCTATTTTTGACCGAATTACCATCGTGGACATTATCAACTAAGGAAACTGCCAATTGAGGTGGTTGAAATCCTTTCAGCTGTTAAAGCAGATCATTACTGCTTGGTGATAGACAGTTTGTCTGCATCGAACACAGCAATGACGTTATTGATATGCGTGGTGTTATCTCACCACGGTATAAAACCATGTTCCTCATTACTAACCAATTTCTTTAATAACTGTATCGAGTCTCGTTGCTAATACTTTGGCATACATTTTAGCAGCTTAATTAGTTAACAAGATGGGTCAACAGGAGCCATTATTGCCAGGAGTTCTATTTTTCTTTAAAAAAACTCAATAAATATTCAATTCCATGATGACAACACCTTAAACCCACTATCATTCGTTCTAGCACCATTGTCAGCAGGGATGTGAATGATGAAGAAAAAGTTGAAAAAAAATCAATAGCAATTTCATGCTCCTCTGCAGTTTTTCAACTTGCTTAACTAAGCCTGTATTGTGGCTATACATTTCTGCTGTGTAATTTTGGTATCTACCATTTCAGTATCAATTACCTCTGAATATAGCATTCCTAGACTATCAATATATTCCTTATTTGTAGACAGATCTGTGCAATTATCAATTATATACAATTTCTGATAGAAGTTTGGAATTTGTCTTACAATACTCTCAAGATGGTGGACAATTTGCCCTCATTCACCTTTAAAACC
The DNA here is from genome assembly GCF_031143425.1 of Pleurodeles waltl. Lineage (NCBI taxonomy): Eukaryota > Metazoa > Chordata > Amphibia > Caudata > Salamandridae > Pleurodeles > Pleurodeles waltl. The sequence goes on along the minus strand of NC_090439.1, from coordinate 452,806,066 downwards.
CTCAATAATTGTTGGTTTCCTTCACTTTCTTATTGTATATTCTAAGGTGACTGATTGATTCACCATATTCAATCTGTTATCCTCTTCTACTTAAGTGAGCAGCAGCTTTCCCCTAGCTGCCTATTTAGTTGATCATGACCTATAATCTATACTACTGGAATTATGCAATTTTGCAATTGCATTGTTTTCCACAAAATTATAGATTTGTCTCAGATGCCGCATAAACTATCATCAGCTTCATATTCTGCATATTTTATCAAAAGAAATGTTTTTAGCTCACACGGATCAAAAACTACAAAAAACGCAGCAATACGCCTTGTTGTTCTGTGCAAGACCCTTTTCTGTCGTGAATGGCTATCTTGGGGTGTCAGACTGTCACTAATGAGGTGACACCTTGCCCAGATGCCATCAACGGATGTAAAAGTGAAAAAATAATGAGGTGATACTATGACAAAATGTGCTGCATTATGCCACATAGTTTTTCTTTCCCTACTGCATAATTCAGTAAATCCTTTCTGCATATTTTAGTCTTCTCCTGTTGCATATGTGAAGATGCCCATATAAACCATTGCTTGGATATTTTGTTTTTCATTTGGCCATACTTTACTGATTACTGTTGCATGCTGAATATCTAACCTTTGCAATTAATGTAAATACTCTTTTTCTATGATTTTTTTCTACATTGTTTGTGTTGTTGACTATGCCATAGTGATCCCATGTACATAGGCTTTTAGAGCATCCCAAATACCTTGGCCATACTTCACTGATTACTGTTGCATGCTGAATATCTAACCTTTGCAATTAATGTAAATACTCTTTTTCTATGTTTTTTTTCTACATTGTTTGTGTTGTTGACTATGCCATAGTTATCCCATGTATATAGGCTTTTAGAGCATCCCAAATACCTTGAACAGGGGCCGTGATGCAATTATAACCCAGAATTTCCTGGATCGTCCTTATCATATACTTGCTTCTTCGATTCTGTCCTATCATAAGTTCACCTCCTAGCAGAATCACTTCCATCCTCAGCATCCAACTGCATGGACAATGGATTAAGAACAGAAATATTCATAGGGCTTCAATATTAGCGGATGTAATCACACAACCTGGAATAAATGCCATATCTTTGCGTGAATAATGTCCATGCAGTGATACAAAGTATATTCACAAATCTTTTTGAAGATTGTCAAAAATCTCCAAACCCATATTCTTAGGAAAGCCTCATAATTGCAATACGAACTTTGTTCATTATTGAAGTAGTTGACCGATTAGTTGAGTCCAATTTGTGGTCCATAACACAATTAAAGTCTCCTACAAATACGGGTTTGCTTAACTAACATGGATATTTGGACCATTAATTGCTTGTTTGAAACCCCTTTTTTGCGAGGTGCCTACCATTAAATTAAAGTCTGTTTGCTTTCATTATTTTCTGTATTTGTATGCTGTAAGGGGTTCGAGCAAGCAACCCACATGGGATTTATACGTGGTCAAAAGTTGAGAGACTGTTATTCTCTTAGAGGAATTATTCAGCCCTCCTACATTCCAACAGATAATACTCAAATTACTTAGCCCCGTGATTACCGTTTATTGCTTTAGTAAAACCTGACCTAAAAATCAAAAATGTTACATAATAACATAAATATTTATTTTACATTGCTTTTCTCCAACGTCTTTTTCTTTTTTTCTTAGCTTTATAACTGCACAGCAACTCCCACCCATTTAGAAAAGGCCAGATCAGTTCTGCCTCCTTGCTAAAAGTGTAACCCAAAACTCCCCACCCATAATGAAATTCATCCCCTTAAGTGCCATCGAAGACAAACGGCATACAAATACATCGTGACCATTTCATTTATCCTGTCATAAACTTACGTTATTGGCTTACTTATATGGGGTATTGCTGCCTGTTACAGAGAATGTGTCTTTATTTAACACCCCCCTTTCTAATTTCCAAATATTCATTCCCACTAACTCAGACTATTCAAATGTACCATGCGAACTTAAACTTGATAATTTTATTTAAATTGCAGCATTGATGGGTATTCTATAACGCTATGAGAAAATTATTTTCGCTTACGTGTTGAGGTTAATTCTTGTCAGACCAATGCTTACTTAATTATGTTGCACTGATCACGTCCATGCAAAAATATGTGGATCCGTCGAATCATTTTCAGCTTTGAGCGGTCTTGTAGATAGACATGCACCCCACGTTCATGGTGTGGTCTGGTCATTTATCATAGTCGCCAGCACTGTTCTATAGTTGGATGGCAGAAATCAGAATGTGTGAAAAATGTTATATCACCGATATAGACTGAAGTAAATTCTGTGCTTTAGCAAATTTTTCTTCTTTAAGAATACATTCCCCCACATCTGATGCACCTTGTTTTAGATCCATGTTTCAGGTTTGTACTAAATGGAAATCAGTGGGCGCGCTGTAATAATGAGACTAGATTACTGTCAGGTAAGTTTTGGAATGCCTTCTTGAGTAGTTCAACAATTGTTAAACGCACATCTTTGTCTTCAATATCTTCTTTAAAACCATCGATAATTCAGGCCCATCCTGATGTTCCAAATTCCTCGACCTTTCCTTTTAAATCTAGTGCCAAGCAGTCTTCTTCCTACATCTGTATCTTGATTTTAGTGGTTGACTCATTTGTCTCTGTCAGGTTCCATAATTGTGTGGATTGCATTAGGCATTGCCTGAGCAGAGGTTTGAGTGTAAGGGGCATATTTATGAGCCCCTAGTGCCACCCTGTGCCACATTTGCCTATTTATTTATTTGCAGTATTTATTTTGCCGCAAATGTGACGTTGAGGTGCCATTTCCCACGCGCCATATTTACAAAGTGGTGCACTGCTTGCATTGCCCCACTTTCTAAACCCTTGCGCCACATTATGCCTGCGCCAGGCATGATGTATGCAAGGGGTGTGTTCTCCTGTTAGGGAGGCTGAAAAAATGGAGCAAGGAAATCTAGCAGATTTCCTTGTGCCATTTGTTTCAGCACTTTTAACGCCTGCTCAGGGCAGGCGTTAAAAGGGGGCTTCCATCATTTAGAATGGGCCCCTGTGTACTCTGCAGGAGACACATCAACATTTTGGCGCAACTCCTGCCAAGTACCTCAATAGCGACACATAGAATGATGCTATTGCCCCTACCCTGTACCACAGTGCACCGTATTTTAAATACGGCGCACACATGATGGTGGTAGGGGGCACTAAGAAGCGCAGAGAAAGTGTAACTGCACTCGGTGCAGCACCACTTTACATAAATCTGCCCCATAGTTTGGTCAGAATTAAACTTGGTATAATGTACATGTGCTCCTTCCTGAGCATGTAGATTAGTTGATATTTCTCAGCAAGAGAGGGTTCAGGGACTCATGATCAGTCAGAGATAAAACAGAGCTGGTTAGGTGCTGATTAGGAGAGTTAGTGAACCCACAAAATTGTTCTTTTAAGATCTCATAGCAGGCTTCAAACACCTAGTGCAACAAACTAGAACCATTAGTGAAACCTTATTTGCTGGTGCTCAGAAGAGTACTATAAGTTTCTTAATTGTGTTTTCAAGTTTCATTGGCTTTATATCATTACACCGCTTTTGACTCTTGTTTTGAGTACTATTATTGGACATTTTCGTGCCTACATCAGCTGTACTTTTGGTGTGCTAGGAATATTAGTTTTACCAATGCTAATGCAGTCGTGCATTGGGTGCTGTATTTACCATTGATTAATCCTATCCTCTGCACCGTCTCTTTGACCAGTTTTGGGTCACACTACTAAAAGATGGACACCCTCAGCTCCCTCTCCAAATCCGGAAAGCGAGTAGAACCATTTTTGCTGACTGTTGAAGTTAGTTATTTCTGTCAGTTACAGTCAGCATCTAGGCTTGTAGTTCCAGCTATTACCACAGCCCCACTGGAATTCAGTTCTTTTTTTTTTGCCAAATCAGATTTGTTCACATCATGCTTGAATTTGGACTTCCAGATCCATCCCACTTTTCTCAAGGGCCCTTTTTTCAAAATCGATACTTTTGCTGCCAGGCCTACTAATTTTAATATTCCCAATATTGCCTCTGCACTTCTTACAGTCAATCACACCGGAAGGTTCCTGCACAACAAGGGGGGCTTGTTTGCATCTGGCATTACATTGTGTCATGGATTTGCTGTCACATTTTTATCATTTTTATCATGATTGTTTAATTGTTTAATAGAATGCTCGAGATATTGCAATTGCTAATACAGGTAAAAGCAGAATGACAGGGCTCACTTTCCCTTATGGCAAGTTGAATATCCTCATACTAAGTATTTCCCTTAAAAATCTGTTTTTCATCAGCATTTGCTGCAAAATTACGTTTTTCTATCTTGCTAGCACTTACACAGGGCTGCCAGGACTGTGTACGGAATCCTGTGTATAGTTCCATGGCTGCTTTTGAGAATGTGAAAAGGCAGTTAGGATGTGCTGTTTGCTGTTCCTGAGGTGTGGTTGTTAGAATACCAGACACTGCTGATTGTTCCTGTCTCACAACAGGAATACAATCATCAAAGGGAAGTTGAAGGAGGATGGGAGCAGCGGAGTCCAATTTCAGTGCGCTGCACTTTCCCAGATTTAGAAGGCTGGCCTGGTTTGTAGTGGGTACCTAAGGTATTACACCTTATTCCAGGTCCAGTTATCCCTTATTAGTGAAATGTAGTCAGTGTCTAGAAGCCAGACTCTGTAGGGGTAGTGTGGATGAGCAGCCATGGCCTAACTAAGAGACATGCAACGCTCATGCAATAAAACTGTAGTCACACAGTATTCACACACATGAAAGAAAAGATTCAGTGTTACAAAAATAAAGGTACTTTATTTTGGTGACACAAATGCCAAAAATACAATAGAGACTATACTTCCTTAGGAGGTAAATAATGCACAAATTATATACACTAGTATGCAGAAATAGTTGTAAAATAGTCAGAAAACAGTGCAAATAGTGACAATCACAATAGTCAGAATTGGTCCTATGGGGAACACAAACCATATACTAAGAAAGTCAATCAATCAATCAATCGCATTTATAAAGCGCGCTACTCACCCATAAAGGGTCTCAAGGCGCTGGAGGGGGGGGGTCAGTGCTCGAAGAGCCAGGTCTTGAGCTGCCTTCTGAAGGAGAGGTGGTCAGGTATGGCACGAAGGTGGCTGGGCAGAGAGTTCCAGGTTTTCGCTGCTAGGAAAGAGAAGGATCTTCCTCCGGCGGTGGCTTTGCGGATGCGGGGTACGGCTGCCAGGGCCTGTCCGGTCGAGCGTAGAGTGCGCGGAGGGGTGTAGAAGGAGACGCGGTTGTTGATGATTTTGGGTCCGAGGTCGTGGAGGGCTTTGTGTGCGTGGGTGAGGAGTCGGAAGGTGATCCTCTTGTTGACTGGGAGCCAATGAAGTCTCTTCAGGTGTCCGGAAATGTGGTGGTGGCGGGGTATGTCCAGGATGAGTCGTGCGGCAGCGTTCTGGATCCGTTGTAGTTTCCTCTGCAGCTTGGTGGTGATGCCGGCGTATAGGGTGTTCCCGTAGTCCAGGCGGCTGGTGACGAGGGCGTGGGTGACGGTCTTCCTGGTGTCGGTGGGGATCCAGCAGAAGATCTTGCGGAGCATGCGGAGGGTGTTGAAGCATGCCGAGGTCACCGAGTTGACCTGTCTGGTCATGGAGAGGGATGAGTCCAGGATGAAGCCGAGGTTGCGTGCGTGGTCGGTGGGTTGGGGAGTGCTGCCTAGGGCGGGGGGCCACCAGGAGTCGTCCCATGCAGCGGGAGTAGGGCCGAGGATGAGGACCTCCGTCTTATCTGTGTTCAGTTTAAGCCGGCTGTCTGTCATCCAGTTCGCTACTTCCTTCATTCCTTCATGTAGTCTGGTCCTAGCTGAGGTGGGGTTGTTTGTGAGGGATAAGATGAGCTGGGTGTCGTCGGCGTAGGATATGAGGTCGAGTCCGTGTTTGCGTGCGATGTTCGCCAGGGGGGTCATGTAGACGTTGAAGAGAGTGGGGCTGAGGGAGGATCCTTGGGGTACGCCGCAGATGATCTCCGTGGCTGTGGATCTGAAGGGGGGCAGGCGGACTCTCTGAGTCCTTCCGGAGAGGAAGGAGACGATCCATTCCAGGGCCTTGCCTCTGATGCCGGCGTTGCTGAGGCGGTGTATCAGGGTGCGGTGGCAGACCGTGTCGAAGGCTGCAGAGAGGTCCAGGAGTATGAGGGCCACGGTTTCTCCCTTGTCGGTCAGGGCTCGGATGTCGTCCGTGGCTGCGATGAGGGCGGTTTCGGTGCTGTGGTTGGCCCTGAAACCGAACTGTGTGGGGTCGAGGGAGTCGTTGGTTTCCAGGGCGGTGGTGAGTTGAGCGTTGACGATTTTCTCAATCACTTTGGCGGGGAATGGTAGGAGAGAGATGGGCCGGAAGTTTTTGAGTTCGGTGGGGTCTGCTGTAGGTTTCTTTAGGAGGGCGTTGAGCTCTGCGTGTTTCCAGCTCTCCGGGAAGGTGGCGGCGGTGAGGGAGGCGTTGATGACGTCTCGGAGGTGCGGTGCGATGATGTTGTCGGCCTTGTTGTAGATGTGGTGCGGGCAGGGGTCTGATGGGGATCCGGAGTGGATCGAGTTCATGACGCGGGTGGTCTCCTTGGTGGTGGTAGGGCTCCAGGTGAGGATGGTGGTGATGTCGGTGGCGGGTTCCGGGTGGGGGTTTGCGTTGGGGGTCGGGAAGCTGTTGTATATGTCGATGATCTTGTGGTGGAAGAAGGTTGCGAGGGAGTCGCAGAGGTCCTGTGAGGGGGGAATAGGGTTGTTTTCTGCGTCCGGGTTGGAGAGCTCTTTGACGATGCCAAATAGTTCCTTGCTGTTGTGGGCGTTGTTGTCAAGTCTGTTCCGGTAGGCTGTTTTTCGTGCGGCGCGGAGGTGTTGGTGGTGTTGGCGGGTGGCGTCCTTGAGAGCTGACATGTTCTCTTCGGTCTGGTTGAGGCGCCACGCCTTCTCGCGGGCGCGGCATTCTTTCTTGGAGTTCTTGAGGTCGGGGGTGAACCAGGAGTTTTTCTTGTGGTTGTTGGTGTTGGCTTGAGTCTTCAGGGGGGCCAGGAGGTTGGCGCAGTCGGAGATCCAGCTTGTGAGGTTGTTGGCAGCTTCTTTTGGGTCGGTGGTGCTGGTGGGTTGGTTCTGGGAGAGGGTTGATGCGAGCTGTTCAGTGGTGATACGATTCCAGTGTCTTCTTGGTGGTTGCTGGGTGTGGTGAAGCACGGTGGTCTTCTTGAAGCTGAAGTGGACACAGCTGTGGTCCGACCAGGTGAGTTCGGTGGTATGGCTGACGGTGATGTGTTTGCTGGAGGAGAAGATGGGGTCGAGCGTGTGTCCGGCGTGGTGGGTGGGTGTGTTGACTAGTTGTTTCAGTCCCAGGTTGGCGAGGTTGTCCAGTAGGGCGGTGGTGTTTTTGTCGGTGAGGTTCTCCAGGTGAAAGTTGAGGTCTCCTAGGAGGATGTAGTCGGTGGACAGGAGTGCGTGAGGGTTGACAAAGTCTGCGATGTCTTCGCTGAACTTGGCGCGGGGTCCTGGTGGTCTGTACATGAGGGTGCCTCTGAGGGTGGTCTTGGGGTCGCTGTGGATCGTGAAGTGGAGATGTTCGGCGTCGGGGAGTGAGTCGTCGGTGTGGGTCGAGATGCGGATGGAGTTTTTGTGTGCGATGGCGATGCCTCCTCCGATGCGGTTGGTGCGGTCTTTCCGGATGATTTTGAAGCCGTCGGGGATGGCTATGGCGATGTCGGGTGCCGAGGAGGGGTTCATCCAGGTCTCGGTGAGGAAGGCGATGTCCGGGTGGAAAGTGGAATCAGAATGTTGGTTTCCCACCTAGGCAAACATAGGCGGTCATTCTGACCCTGGCGGTAAAAACCGCCAGGGCCGGGGACCGCGGGAGCACCGCCAACAGGCTGGCGGTGCTCCTTTGGGCATCCTGACCGCGGCGGTACAGCCGCGGTGAGAAACGGAAAGTCGGGGGATTCCGACCCCCATACCGCCATCCTGTTCCTGGCGGTTTCGGCCGCCAGGAACAGGATGGCGGTATGGGGTGTCGTGGGGCCCCTGGGGGCCCCTGCAGTGCCCATGCCAATGGCATGGGCACTGCAGGGGCCCCCGTAAGAGGGCCCCACTTAGAATTTCAGTGTCTGCTTAGCAGACACTGAAATTTGCGACAGGTGCTACTGCACCCGTCGCACCCCTTCCACTCCGCCGGCTCCATTCGGAGTCGGCTTCCTCGTGGAAGGGTGTTTCCCGCTGGGCTGGCGGGCGGCCTTTTGGCGGTCGCCCGCCAGCCCAGTGGGAAACCCAGAATGACCGTCTTCTGGCGGTTCCCGCTTGGCCATATACTAAGAAAGTGGAATCAGAATGTTGGTTTCCCACCTAGGCAAACATAGGCGGTCATTCTGACCCTGGCGGTAAAAACCGCCAGGGCCGGGGACCGCGGGAGCACCGCCAACAGGCTGGCGGTGCTCCTTTGGGCATTCTGACAGCGGCGGTACAGCCGCGGTGAGAAACGGAAAGTCGGGGGATTCCGACCCCCATACCGCCATCCTGTTCCTGGCGGTTTCGGCCGCCAGGAACAGGATGGCGGTATGGGGTGTCGTGGGGCCCCTGAAAGAGGCCAATGGCATGGGCACTGCAGGGGCCCCCGTAAGAGGGCCCCACTTAGAATTTCATTGTCTGCTTAGCAGACACTGAAATTTGCGACAGGTGCTACTGCACCCGTCGCACCCCTTCCACTTCCATTCGGAGCCGGCTTCCTCGTGGAAGGGTGTTTCCCGCTGGGCTGACGGGCGGCCTTTTGGCTGTCGCCCGCCAGCCCAGTGGGAAACCCAGAATGACCGCCGCGGTCTTTTGACCCCGGAACGGTCTTCTGGCGGTTCCCGCTTGGCCATATACTAAGAAAGTGGAATCAGAATGTTGGTTTCCCACCTAGGCAAACATAGGCGGTCATTCTGACCCTGGCGGTAAAAACCGCCAGGGCCGGGGACCGCGGGAGCACCGCCAACAGGCTGGCGGTGCTCCTTTGGGCATTCTGACCGCGGCGGTACAGCCGCGGTGAGAAACGGAAAGTCGGGGGATTCCGACCCCCATACCGCCATCCTGTTCCTGGCGGTTTCGGCCGCCAGGAACAGGATGGCGGTATGGGGTGTCGTGGGGCCCCTGTAAGAGGCCAATGGCATGGGCACTGCAGGGGCCCCCGTAAGAGGGCCCCACTTAGAATTTCAGTGTCTGCTTAGCAGACACTGAAATTTGCGACAGGTGCTACTGCACCCGTCGCACCCCTTCCACTTCCATTCGGAGCCGGCTTCCTCGTGGAAGGGTGTTTCCCGTTGGGCTGGCGGGCAGCCTTTTGGCGGTCGCCCGCCAGCCCAGTGGGAAACCCAGAATGACCCCCGCGGTCTTTTGACCGCGGTACGGTCTTCTGGCGGTTCCCGCTTGGCGGGCGGCTCCCGCCGCCTGCCAAGCTCAGAATCACCCCCATAGTGTGTAGAGGGGCGCTGGGAGTATTAGAAAACACCAAAGGTAAGTAACAGAACCAACCCCAGAGCCCAGGAAAGCAGGAGTAAATCACAGTAACTTTCTAAGACCACACGAGAACATGAGAAAGAAGATTATGCAAGAACCAGAAGAGACTGCAAGACACCAACAATGGATTCCTGGTCCTGAAAACCTGTGGAAGAAGGGGATCAAGTCCAGGGAAGCACTGAAGAGTCCAGGGAAAACAGGAGCCCCTGCTAACCTGGATGAAGGTGCAAAAGGCGAACCAACGGTGAAGAACAACTGTCAGTTCTGCACCCAAGAAGACGGGTGCGGGTTCCTGGTTGGTGCAGGTGATTCCCCACGCCGGACGGATGATTACAGTCTGGATTGTGTTGCTGGATTCCGCCAACAAGCCTTGGCACACGCAAAGCACTCGGTTAGCAGAAAATGGTGCTGCCCGAGACCAAGAGGGAACTGGTGGACTCTACCCAGGTGGGGGAGCCAGAAGGGGCTCTCAGCAACTTAGACAGCCCTCAAAAGACCAGGCAGCATGCACAGGAGTCCCACAGTATGGGGACAAAGGAGGTGCAAAAGGAGGCCCATGCAGCACTACAACAAAGGGTCCCCTGCTGTAGGAGAACCACTCAGGAAGCTGTGCTTCACAGGATAGAGTGCTGGGGGCCGAAACTGCACGGTGCATGAAGAACTTTATGGAAGGATGCCAACAAGCCGTGGCAACTGCAAACCACGCAGTGCACAGGGGTACTGTCTTGCATGGGGAGGCAAGCTCTTACCTCCACCAAAGTTGGACAGTAGGACATCAGGACCGTCAGGACCACTTCAGTCCACCACCTGTGATGTTGGATCCAAGCAACTTGTCAGGAAAGGGGATCCACGCCGCTGGTCATCAATGCATAGAGGTGCTGAAGCAGAGGAGTGACTCCTTCACTCCAAGGGAGATTCCTTTGCCTCTCCTGGTTCAGGCTGAAGACAGGCTGTCCTCTGAGGATACACAACCGGGAAACAGTTGCAGTTGCTAGCAGGAGCTGAAGGTACAATGTTGCAGAAGTCATCTTTGCTTCTTTGTTACAGTTTGTAGAGTTCCTGGAGGGTCCAGATGCAGTTTCTTCAGTAAGAAGGAGAAGTAGATGATGTAGATGATTCCTGCTGGAGTCGTGCAATCTGAATCTGAAGAACTACCCAAGAGAGAGCCCCTAAATAGCCCTGAAAGGGGGATTGGTCAGCTAAACAGGTAAAGACCTATCAGGGGAGAACTCTGACGTCACCTTCTGGCACTGGCCACTCAGATGCTCCCAGAGTTCCCTGCCAACTTGGAATCCAAGATGACAAAACCCAGGTACCCTCTGAAGGAGCTCTGAGCTCCACCCCTGGGGTGATGATGGATAGGGGAGTGGTCACTCCCCTTTCCTTTGTCCAGTTTCCCACCAAAGAGCAGGGACTGGGGGTCCCTGAACCAGTGTAGACTGGATTATGCAAGGAGGGCACCAAATGTGCCCTTCAAAGCATTTCCAGTGGGCTGGGAAGGCTACCCCTCCCAAGCCTGTAACACCTATTTCCAAAGGGAAATGGTGTAACACCCCTCTCCCAATGGAAATGCTTTGTTCTGCCTTCCTGGGCTCGAGCTGCTTGAGCATCAGGAGGGTAGAAACCTGTCTGAGAGGTGGCAGCAGCTGGGGCTGCTTGGAAAACCTCAGAAGGCTGTAATGGCAGTATTGGGGGTCCTCTAAGGAGCCCCCAGAGTACATGGAATCATACAACCAATGCTTGCAAATGATTGATACCAAACATGACCATATTCAGAGGTACCATTGTGGAGCTGAACATAGGTGGTACCTATGACCAGTGCACATGTAAAATGGTGTCCCTGCACTCACGAGGTCCGGGAAAATGGTCCTGGAGGTTGTGGGGGCATCTTTGCTAGTGCATCGGTGACCTTGCACACAGGTACTCTGCACCCTGCCTTCAGGGCTGGAAGGCCTGCTTTACGGGTGACCTATAAGTGACCTGGTGCAGTGCAAATGTCAGTAAAAGGATGAATGCACCTTTTCACGCAGGCTGCAATGGCAGTCCTGCAGAACCCTTTGCATGGGCTCACTATGAGTGGCAAATGGTAATACTGTGTTACCAGTATGCAGTGACAAAATTTAGAGAAGAGTGAGCATAATCACTGGGGTCCTGGTTAGCAGGATCCAAGTGAACACAGTCAAACATACTGATTTCAGGCAGAAAATGGGGATAACCATGGCAAAAAGACCGTACTTTCCTACACAACCCCCTCCCCAAATAAGGGACAATAAGGCTAATGTTGCCCAGATGAGCTTCATTGTCTAAGTGAAAATATCTGGAGAGTCCGTTTGCATTGGAGTGGTTACGCCCAGGTCTTTGTTCCACTGGAAAGTCCATCCCCTGTATGGAAACGGACCACCTCAACAATTTAGGGTTTCCTCCTTTCATTTGTTTGAGCCATAAGAGAGGTTTGTGGTCTGTTTGAACAATGTAGTGAGTCTCAAAGAGGTATGGTCTCAACTTCCTGGAACTCCCTCCCCGTCGACCTACGACTGACCCAGGACCTCCTGACCTTCTGGAAATGCCTCAAGACCTGGTTATTCGAGCAGTAGCAACCCTCCCCCCCAGTGTCTTGAGACCCTAATGGGTGAGTGGCATGCTTTACAAGTGACTGATTGATTGATTGATTGAACTTCTTCAAGGCCCAGACCACATCAAAGGCCTTCCTCTTTATGGCTGACCAAAGCTTTTCTCTAGGGGTCAGCGTTTTGCTGATAAAAGTTACAGGTTGATCTTGGCGATCTAAATTCAGTTGTGATAACACTGTCCCAACCCCTACCTCTGAAGCATCAGTCGGAACTATAAACTTATTGGAGTAGTTTGGGCTTTTTGGGACAGGTGAAGTGCACATAGCCTGCTTTAGCACCTCAAAAGCTTTCTGACAGCTAGCTGTCCATAATACAATTTTCTTAGAGGTTAGGCAATTAAGAGGGGCAACAATGGAGCCATAATTCTTAACGACCCTCCTGTAATACCCAGTGAGACCAAGAAAGGCTCTGACCTGGGCCTGTGTTGTAGGGGGAGCCCAGTCTAAAATAGTCTGGATCTTCCCCTGTAGTGGTTCAATCTGGTCCCCACCTACCAAGTGACCCAGATACACCACTTTCCCCTGCCCTATCTGGCACTTTGAAGCCTTGATAGTGAAGTCTGCCTTTTGCAGGCTCTCCAAAACTTTCCACAGGTGGACCAGGTGCTCATCCCAGGTGGAGCTGAAGACAGCAATATCATCAAGATATGCTGCACAAAAATCTTCCAACCCTTGCAGGACTGTGTTCACCAACCTTTGAAAAGTGGCAGGTGCATTCTTCGAACCAAAGACCATAACAGTGAACTAATAATGCCCCCCAATGGTAGAGAAAGCTGTCTTAGGTTTTGCATCTTCTGATAGTTTGATCTGCCAATACCCTGCAGTCAAATCAAAAGTGCTGAGATACTTGGCAGATGCCAGTGTATCAATAAGCTCATCCGCCCGGGGTGTAGGTTGAGCATCAGTTTTTGTGACTGTGTTGAGCCCTCTGTAATCTACACAGAACCTCATCTCCATTTTTCGATTCTGAGAAAGAGGTTTAGGTGTAAGCACCACTGGGCTGGCCCAGGGGCTATGAGAGTGCTCAATCAATCCTAGGTCAAGCATTTTCTGAACCTTTGATTTAATCCAGTCTCTGACTTAGTCAGGCTGTCTATAAATCTTACTTTTGACAGGTAAACTGTCTCCAGTATCAATGGTGTGTTCACACCAAATAGTCTGACCAGGTGTCAGAGAAAAGAGTTCAGAAAACTGACCCAAGAGGTTCCTGCAGTCCTCCTGTCTTTAGAAAGGCAGTCTGCAAGGATAACTCCTTCCACTGAGCCATCAGCTGCAGTGTTGGAGAAGAGATCAGGGAGAGGGCCACTCTCATCCTCCTGTCCCTCATCAGTGGCCATGAGCATGGTGAGGTCAGCCCTGTCATATTAGGGCTTCAGGCGGTTCACATGAAGTACTCAAAGAGGACTTCTGGGAGTGCCTAGGTCCACTAAATAAGTGACCTCACCCTTTATCCCCTCTATTATGTGTGGACCACTCCATTTGTCCTAGAGTGCTCTGGGTGTACACAGGCTCCAGTACCCACAACTTCTGTCCTGGTTGGTACACTGTCAGGACAGCCTTCTGGTCATGCCATTGTTTCTGTAACTCTTGGCTTGCCTGAAGGTTTTTAGTGGCTGCTTTCATGTACTCAGCCATTCTCGATCTTAGGCCATGTACATAATCCACTATATCTTGTTTAGGGGGCTTCAAGGGTTGCTCCAACCCCTCTTTCACAAGAGCTAATGGGCCCCTAAAAGGGTGACCAAACAGGAGTTCAAAGGGGCTGTAGCACACTCCCTTCTGGGGTACCTCCCTGTAGGCAAAAAGGAGGCATGGCAACAGGACATCCCATCTCCTTCTGAGTTTTTCAGAGTCCCAAACCTCTCAACCAACCCATTTGTTTGGGGATGATAAAGTGTGGTGAACGTGTAGGTTACACCACACTCTTTCCACATTGCTTTTGAGGTATGCAGACATGAAGTTGCTACCTCTGTCTGACATCACCTCTTTTGGAAAGCCCACCTTGGACACAAGTCCCAGGAGGGCCTTTGCCACTGCAGGAGCTGTAGTGGTCCTCAGAGGTATTGCTTTTGGGTATCGAGTGGTATGGTCCACTACCACTAAAATTAACCTATTGCCAGAAGCAATAGGAGGGTCAAGGGGGGCAACAATATCAACACCTACCATACAAAGGGCATCCCAAACACTGGCAGTGGGATCAGGGAGGCCTTTGGGGTACCACCAGTCTTACCACTGGCTTGGCAGGTGAGACAGGAGTGACAAAACACCTTTGTGTCCTCTGACATATGAGACCAGTGAAAGTGAGGGACCAGTCTGTCCCAGGTCTTACTTTGCCCCTGATGTCCAGCAAGGGGAATGTCTTGTGCTAGGGTCAACAGAAACTCTCTATACTGCAAAGGAATGACCAGTCTCCTGGTGGCACCAGGATTTGGGTCCCTTGCCTCTGTGTATAGGAAATTTTTCCCCAAAACACCCTATGGGTGTCACTGACATCCCCTGCCTCTTTTTTGACAGCTTGATGCCTTAAACCCTCAAGTGTGGGACAGGTTTGCTGAGCCACACTTAACTCCTTCATGGCAGGCCACCCCAGTACACAAGAGTTCAGCTGTGTCAGCCTGAAGCTCCTCTGGAGCAAGTTCTGCACAGGGAGTAGACTCCTCCTCCTCAAAGAGGGAATCTTCAGTGGAGGGAGGGGCAGTGGATAACTTTTCACCCTTTCTATCCCTGCTTTTAGGAAGTTCTTGGTCCATTGTTCCAGGATCCAGGTTTCCCTATCTTCTCTGCCTTTCTGCCTGAACCCTTGTCAAAGTAAAGATAAGCCCAGGAAAGCCCAACATTGCTGCATGGGCCTTCAACTCCACCTCAGCCACAAGCCGAGGTCTCCGAGTCATTTCCTAGTAGACATTCTACAGGTAGGTCTTTGGTAGGTCTTTGGATACCACAACTTTCTTTAGACCAGTAACCCCACCTCCCCCCCCAGTTGGGATCAACAACAGCCATGGGGTGGCTAACAGTGTTGTTATGGGCGTCTGTCACTTGGTACTGATCACCAAGTAGGTGTTGCTGAGGGGCCTCAAGTTTTTCAGTCACCATTGTGATACTGGCACCTGTGTCTCTGTAGGCCTCAACCTGAACACCATTTATTAGGGGTTGTTGCTTGAACTTATACATATTAAGGGGACAAGCAATAATGGTGGCAAGGTCAATGCCACCTTTGGAGACTAAAACAGCCTCACTGGTTTCCCCTACTAAACCAACCTCCACTACACTTCCCAGAGTGAGCCCTGCTACACCCTTGGATTGGCTATTGGTAGTGTTATTTTTCCCACTACCACTGCTATTGCTAGGGGCACTAGTTGAAGCAGTGGTGGTTGAGGTGGTAGGAGCTTTGGTATTGTTCTTTGGACAAGTACTGTCACTTGCCCAATGGACTTTGTTCTTACACATATAACACCAAGGCTTTATATTCTGTTGGTTGGAAGAGGATTTAGACACACCCCCAAAGTTTTTGTGGGCCTGATGAAGCCTCTTTGGGGCATATTTATAGGTCCCTAATGCCACTGGAGCGTCACTTTACGTGATGCTCCAGTGCAGCTAAAGCGCCACTTTTTTGTGGTGTTACACCCCCTTATAAATATGGACCCCTCTGACGCAGTTATCTGCGTCAGAGGGGCGGGAAATGGATGTTGCTGTGGGCGTGCCACAGCAACACCCATTGCATTTTGACGCTGCCTCAGATTTACAAGATTTTGTAAACCTGAGGCAGCACCAAAATCTAACGCCACCCTCAGGGGTGGAGTTAGCAAGGAATATTTTTATTCATCCTCTTTTTTTGCTTTTTCTATGTGTGCTGTATACTGAAGCACGCATAGAAAGAGCAAAATGCCAGAAATTATTGTTTATGTACAGGATGGTGTCCCTTCCTGCACATAAACAATCATTAGAAAATGATGCTTTGGCACTTCTGTGATTGATTATGTGCAGGAAGGGACAACGTAAATTTAGCGCAGAGGACAATGCAGGGGTGCGCCATATTCACTTAAATACACCGATTCCCTGCATTGTGAAAATGACGGAGCAATTTTGGCGTGGTGTCGCCCTCTGTCATTTTTCCAATAAATATGGGCCTTTGTTTTTATCTTTGACCCCACCTTTGCCATGTGACCTACCATCCTTCTTCTTGTCCTTGTCACACCCTGTATGAGCTTTTCTGCTCACCCTTTTTCTGAACCATTTGTCTGCTTTCTTTCCCAATTTTTGGGGAGAGGTCAGATCTGAGTCTACCAGGTACTGGTGCAACAAGTCAGACATGCAGTTATTCAAAATATGCTCTCCCAGAATTAGATTGTATAAGCCCTCCCTCATAGTCAGACACTTTGCTCCCATGTAACCAGCCCTGAAAAGCCTTAACAGAACAGCCCACAAAAGTCTATCCAATCCTGTGAGAACTCTTTTCTGGTCTCTCTGAACTTAATTTTGTATGGTTCACTGGTTAAGCCAAATCCATCCAAGAGTGTAGTTTTAATAATACCATAGTTGTTTGAGTCTCTGACAATGAGAAGTCTATCCCTCCCCTGGTCAGAAAAGGACAACCAGAGAATAGCAGCCTACTGCCTTTGAGGGACCCTCTGAACTTTGCAGGTCTTCTCAAGTGCAGCAAACCACTTCTAAATATCATCCCCCACCTTGTATGGGGGAACAATTGTGTGCAGATTTCTAGAGTCTATGGTGTCCTCCCTAACTCCATAACTCCAGAAACTGCTGCTGCAACCATGGGGTCCTGGTTAGCAATATCAAAGTAAACACAGTCAAACACACTGACAGGCAGAAAATGAGGGTAACCATGGCAAAAAGAGGGTACTTTCCTATCACCATTCGATACTTGTGCTGCATCCACACTGGATCTGATCCAAACCTAGGCTGCCATCATGAGTCCTGATCTTCCGTACTAGAGCCACTATCTTTAAGTAGCTGTTGCTTCCAGAAGCCCCCAGACTGGGAACTATTGTTTTTCCTAGCTAGGCCTAGCAGCACATCCTAACTGTTCATGAGCAGCGTGCACAGCTAAACATCTTGCAGGATGGTATGGTGTCTGTAACAATTGCAGAAATACAAGTAATAAGACAACTTACTATGCCACATGATTTAAGTGGTTACTCTTAGTGACTTCAGCTGCTTTGGTAATTTCAATAACTCTATGACTCCATGTGTCTGAAGTTTTGCACGGGCCTTAGTTAACAAGGTCAGTGAAAGGAACAGCATGATCCATCAGCCACCATTATCTAATGGCCATTTTTATGCCCTCTCGCAGAAGTCTTTAAATTTAATTTGAAGTTCATGCAAATCCCCAGTCTTACTATATATGCAGTCCCTATTGTGTGCTTAAACGTTATGTTTCTAATGAAACACTGCTAGCTCACATGCTTCTTTAAACCATAACATGTCACATATAGGTTAAATAACTTTGAGACAAACCTTTTCCAAACTTAGCGAGAGTCACAGTGGGTCAACTAGCCCTCCAGTATAAAACTTCAATCAGATCTTGTAACTATTCAAATTGTGATTGCTGACATATAATTTGTTCAAAGAGGTATTGGAATTAATGGAAGATAGCTGGCGAGGTATATCCACTAAGGTCTGGTCCAGTTAAATCTCTACGACTGGTCAACTAAACCAACATTTTCCCTGAATTCCTCTTAGTAGATTTCTCACATGAAGGAAGTGGTGCATTCTGATAGTTTAATAGATAAAATCTTAGGGATGTTGACTGGAACATGTTGAAAGAGGTGAGGAAATTGTTATAGTTACCATGTTGATGTAAGTGCCTTGGTCAGCATTAGACAAATGCAAATACTGATTGTGATCTAGAAGCAGTTTGATTCCTTGCCAGACTGGTTAAAACTTTGAAGCATATATGCACTCTTTTTTCATTGCAATTCATATTCCTAAAAAATGAACTCTTTATGAGTAGGTGTATTATCAGCGTATTTATCATGATGGGCTTTACTGGTGCAGTGCAGAGCCGAATGCCTGTGTTATGCACCTACACTGAAGAGTGAATTCTCTAGCACACGTGAACCCACAATCATGAGGGGGGAACAGAGAGATGACTCTTTCCAGGTTGGAAGAAAAATGGATTATCAGATTTAGGGGAGTGGACCATGGTCTGAACCAGGACAGGGAACTTCATGTGTTCCTTTAATGTTGTCTTAGGATATGTCTCTATGCAACACAATGACCTTATCGTATCATGTTTTTATATGGGGATTTACTTTTGCTCTACTATGCAAACTACCTTAAATGCAAGCACCTTTAATGTTAAATACCTATGTATGGGATATGTACCTATGACCACCGCATTGGCGTGGTCGGACAGACATGAACGGTATATATACTAAGTATCGCTCTTGCATCTGTCATGAAGACTGTGCCCTTATATGATGTAAACTTTGTGGCTAATGGTATCATTGTACAAGTCACAGCTCACACATTGTAGTATAAGTACAGATAAAAGACAAGAAACAAGGATATATTGAAACCTCCTGTACTTGAATTTCAATCTTCTATGTGTTACTGGGGACCAATCTAATGTCTAATATTTTAGGAGCATGTATGCATGCAATTGCTTTTTTCACTACTTTCTTTATACCTTTCTCACACTAAAATGGCTTACGTTTTTACATAAACACACACACATACACACACACACAGTTTAGAGGTTAGCACATTCCTCTCTTTTGCTCTATGGAGCATATGGTTTAAGCATCCAAGACACTCAGAAGCATTTCGCCCACATTTCATTTTACGAAGGACAGGACAAAGGTAAGCTTTGAGAAATGTTCCTCTTTTTAAAACTATCTTGACGGTGGAAGCATCAACAAACAAAGCCTTGTGACTTTCAATACCTTCACCTTATTCTTATCAGTAAGATTTTATTTAAAGTTTTGGAGAATCTTTCTTATGTTTAAATTTTGATGACAGTAAGAACACAAACAAACAACCTTCTCTCACTGTTGTAGGGAAGGACTTTGTAACAGGGGCAATAACGAAGGCGATACCTCGAATATGGCTGACACAAATTTCTTCTTTGAGTGCCACAACAACTCTCTAGTGGCCCTGGCAGCTCAGCCTACAAATGTAGAGCTCTCAGAGGTTATGGGAGAAAGGCCACATGTCTGCAGAGAAAATGCCAGCCAAGATGCCGAGTGAGGAGAGCAAGACATACAGGAGAAGAACAGGAGCGAGATGGTAAAATTAAGGACTGCTGATGAGTGGAGCAACCAGAAGAAAGAAAGCGGGACCTGTGCAGACGGTGAAAGCAGGGAACCATCAGATGCCAATGACCGGACGCAGGAGAGCTTGGTCCTACAGAAATATCAAGCAGGGGCCTGATTTATTCTTTACAAACTTTGAGAGAATTGCCGTCACATGTTCCTGGTCATGTTAAGTTTGGGAGAAACCTATAGCCTCATTACTATCAGGAGAGTTACAATCGGCCCACCTGGGTGCTAACCCTGCTGGGGTTACCCCTTAATAATACGGACAATGCTAGAATGCTTTGGTTGTGACCTGTAATGTTGTAGGGTCAGATTTAGAAAGGAAAATAGGGTACTAATAATTTCCCAAGGGCCTTATTTTATCGAATACAGGACCTCAGGTATCATTGGCTGAAACTCACATCATCCGTGATGGACAAAGCTGTAAGAAGAAACTTCTGGAATAATAATTGGAAACTCTACCTGACCCAACAGGAGCATGGGTGAGATAACAACCAAATCAAACATTTACTGGCGCAATAGATTTAGCCTGTGCTTATCATAGGTCAACGGATTTCAAACTGACAATGGCAAAAATGCCAACCCCTATACCCAATAAATATAACCCCCTTAAATGGTATTGGGAAAGAGGTCAACCAGGGGCCCCAGTGTTTAACTGCACAGAATGGGGCCATATTGGCAGAATTTATTCCCATAAAGCACTCTCTCGTGAAACAATGGAAATTGGGTACTGGAACGGACATGAGAGATTTAACAGAAAAATCTATAGTATATCCTTTATGCTGAATGGACAACCAAAAAGAGCACTAGTTGACTTGGGATGTCGATACACAGTGGTAAGACCCTAATTGGTTGAACCCCAACCAATACAGAAAGAGAGAAGGGTAACAATAGCCTATGTGCATGGGGATAGTATGGTATATCCTTTGGACCTGGTAGAAATTGAATGGCAGGGGACTAGGGAGTACATTGATGTAGGACTTATTCATCATTTAATAGCGGATATAATTGTTGGGACAGATTATGCTGGTTGCCATAAAATGTTGCTTGCCACAGGGGAAGACCTGGTACACACAAATTGGTTGAAAGATGCTCCTTACCCTAAAGAGGATATAGTTGGGGTTAAGCTAAAAAAAAATGTATCAAAGAGATATTCTTGTTCACAGAAAACTCTGAACTCCAGTTGGCCTCTCTCTTTCCACAGACAATGAATGGCAACACCGGTGCACTTTTAGGGCAGCTCAACGATAAGACCAAAATCTATATCATGCGTGGGTGCATGCAGCAGAAGATGACCCATGGCAGGTAGGCTCCTATTTCTTTACCAAGAAAGGGTTTCTACATGGGAATGTTAACAGAAATGGAAAAAAAGATTGTCCATTGGTTGCCCGTAGTCCTTTTAGAAGACATGTACTTCATCCTGCCTGCAGCCAAGTAGGGGGAGGGCATTACAGTTGTCAAAAAAACTGAAGAATACTAGCTAAGAAACCTCTATCGGCCAGATGTATTTTCTGATATAAGGAGGTTTTGTGCTGAGTGTGAATGATGCCAACAGGTTAATCCATCAATTGGCTATAAAGAACCCTTAAGACTCTCCCTGTTATAGGAATCCCCTTCACCAGGGCACAGATGGCTCCTGTGGGTCCCCTAGTTCTGTCCTCAAAAGGGTATCAATATATACTAGGCTTGGTACACCATGCAACTCGATAACCAGAGGCAATTATGTTATCTAGTATGATAACCTCGGTGGCTGCATAATTGATAATTGAATTATTTTCCAGAGTAGGATTCCCAAAGGAAATTCTCATAGGCCAAGGTGCCCCTTTCATGTTTCGCATCATGTCACAAGTGTCCAAGATATTTGGGATATGCAAAATCATCAACTCCTTCTCTCACTCACAGACTGATGGTTCTTGTAGAGAGGTACAACTGTACCATTAAAACAATTTTAAGAAAATTAGTGTCAAAGAATGGGATAAAAAACTACAGTTGGCCTTATTTGCCATACATAGTGATGAACAAAGCTCAACCGGTTTCTGACCCCTTGAATTGGTCTTTCGTAGAAAACCTCTCACCCTATTAGATATGGAACATTGGGAGTAAGAGGAAGATAAAGGATGTAATTTGTTGGACTATGCCTTTAGTCTAAAAAATAGAGTCCAATCCCTATGGGAGGAGGTAAGACAAAATCTAGAAAAGGCACAAATCAAGAAATAAATTGGGTATTATAAGCAAGCAAAAACCTTAGTCATTTGCCCTGGAGAAGAGGTACTGATATGATTACCTACCTCAGATAATAAATTGTTAGCACATTGGCAGGGTCCCTATAAAGTCACTGAAAAGATAACGCTGGTAACGTACAGAATTGTAGTCCCAGGATTGTCTTTGTGCAGGAAAGTGTCCCTTCCTGCACAAAAACAATCCTCCATGCAATGCAAAACCCCTTTCACCTTGGTGCAAGGGTGCCTGTGTTGGCGCCAAAACAACACCAGTGCAGTGGGAAACAACAGAAATATGCTGTATTGCATATCTACAGCACATTCCTGCCCTTTCTTTTTGATGCACAGCAATGCAGCAAGGTGACTTGCTGTGCTGCCCTTCCTCAAAAGTCCATACATCTGGTCCACAATTTGTTCTCTTAATCCTAGTTGGTTAGCCTCTGGCAGAGTTCCTGCTTCCTACGTTCATCCTAGTTCCAATTTCTGCTCAAATGTGGAAGTCATTTTTGAGTGCTGGCAGACTGAACTCATGATGACCCATCAAACTGTTTATCTTTGATTGTGCTTAAAGGGAAGGCAATGCTTTATGTGTGGCTATTACTGTGGGTTGTACTTTTGATTCCTTGCTAGCCAGCATTAGGTATCAATCACTTGTGGCTGGCATGTCTAGACTGGATGTTTTCGATTGAAAATGATGGTGTTAATAAAGTGTCCCGAGTATCAAATAGGTCAGAACATGGCAGTATGTACAAACCACATAATATTTTCTTGAGTGGCATGGTGATACCCCTTAAAGATTTTTCTTTAAATTAATTAAAGGAATACAAACTTAGAGGGCTGCCTCTCAGTAGCATAATTTGGTTGACTTCATCAGAATCACAATCTCATCATGTTAGGTCAGCCAAATACCACCTCCAAGAGACAATTGTTTTTTTATTTTTCAAACATACAACACTGGTAAGCTTATTTACAAAGGTTATCCCTTTTTTGGACAAACTTGAAGAAACAACCTCTCACTTAATTAGAGTACTACTTATTTGCCTGATGTTCACAATTGTCTCGGTTATCTTTAATAAAATCAGGACTGAGAAGGATGATCTGCAATTTTAATACATGACACAGAGACTGTATCATACATATTCAAAGCATGTTAATTACCAACATTACCACATGGTCAACAGCTTTACAATTAAAGGTTTTAAAAGTTGAAACTTTAGACCAATCTACAGCCTTTAAGATATCTTCAAATCTGGCACATGCCCAGAAAGCCTTGAAAGCCACTGCCCCCGTGACTAAATGTGCCCCTAAAGATATTGTATCTACTTATACTCTAACTATCACCAACTTAACTCGTCAACATAAAGTGGGAGTAAGAGGATAGGATGGAATGGTTTCCTCAAAGCTAGAGTTTGGCGGAGGAGATACTCTGTCAGAACGGTGACGGATGTCCCATCCTCCGAAACCAAAATCCCATTATGCCCAGTGGGATTTAGATTTCAGTGTATAGGATATCCATCACCAGTGTGGCACAGTAACCCCTCTGCCTTCGCCAATATGTAAATCAGGCCCAAAGTTTCGAATGAGCAGTAAAACATAGAAACTCCATGATGGGTGACACACTTTTGGTCCCCCTGGTAATCTGAAAATGAACCACTGTGGGTGTGAATTGCACAACCGTTATATTCCTGGGCCCTAATATATGAGTTACTTTTAAAATAGACCAAACACAACAGTGTTACCAGCTTGACCAACAACCACTTAATCAACAAAGAATCATAATCACTCTGAGATTCAAACAAGTGTTAACAAGATTCACATCCCACATATCTACACATCTTGATTTAGGAGGGATCATATACCTATTACCCTTCAACAATTTACAGATCAAGGGATGCTCTCCTATTGGATTCCCATCCACCTTCTTATGACACTGAAAGGGCAGATCTATAAGCATTAATGTCCCTATAGGATTCCCGTCTTGCAGCTAAGGACGCCAAGAGGTTTGACACTCCCACAATGCTGCTAAAATGGATACAAACCCCTTTCCATATACCAGTCACTTCAGAGTCTCCATCCTGATATATAAGCTTTTGCAGTGCCAGTAGCCCATGAGACCTAGAATTAACCTGAAGCATCATCCAAAAGTCCTAGCAAAGCTGCAACCATCCTGAAAGGTTTCATGCTGCCAGCACTAGTTTGTTTTGACATACCACCATGTTAGACTGTCTGTACAGGCTCTTCAACATCTGCGGGAAAATATGCATTAATGCATTAATACAGGGCAATGTGTTGAGAGTTCCAACAGAGTGGGAAATGAAGGTTGACTCCTCCAGAAGGGAGTCACCAACACTACCCTTGCATTCTGCCTACAAATCTGTGCCAGTGTTCTTGCTGTCATGACAAATGGAGGGAATGAATAATTAGCCCCTCCAGACCAGTCTTGGAGGAATGCATCCATGGCTAATGTCCCCAGATCTGGCCTCCAACTCATGAAGCTTCCCAGCTAAGCTGTAAGGTTTGATGCAAATAGATCAATGCAAAATGGTCCCACGGACCTTCCAGTGTTCTAAGAAAATGGGAAACTAGCTTTCATTCTCTGATGTCTGATACATTCCTTGTATACTAATACACAGCTAGATTTGCTGACCCTGGCATGTATTTTGCCACATGAGATATCCCTTGCTCTAGACAGAACTCCTACAGTGCCTTTGTCAACTCTGGCAGTGGTTTTAATCTTGTTCCTCCCAACTCATTGATGTATCTTACAGCAGTCAGATTATCCATACAGAGTAGAACCTCACATTTGTATCTTGTCTTTCACCAGGCTTTTGTATGTGACTCCCTCCTGGACCATCTTCCTTTAGTCAAGAAGGTGCCACACTTTGCACCCCATCGCCATAGACTTGCATCTGAATCTAAAACAGGATCTAGTGAAGTGGGAAAAATTTGCTCTGCAATTCCAAGCGTCCATATGGGTGATCTGGTAAGAGACTTCTGTCTTTGTCTCTTTATCGAATGGAACCATCTGAGAATAGAGAAGGCCTCTTTGAGGACACCTTATCATTGAATTTTTAAGAGCCCACCAATAAAGTGTTCTGGGAAATATCTCTTGAATGGATGATGCCAACAACCCTACTACCTGTGGCCAATGCTGTAATGAAATGAAAGTCTGACCCAGAACCGATCATAGCTTCTTCATGATCCCTTTTAATATCTCACCTGATACTATCAGCAAATCTTTTTCTGAATCTACCAGGAATGCCAGAAAGACCATCGGCTAAGAAGGGGTATGATCTGACTTTTCCACATTCACAATGAAACCTGGACTCTGAACAAGATCTACCACCATCTGCACCTGCTGCACCAGGAGTTTCTTCTCCTGACTGAAGAAGATCATATTGTCCAGGCATGCAATCATTCTCAGACTTTGTGATCTGAGGAACACCGAAAATGTTTTCAGCAGCTTGGTAAAACACAAAGGAGCTGAAGGGAGGTAGAATGGGAGGAGCGTGAACCTGTAAAGACTTCCTTATCAAAAGAATGCAGATACTTCCTGTGACCCTGAAATATAAGGACTGTCAAATGAGCATCCTTTAGATCTAGGGGCATCATTCAGTCTCCCAGCAACAACATGTCTCCCAAACAAACCACTGTTTCCATCTTGAAATGGTAAAAAACCACAAATGAGTCAACTCTTAAACTGATCACAAGCGTGAACTTTGTGTTTTCTTTCGCACTAGAAAAAAGTTGCTGAGACTCCACCTGGATATGAGGATCAATGCACTTTCACCTTCTTCAACAGAAGATCTTTCACCTCGGCAGATGACAGCTCCTTCCTATACCTGGGAGAAAAACATTGGACGTGGACCTGTGGTTTGAACATGAACTGCCCAAAAAAACTATCTGAAATCCCTGTACAGTTTGCAAGATCCAAGGACCTGTTAACGTTTTCGCCGATTCTTCTATAAAAGTGCTAATTGTCCCCCGAAATTTACCAAAAGAAGAGAGAGGATACTTGAACATTGCAGCCCCTCCATCTTGATTAGCTGCCAGTGTAGCTGAACCCAAAATGACTGTCCCTCCTCCTCTGGGTAAAGTACACGGGCCTGGTGTACTTGAACTGGCAGTTGAAGTAATAGGGTCTGAAGGGGAACTGTTAGCCAGGGATTTGATCCCAGGATCCACTGGCCCTGGGGAAACCCACCCAAAAACCTTTCATTTGTGATACATGTGCCTCATTAAGAGAGACGAATGCCTGGGCACATGATCCTATTTCCCATATGAAATTATAACCAAACAAAGTCCCTTGGGTATTAGCAGAAGTATGAGAACTGGCCAGGTCCTCATGTTTAGAATCAATTTGAGAACCTGCCATTTCCTTCTCTCAAAAGAAAGACCTGCATTTGCTTTCCCTAGGAAGTACATTGAGCCCATCTGAAGCTACTTCTGGGTGCAGCACATAAGATTTGGCAGTTCTGCTGAGCAGACAATTCTGGATAGAGCGCCAAACACATCCAGCACCCTACCCTAACATGATGCTCATGCCTTATCCACCTTTAAAAAAAAAAGGAAGAACAGTTTGTGTTCCTGCTGAACCCTAATTTGAACAAGAAGCATGGGGCACTGTATTGGCAGCCCATTGACCTGTGTTGGTTAATAAACTAGCAGATACAACAAAGTGGGTGAACGTGCTGAACAGACAGGTAATTGAAAATGCTGCTTTAAGGAGCAATTTAATGACCACTGAGATCTGCATCATCATACCAGTGGTCTTGCTTGGGGCAGGAAAAGAACAGTAGACTTGCCAAAGTTGGTTTACTCATGTGAAATTTGAGCTGCAAAGTCTTAGTATTTTTATTGTGAACAGTTGTTTTCTATGTTATTTTTGGACCAACTGTTTTTGATGATATATCTGGTCCAATGGATGATAAACCATATTAATACATGTCACTAGTATTTTATGTGTATTTAATTAAATATTCATGAGATTCTAAATTGTGTGGTTGGAGCGAAATTGGTTCTTTTTTAAGATCAAAGTTATAGCTGTTGTTCTTGTCTTGATAATTAAGCATCCACATGGATAAAGTTTGGATTTTAACAACAAGTCCAGGAGAAAAACATCTGAACTGGCATGTCTTATCCACTCCTTTATATTTTTCAAAGAATGAGACTATTTTGGAGTATATAGTAGGGGTCAAAGCCATTAGTTTGAAATGGTGAGTCTCAGGCATTCTACCCTCGAGGCATGGTTCACAGCTGTTTTGATCTTAGACTTTATGTATCCTTCGATGAATGGAGGAGGGAACTATTCTGCTGTAGTAAAGAAGGGTAAAACATTGGATGCCCCTCAGAATCTAAAATGTCTTTTTAGGGCTTCTCAATTTTAGTTTTCTTATGTGTAAGGCCCCATCCTATTCATCTGACTCTCACATCCTCATAAAAAAGATCATCAAGGGATAAATCATCAATGTCATTATAGGGTCTCTTCCTGTGGCCATCATCATTCCCTGAAAAGGGTTAAACCAATTAAACATATGGTCAGAAATACCTTGTGGGGTTGAACCACTACAAACACATCACCATCAGTCACCACCAGGTGCTTCGTCTTCAGCACTTTCTTGCACCCTTTGGGTTTATTTAGAGTCATTAACTGCAGTGACCACTGAATTACCAATTTTAAAAGTGGTAAAAACTGCATTATTGATCAAGTTTGAAACTGAACAACCAAGACATTCCCTTAGGTTTCTTTGAAAAAAACCTCTTCATTTGATCTTACCATTCTCTCAGTGGTGTCCCAACTGTCAGTATTATAGATATATGTTTGAGATAAGTGTTGCTCTGCTTATTAGGGAGTACAGCATAAGCTACAATTATATTTTTCTTGTTCTACTGGCCTTGGATTGTGTTTATTTGACTAACAGTTGGAAAAGATGACTTAAATGTACTGTCTGCTAGCTCCATACTACATTGTGTCAAAAGATAGTAGGTTTGTACTTGTGGAAAAAATTATGTCTTCTGTTATCATTACAATTTGAGCAGATAGTAAATTCCTACTTTGTGTGTGTTTCTGTAAGTTGGGGTGGTATGTCTATTTTGAGAATGGATTTAGGGCACGCGTAGGCTGTCTTTCAACTCTTTGTTTCCTGCTTAGTATAACTTTGCCTGGTGTCACTACAGACAGTTCCAACTATCTGTGACAGACAGCATTGTATATAATACTCCATAGAGTCAACTCTTCCTTAAGATGAACTAGTTTTTGGTCAATATCAGTTGTCTTGAATTTATTGGTGATTTTCCTCTCTGTCTGTGTCTGACCCGCACACAGGAGCTTTTTGGTTTCATCATTGGTCAATTCATCACTTAACTGTGGAGCAGCAGGCTAACTCTGTAGGTCATGTAAAACATAGGGACTTTACTTTTACAAATTAAGCACTA
Source organism: Pleurodeles waltl (assembly GCF_031143425.1). Classification (NCBI taxonomy): domain Eukaryota; kingdom Metazoa; phylum Chordata; class Amphibia; order Caudata; family Salamandridae; genus Pleurodeles; species Pleurodeles waltl. Next base: position 452,777,968 of record NC_090439.1, on the reverse strand, counting down.
TTGGAATGCCGTTGAGCCAAATACAACACACTCATAAACATGGTTGATGCTGAAGAATCTTGTAAACTTTGTTTGCTTCAGTAATTTTGCAACAGGACCAATTGTATTTTTTCATTGTTATTTGTGTACATACAGATTGTGTCATGAACATGCAACTACACTTCTATACTAAAGGTTCCTGTTGTATGATTTCTCTCTACAGTTGGTGGTATTCAAGAGAAAACAAAACTGTATTGTGGTTTGCAAAGGTGAATAACAAATTATGACTTTTCGTTTTCTTTCAGAAGATTTTCATCATCACTTCTTTCTTCTGGTAAATGACAGCTGTCTCGGAAGAATGAACCTCAATCTCCACCTTGCGGAGTTCATTGGTGAAAAAGCAACAAATCTTCTTAGAGAACCAACGTTTTGAAACAAGGATTGGCAATGTTATTCGGAACAGCAAACTTTACATAGAAATGTGACCAATTGAAATTGTCAATGCTGGTTTAAATTTTGAACAGAAAGCATCTGTTCTATACCTTGTGGTAATATATTAGGTGCCTACTATTTAAACCCTGCCCGATAGGTACATGAGAGCTTCCAGATGGTTCCTTTAACTCTTTCACTATGTTCCTAATTTTGAATTCTGTAATGTTAGGTGGTTGGTTGTGCTCTTTAACATTTTTACATTGTCATCCATGGTTGTGGCACAACCAGAACACCAGTTGAGTAATATTTTGTTTATTTTCAATGGGTGTGTTCCTTTGCTGTTCTTTGCTTGTAAAGATGTATCCCTTATAATCAAATAAGGGTATACCTATCTGAAATGTTGCATAGGTTGCTAAGTTAGAAATGATAGGATCCGTGATCTATATGAATCTAAAAATATAGCTTTATTTTTATATTATTTAATTTAAATGGTAAAGTATTTTTTTAATCTAATCCTTGTTTTTCAGGAATCATTTTATACTTACATGTATTTTTTCTTTTTAGGAATTATATTATCTTTTTTTCTTTGTCAGTGTTAGGATGTTTTCTGTGATTCTTTGGATGCCTTCCAGTTTTTGGTTTCAGGACTATGCAAGATTTATGCATGTTTTATTCCAATTAAAATACTGCTTTTCATTTAGGTGCTCATTCCGAGTTTGGCGTTAACCGAACCGCCACGTTGATGGCGGTCTTGTGACAGCCGGAAGGGTGGTAGTGCAGAACGCCAAATAAAGACTAACGTTATAAATCCAACGTAAAACAGCCAATTCACTGCCAGCCCCACCACTGCAGACAAGCCGCATCTGCCAGCAGAAGACAACTTCAGGCAGGAGGCATCCAACGTCCAGCCCTCCATATTTCGAGTAACCACTCTGACAGGATATCTGGTGAGGCCATCCAGCCATGAAAAACCTGGTGGAAACCGAAAGTATAAATGGAAACACCCACCTCCAGGCACAGAAACGCTGGCGCGGCCACCATGGCAAATTAACTACTAGTCTTTCAAGCGTTGTATCTCGCCATACACCTTCAGGACCACCGACGAGATGAAGACGACAACTGTACGTATACCTAGCACAGAGGGGAGGGAAATTGCAGTGATACACTCCCACACAGAACACACATACAGACAGTGAAGGCCACAAACACACACACACACACACACAACATACCTCAGTGCCAAATACCCAATACACACACAAAGCCATGCAGATACGTGCCAATCATACAGCATAGCACACAACAACACCACCAACACACCCCATAAGCACACAACGACGACTAGCCCACAAACACCTCAACGATGGCATAGACGGGCACGTTGTGCGACACCACACATACACACACGCCATGCACTCTATGAGCAATGACACACAATCAATAGCTGTGAACACACATCCAAACAATCATACAGGTGACACAACTTGTACAACTATCAATCAAGGAAATACACACATGCAGCACTGGACACATGGACGCACACAACACCCCATACAAACACACAAGAAAGCAGACACACACACCACAACATCCCCATGGCCCAAACCATCTACTAAGGGCATGCAACAACACAGACACAATCCACACACAGACACCACGCACTTTTGTATACAGATGTCACACACAATGTTGAAGTAAACCAGGACAAACATCTCATCTTGCCAACCACAGCAATGTGGGCAGTTGTATTGGAACAATAAACTATATACAAAGGTGCCAATGGCAAGTTCAAATGTCCGATTTTGCAGGACACATGGTCCATCAAGAATGGCCCAACCTGACTCCTGACTGAAGCTAGGCATCCACTTCATTGGGGAAGCAATGGGACAGGCAGGCACCTCCGAGGTGTGGGGGTGGCTTGGAAGTGGAAGGGGCACTTTTTGGCTTGGGCTTGGGACGGGTGACCTTGGCACTTGGAGGGGTGGATTTTTTGCTGGGTGGAGGAGCATGGAAAACTTCAGAGGGGGGACCCAAGGAATGGGAGGTGGAAGGGCTTGAGAGGGGCAGGGGGACACGCTTGTTACATGGAAGGCGGGGTGGGAGAGGAGTAGAAAAGAGGTCAAGGGTGGCAAGGAAAACTCTCTTAGGTACCCAGGGCGGTCACATGATTGAGGGAGAGGAGTGGACGTAGAGGGAGTGGTTGTCTGACGTGGCTGTGTGCTGTACGTGGATGCTGGTGTGTGCAGTGTCTGGATGTTTGTGGTGGCTGAATGTTGGGTGGGTGAGTGGGTACATATGCATTTCTTGGGAGGGGCGGAGAAGCAGGGAGAGAGAATGGGTGATGTGTGAGTGAATGTTGAGATGGTGTGTGCAATTGAGGTGGATGTGCTGCAGGTGGTAGATACGGTAGTCATGTTGAGTGCGGATGTAGTGTGTGGGGTGTGAGACTGTGAATCCGCTGTTGTGGTGATTGTGGGGATGTCAGGAATGACAGAAGGACCAGTGTGTGATGATGCTGTGCTGACAGGTATGAGTGGAGATGTGACTGTATGGGAGGAGGAGGTGAGAGCAGTGTCCATTGTTGTGTCTGCAGATGTGTGTTGTGTGTGTGCATGCCTGTGTGAACGTCTGTAATGCCCATGTCTGTCTTTGCACACCTTGTCTGTTGTACTGGGTGTATGCGTGTGTGTTGGTGTGCAATGAACGGGTGTAGGGAGAGGGCTTGTGGATTGGGAACAGGTAGCTGGAGGGGGGATAGAAGATGAAGGGACACTGGCTGCCATCAATGAGGAGTCCAGAGCCTGAAACGATCTCTGGAGGCTAGACAAGGCACTGTGAATGCCTTCCAAGAATGCATTGGTCTGCTGCATCTGGGATGTCAGTCAGTGGATGCCATTCACAATTCTTATCTGCCCCAAAGAGATGGACCTCAGGAGGTCAATAGCCTCCTCAATGAGGGCAGCAGGGCTGACTGGGACAGGGGCAGAGGTGCCTGCGGTGAAGGTGACGTCCACCCTCCTGGGTGAGTGGGCAAGGGCAACTGGGTGGGGTGCTACAGGGAGGGTGGTGCTGGAAAGGGGGGTGGCAGACAACAATGGTATTGGTGTGGTACCAGAAGGGTCCGCCACTCCCCGGGAGCCACCATCGCAGGAGGATTCTGAGTCAGATGTTGTGGTAGCTCCAGTCTCCGCCGTGGTGCTCCCCTCGCCCTCTGTCCCACTGGTCCCCTCGGCTTCACTGCTGGTCCCCTCCTGGGTCCTGTGGC